>NC_143549.1:15050000-15384166 GCF_054136105.1 Typopeltis vanoorti | reverse complement strand
AAAGAATCTTCAGCAGCTCTAAAAAACGTTCCTAACCTCAACAAATTTGGGTGCATGAAACTGCCCCAAATTTGGGAGACTTTCATTTTGAGAACTTCAGCCCAACTGCCAAGACTACCAAATTAGCCCGCAAGAGGGCACCATTAGGACTTTAGGAACAAAATTAGTTCTTATTTTCTTCCTCATTTGCTTTGTTAGTTCCTTAGTGCACATACCATATCTTTATGTTCCCGAAGATGGCAATGTGACATTGCCGAAATATAGAAGTGATTCATTAAAGTTATCTTTAATTAATTTACTTTATATGCGTTGTCAATTCCGGAAATTAATTACCAGTTACCTCAGTTCTGTGGAACAGCCCTCAGTTCTTTACGAAGAATATCACAGATTACTTTATTCCTGAACCAAGTCCATAATGAACATACCGTTGTACATAATGAACAGCGTGTTGCAGCACATTCTGAGGTAATGTGATTAACGGGGAAGCAGTGAGTGTCAGTGAAGTTTAATTTTCATGTGAATAAGTTTGTGTTTATCTTTTCATTATTGTAAGTCTAAATTTTGATATTAAAGATTTAATTTGGCCCAATGGAGGGGAAAAAAAAAACACCAAAGAAAAGCAATTTCTTTGGAAATGAAAATTGCAATTTCAGATCGCTTAGCAAAAGGAGAGGGATCTACAGCAATTGGTAAACATTTTAATTTAGGCAAATCTACTATAAGAGCAATTAAAAAGAATGAAGTTACAATAAGAAAATCTGTTATTTCTGCCACAAAACTAAGTGCCAAATTATCATCATACTCAAGAGATGCTTTATTAGAAAAAACGGAATGATTGCTCCGTTTTTTGGATTGAAGAATTAGCTCAAATAAGAATTCCTATAAGTGGTTATTTAATTAAATAAAAAGCTCTTCGGTTTTATGAACAGATGAAGCAATTAGAGCATCTACTTCCACTTCCCAGGCTGATAAAGAATTTTCAGCTAGCAAAGGATGGCTAACCAGGTTTTTAAAAAAGGAATGCACTTCATAATGTGAAGATTACAAGCGAGGTCGCAGCAGCAGATGAAGAAGCAGCCAAAAATTTTCAAGAGAAGTTAGTCAAAATTATATGACTAACTGTGATGGATAATGTCCCGATCAAGTGTTTAATGCTGATGAAACAGGATTGTTTTGGAAGAAAATGCCTAGTCGAACTTACATTGCAAAGTCTGAGAAAAAAGCAAATGGGTTTAAAGCAAGCAAAGATCGAGTAACATTATTACTTTGTAGCAATGCATCAGGGGATCGAATGTTGAAACCCTTCCTAGTAAATCAATCTCTAAGACCACGTGTTCTAAAAGGCAAAGATCTAAAACAGCTGCCGGTACATTGGATGGCTAATACAAAGGCCTGGATAACAACTGCTGTATTATTGAATGGTTCAATAATTGCTTTGTCCCAGAAGTGGAAACATATATGAAGCAAAAAACTCTCGATTTTAAAGTTTTATCAATTGTTGACAATGCACCAAGTCATCTGCATTTAGAATATACAAATGTGCAGCTGGTGTTTTTTCAACCCAATACAACAAGCATTATTCAGTCATTAGATCAAGACATAATTGCTACTTTTAAAAAATATTACGTTAAGCACACTTTTCAATTTATATTTGATAAACTACAAAATGAATCATTAAGAGTAACTGACATTTGGAAAAAAAAATTCTATTTTGGACTGCTTAAATCATGTTGCATTTGCTATTGCTGAAATAAGACCGCAAACTTTAAATGCCTGCTGGAAAGCAGCTTGGCCTGGATGTGTTGCAAACATTGCAACCATCCAAACATTTACATTATCAGCTGAAATCATTACTTTAGCACATTTAGCCAGCATGATGTAGACGAATTGCTTGTGGATAATGCCTTAAGTGACGATGATATTATTGGATATCGATTAACTTTAGATATCGTTGAAGATCTAGAAAACGATAGTGAAGCAGAAGAAAAACCTGTCCCCTCTCACTGCAAATATAATTGGATAAGGTCTTGAACTGTGAAATAAATTGGAAAATCATTTTCTTGTTAATGACACAAATTCTGAATGAGCCTTTAAATTCCAACGTGAACTGAAGAACTGTATGTCTGGATATCGCAAGCTGTATAAAAAAATTAGTAAAATCATCATTGCAAAGTTTAATCACTGATTACATTGTCAGAAGAAAAAAATAAGCACAGAATGAGGGTGAAACTAATTCTGTTTGTGAAGAACCTTTGCCATACAGATCTGATGCACCAGTTCGCAAACGTTACCGAACATTGTCTAATAGCAATGATAATTCTGATGAAAAAAAAAAAATCACTTTTCTATAAAATTAAATGAATAAAGCTTTAAAAACAAACTCAGACATTCTTATTTTCCTGAATTTTTATAAACTTTTATGCGATTTTAGGTTTAATTTAATTCATTGCTTCGGTTTTATGCAGTTTTAGAAAATTATGGAATGTATCCCTAATTTTTCAACGTAAGTTAGGTCTTTTTTGTGAGCTTTTCTGTGGAACGTATCTACAGCATAAAAAGACCCGACTGTGTGTGTGTGTGTGTTCATATTTATATATATACTGACTTAGAACCGAAAACTAGAATAACAATTAAATTTATTGAAAATAAAACATTTTTCATCGGATTGTTCGACTTCTTCAGGCGTGGGAACATAGAAAGCAAATAAAAAACACTATAAGAAACATCGTATCACTATAAAAACGACTATTATCGACTATTATCTGTATGGCAAAGGCAATGGTTTTTCCCAAACAGAAGTAGTTTCACCCTCGTTCTGTGCTTATTTTTTTTCTTCTGACAATGTAATCAGTGATTAAACTTTGCAATGATGATTTTACTAATTTTTTTATACAGCTTGCGATATCCAGACATACAGTTCTTCAGCTCATGTTGGAATTTAAAGGCTCATTCAGAATTTGTGTCATCATATAAAAAACACTATAAGAAACATCGTATCACTATAAAAACGACTATTATCGTATAATTGTCGTTTTTATAGTGATACGATGTTTCTTATAGTGTTTTTTATTTGCTTTCTATGTTCCCACACCCCTGAAGAAGTCAGATAATCCAATGAAACATGTTGCTTTTTGAATAAATTTAACTGTTATTCTAGTTCTTGGTTATATATAATGTCCTTTAGTGATAATATAGTCAATGTTTTCCACGTCCCGACTTAATTTTACAGTTTTGGTCTTTTGACTGCTGATTGTCATACTACAGAACTTATTCAATTTAGTTAAAGAATCCTGAAGACATGTAATGGATTTATTTAAGAGAATAACATGATCAGAATAAAGTGGTGATTTTTTTAACCGTTTTCATAACACGGCACACCTAGACTAATTATTAAAATTCTGCGGCACACTAAAAATATATTCTTTTAATTTTTTTGATGATCTGGCAAAAAATAGGCATAATTTTGAGTGATTTACACACACAAGAAGATGGAAGACCAGACACTAATAAATAAATGCGCAAATTACGACATTATTTCTTTCAATTAATTTGTTTTCATAAATCTCACGGCACACCGGTTGAAAATCGCTGGAATAAAGTAAAGAGCTAAGCTGAATATCTCCAATACTGATAACAGACATTATGCCATTTTCCTTCATGATGTGATACATATAAAAGATTATGAATAACAGTGAATATAATGTACACTCTTGTCTTACACCTAATTTTATATCAAACCGTCTTCCAATACCTCATTCAATTCTAGATGCTGATTTACAATTTAAACACAGACTATATTGCTTGATATAATGATATGTTTACACTACATAATTGCAGTGTTTTGAATATTTCTCCTGTTCCATTATCATATTTCTTTTTCAGATCCACAAAACACTTAAATAAAAATTCTTTTCATTATAATAAAATTATGAAGATAGTCACCGTGTTAGAGTAATAACTTCAATTTAATATAAACAATATAGTAAGTTTTTTCTTAAAAAAAAAAAAAAGGTCAGGCCAACAGTGCTACAATTAGTGTTATTATGTACATTGTATTGTGACTTGTCTCTGTATACATCAAGATGATAAATCTGATATGAAGGTCGAAACACCAAGTAATTATTTTTGTTTATATTAAACTGAAGTTATTACTCAAATACAGTAGCTGTCTCCATACTATTATTATAATTAAAACAGATTCATATTACTTCCATGATTTCTCAACTATTTGTTTTAAAGCAAAAATCTGATTGTGACAACCCTTATTTCACTTGAATATAGCTTGTTTTTTTCTCTATTTCTCTTCCACAACTTTTCTTACTCCATTTTCAAGTATGCCTGCATAAATCTTACCTGAGACACTAAGTTGGAAAATTCCTCTTTAATTCAGTTTAATTTCTGTTTCATGGATAGGTACCACGAGAATTCCAATCATCTGGAGTAGAGCTTCAATCTAAGCCGAGGCTTTCTTGAATTATGCAATGTAGCCACCGTAAAACTTTTAAACCTTAATAGTTAAACATTTCTGATCAATTATCATTATTATTGGACAGTAATTCTTGTAGAAAGGCTTATATGTTGGCAACACATGACTATTAAATTATTTAAGAAATTTATAATGTATACTGGAATATTAATTAAAAGAAACTTTAATAAATACTTCTTATATTTCGCAATGTCACATTGCCATCTTCATGAGAACATACAAATATGGCATGTGCACGCAGGCACTACAAAAAACAAATGAGGCAGAAGATAAGACTACTGTTGTTCCTAAAGTCTTAACGGTGCCTCCTTAGAAGGCTATATTGGGTTGTCTTGGCCGTTGGGCTGATGTTCTCATGATGTAAGTCTCCCAAATTTGGGGCAATCTCATGCACCCAAATTTGTTGAGGTTTAGAATATTTTTTAGAGCAGAGGTTGATTCTATGAATAATCTTTCGTACTTAAACTTGCTGCAGTGTATTACTTTGGCTTTCTTCCAACGTATTCTGTGGCGGGTATCTAGAGCATGGTCTGCAAGCCCAGAGTGGCTGTACTGGTGAAATTGGATGTAGTCTTTGTGTTCTGAAATCTTGATATTCGCTGTCCTGCCTGTTTGGCCAAAGTAGGACAGTTTACAGCTGCAAGGGATCTGATATACCCCAGGTTCTAGGGGAAGTGGTTGGTCTTTGGTAGAGTGGATAAGGGATGTCAACTTTTTATATGGTCTGTAACAAGAAGTCGGGTCACATTTTTTTTTTAAGGATTTTGGTTATTTTTTCAGAGGTGCCCCGGATATGAGAATGGTGATAGATTAGTGTACTAATTTATTGTGATAGATCACAATAAATTAGGGTAATCTTTATTGTGAAGAGGGGATGTAGTTTACTGGTTTTAATATTTTTTGGGGGTTGTAGCCATTGGCTAAGAAGGTATTAAGGATATGGTTTAGTTCTGTGGTTAGAGCATTGTCATCTGAAAAGATTAATTTTGGCCAGTTATATAGTGTTTTAATAACCCCATATTGTTGTGATGGGGGGGGGAGAGGATTGTTGGTGAATGTATCTGCCTGTATGGGTGGGTTTTCTATACATAGAGAAAACCAAGGATCCATCAGGATGGCGAGTGATTAGTGTCTAGGAAAGGGAGGCTGTTGTTTTCCTCTTTTCCAAGGTGAACAGGACTCTGGGATGTTGGTTGTTTAAGTGTGTTAAGAAGGAGTGGAGTGTATCTGAGCCATGTAGCCAAATAGTGAACACATCATCCATGTAACGAAGCCAAAGAAGTTGGCCAAGGGTGAGAAAAGTGGTGAACCCATGGCTGTCCCCTCTATCTGTTTGTAGAATTTTCCTTGCCAAATGAAATAGCCTGAGTTCATTGTGAGCTGAAATAGGGTTGAGATATCAGGAGGAAATTTGGCTTGGATGAGCTCTAAGGTTTCCTTGAGTAAGAAATTTGTGAATAGGAAGGAGACATCAAAACTGACCATTATGTTGTTGTGAGAGGTTTTCTATTGGACAGGAATTCCTCATGATATCCATAGATTCTTTGTGAGGGACCCACACAATGCCAGCCTGGTTAGTCAAGTGGTTAGTGTACCAGCTCTCCAATCAATAGGTCATGGGTCTGAATCTCACCATGGGATTGGAGGCCTGAAGTGGATGAAAAAGTTTTGTGTTTGTCTCTAGAGCAAGGTTTTCAGACGATGTAAAAATAAATAAAAAAATTACAAAAATATAAAAAACTGACAAGAAATGGGTTAAAAATCCTTAGCCCACCCATGGCTATAGGTTTAGTAATACCCTTTCGTGGGTGATAACCACAAAAAAAACTATCTATTCAATATCTAATTTGTCACAGCTCTCCTTGAATGCATTCACTGACACTCCATTACACTCATTTACCATTCTCTAAATAAAAAATTCTGGTCCTTACATCCTTGCTAACCATACTCTATTCAATTTCTAGGAAACCTCTTGTTCTACTCACTCTAGTCAAGTGCTGAAAAATTCTACTGCAACTACTTTTTTTTTAACAATCAAGACAAGCTCAATAAACTCAAAGAGTTTGAGTTTATTATTATCATGGTCATTTAGAGCTTTTACAAATATCCATACCCAAGGTGGGATTCAAGCCTGCAATCTGTTGGTTGAAGAGTGGGTATGCTACAACTCATCCAACCAGGCATTTTTTACTACCTTTTTTTCTATAACACACAAATCCTCAAATCAATCACGGGAAGCATTCTATAGATCACTCACCATCTAAATCACTAAAAATTGGATCATCCCCCAAGATTATCCCCCAAGAAATCCAGGTGATCAGTGCATAGTAATCCAGATGTAGTCATTTAATTATTAATTATAATATGATTTATAGGAGGGAACAGAAAAGGATCCCTTAAAAAATTATCAAATGTTCATGACTAGTTAAGTTGTGTAAGTAAATGACAACATGGTTATGTAAATAGCATACCCCCATTCCATTCAACAGGCTTAGAGTTCGAATCCGCAGTCACATGGATGTTTAAAAATATTTTTTAGGTGGGAGACAATTTTTGTTGCTTTGAGTGAGATCACTACTCTGCTTATTTAAGAATTGAAGTGGCTCGAAAGCAAAGTACCATACTTAGTGTTCTTAAAAGGAATGTAGAAAGACATTAAATAACAAAATGTATAGCTTACATGAAATTATTTAAAAGTAAAACTTTTGCTCATTTATCATAGGCATCAACATAAAAAAATGGAGGCCCCCCCCCCCCCCCCCACTATCAAGAAAGCATCATGAAAGTTTTAGTAATGAAACAAACCATTTTTTTTTGCCTCCAGTTTTTTTTTTTTTTTTTTTGTACTGACACAACATCCAATATGTGGATTAACATTTTACTAGCATATAACTTCTTTATGGCATTTTAGTCCTGGGGTCTGCCGCTCAGACTTTGATGGCCTTTGTGTGTAACAGCGTGTACCTTCCATGATGAGCCTTTTGACTCCATGGAGGTATAATAATAATAATAATGTAAAGCTGTAAGCTTTACAAACAATATTGTGAGTATGAAAAGAGGCTAGCTTCATATGCTAAAGAACCCAAAAGAACTTTCCTGAATGTGGGCAGTATACAGGTAACAGAAGATATTGTGAACTAATGAGTGCTCATTTTGCTAAAAGCTATTAACCAAGTGCATGTGCAACATTGGGCTTAATGAAGGAACTCGGCTATATGAGGAAGAAGTACCAGACTTGTTGCAAAAGTGCATAATAATTCAGAAATAGGGGATGATGAAATATCAGTGTGGATACTGAAAGTGTGTTTGTTTGAATTACACAAGGGGAATGAATATACTGTGATACTTCTGAACTTTGCTAAAACTTCTTACAGGAGAGAGATCACGGAAGGCTGCTGCATAAATTAAAGAATATGGAACTGGATTATAAGCTATTCGCTTTGTTGGGAAGATGAGAGTCTGCAAGAATGACCAGTGGTGTGTATGTACCCCAGGGATTAATCATTGGTTCAGTGTTATTCAGGAGACATAGTTATATGCTGATGATACAAAGATATGCAGTACTTGCAGACAAATGATTTGAATAAGCTGGAGTTGTAGGCATGTGAAAAATGGCTATCAGTTCAAAGTTAGTAAATGTAAAGTATCACCCTTTGGCATAATAAGATATCCAATGGCATATTATATGGGTTGGATTATGCTGGAAGAAACTAAGCAAGCAAAAGCTGTGGTAGTTTTAGTAGATAGGAAGTTGAAGTTCTGGGGCCCACATAGCAAAGACTGTGAATGCAACTGAGAGGATAATTGCATTGCTCACATGGAAAGCATTGAGACTAAAGGTAATTTTGCCTCTTTACACAAAGCTTTGATATGACATGGTCTAGAATACCGTACACAGATTGGGTCTCCTGGTTTCTGAGATACAGATGAAGCAGGATTGGGTGGAAAGGATAATGTTAAAAATGATATCGGGAATGGAATGTGGATTATCAGGAAAGATCCGAGAATTTGTGGACTGCAGACACTAGCAAACAAAAGAAAGAGATGCGAGACGTGATAGGGCAGAAACTTACAAATTTCTAATAGAACTGTACAGGATGCCAGGAGATGGAAATTTTAATTTTATGGAGTGGGTGGAGGGGGAAGAAGAAGAAGAAAAGGCATCCATAGAAGTTGAGAAGACAGTCCAGAAAGGGACGAGAGCTAGATTTTCTCTCAGAGCAGTGCATGACTGGAGTAGTTTGCTTTTAGAGATGGTGAATGCAGATAGTGTGAATGAATTCAAGAGGATGTATGACAGGTGGCATATGTGCTCTCTCTTGTAATAATTGCATTAAATATGAGGCTCACTAAAGAAGCAAAAAACAAGAATCAAACCAGAGCACAATCCACATTACAAATTCGACAAAATCCGGAACATCAATGGAAACAACTTAATCTATGAAATTCTCCACATGAAATATACAATGCTATCTGCAAACTATTCCAGGATCTATACAAGAAAGCAACCAGACAACCATCTAACAAAAGAAAAATAAGGTATTATCCCAGGATTAACAATGAAATTCTTGTCTTTCACTGCCAATTCACAATTTCCAAATTCTATACTTTGGGGGATGGGGTAGTCAAAAAACTCTCCCTAAAATTCTCAAATCTTAGAGAGAAATATTTAGAATGTGGAATTGAATAAAAAAATGAGGGAGAAAAAAATGCAAATAGTTCCAAACAGATAAGGAATTTATGAAAATAAATAAGAGAAGGAGGGGGGGGGTGCCCAAGACATATTAATAAAAGTATTTCATCTCGAAAATTCAAACCTACAAACTGCCAATAACTTCAACATTAACTGCTGCATAACTATCAATAAATTATATAAAGAGTTATAAAGAGAAATCTTTATAACTCTTTATATAATTGCAAATGAGTCAATATTTATGCTGTGCAATGAAACAGCATACTGATGATATATTAATTTGATGAGCAAAAGAACTTACAGATGACTTATGGATTGTACTTGAACAGATTCATGGATTTGAAGTTTATCATTATTGGCACCTCCATAGAGTTCAAAGAATCATTCCATGTTTGTAAGTGCTTTGTCTGTTGATGGGTTCAAGGAGAGGTATGATAGATTATGTGGATAGTTATCATACCTCTCCTTGAATCCATCAAAATGCAAACCACTTACAACATGATACTGGTAATTCCATTCATTCACCACTTTCTAAGTGAAAAACTAGTTCTCACACACCTACTAACCATGCTTTTACTCAGCTTCCAGGGATAAACCTCTTGTTCAGGCCCATCTAGCGAAGTGCTGAAATATTTCTTCTGCATCAATCCTATAAAAGCCTTTAAACAACTTTAATGTTTCTATCATATCCCCTCTTTCTCTCCTTGGCCAACTTCTGCAATCCACACACCATCAATCTATCCTCGTAGGGAACATTCCACAGACCACTCACCATCTTGGTCACTCGCTTCTGAATCTTCTCCATCACTTCCTCATCTCCAACAAACCTGGGAGATCAGACCTGAGCACAGTAATCCAGATGTGGACACATCAAGTTGTTATAAAGTGGGATAACAACTCCCTCATCTTTGCTTTCATTTTAGACAAATTGTGGAGACTACGCCTATGTTAGAAATAATCACTTTAATTTCCCAACGTTTTGACCTTCATATAAAGGTCATCATGTGTGTATATGGGTGTGGGTATACACCCACCCACCCACACACACACACACAGATAAGCTATATTACATTTCAAACAGTATGCCACAAAGACAATGATTTGATCAACTGTTATTCTACTGGCCTGATCTCTAGTGAAAAGAATAAAAAAAGAAGAAAAAAACTACATCAAAGCTATATTCTGTTTAGAACATTATCAAAGAAGAAATTTATATATAGTTTTATTAAATCAAAAAGTAGTGTCCTAATTTAACATGAGAGTTTTTATACTAGAATTAAAATCCTGGATTACTTGCAGTCCTATTTATAATTAACTCTTGGACTTATCTCTACATATCAGTGTGTTCTTCAATAGCCAAGTAATCTTATGAGCTACTTTAGCAACCTTAGTAATATGTCCTCTAATTAACTCTCTGTCTACCACCACCACCCCTAAGTTAGAAATTCTCATAATATATTCACTATAAATATTAAAAAGATATAGCAACAGTATATAACCCTGAAGCACCATTTTTTCCCACTTGAACACTGTTTTTCCAAAGACTGCGTTTTACTAAAGCTTCTTGGTTGTCAAACAGCTCTCTTATGAAGAGAATTAGATTCTTGGGTATTTCCACTGATCTCATTATAATCCACAATATGTTGTGATATATGCAATCAAACATTTTCTTATGTTCAATAAAATAGATGAATACTTCCTTCTGAAATTCTCTTGTTCATTCCATAATCCATCTCATGTTTGCTATTTGGTGTCTAGTTACTCTACCTCTCCTAAATCCTGCCTGTTATTATGGCATTTCTCTATTCACATATGACTCCAGGTTTTGTTGGATCGCTTTCAGCATAACTTTACTTGCATGTGAAATTAAAGCAATGGTTCTATAATTCTCGCAATCTCTGAGATTTTATTTTTTGGAATTGGGATGAATACTGATGTTTTCTAATCTCTAGGCCAGTATATTTTCTTCCAAACCTGTTGACAAATTGCAGTCAATATATTCACCACTTCATCTTTAGATGCTCTCAATAATTCCACTGACACTCCATCAGCTCCAGGGGCTTCTCCTTTTGGCAGCTGTTTCATTGCTGATATCACTTCACTTTTCATTATCATGAGTTACTCAACAAATTCCATTCCTTTCAAATTTTCCTTCAATATTATTATCTTTCTTGAACAAATCCTCTATATACTTTTCCATCTTTTCTTCATTTCCTTCTTCTTCCATCAGACATTTTCCCGAATTACTTTTTACAACTAGTAATCTAAGGATAAACTTCCTTGTAACATAATTTATTTTTCTCAACACATCTCTTGTTCTATCGTAATACTGCTTTCTTCAATTTCCTTGCACCTTTTATTTAGATGTTTTGCTTTATTTTTCCTGGTCTGCCTCTGGAAATCTGCGCTCAGTTGTCTAAACCTTTCTTTGTTTCTCTGAAGTTTAATTTTTCTTCTTTCCACTGCTATTTGAATAGCCTCTTCTAATACAACTATTTACAATCTTTCTTTCTTGTTGCTTTACTTAGAGTCTTCTTTGCTGCTTCAATGACTGTACATATTTTCTTTTCCCAGTTTCTCTAATTCTCTGCCTGTTTTTTCCCAACTTTTTAATTTATTTCCAACTTCTACTTTAAATGCTTCATTTATATGATTTAAATCAAATATCGGATAGTGTCATGTTGTTTCTTCTTAGCCTTTAATTTCAATTTAACTACAGCTATCAATAATTCATGATCTGTCCCAGAGTGTGCACCACGTAGTATTTTTGCTGCTTGGATAGCATTTTTCTACCTTCTGATGGCAACAATATAATCTATTTGATTTCTGTATTCACCAAGAGCTGAAGTCCATGTGTACAATCTATTACAAAACGATAGTAAATTGCTAAGGTATGATCGAACCTTCACAAACCCATGTTACTCTCTTGTACAGTATCATATTCTTATCCACCCAGTCTTGAATTCATTTTATGACAATTTTTCCAGTACTTTTACCACCATGCCTGAGATACTGAACGGTCTGCCTATAATATGCTACTGCAGTTTTAGAACCTCCCTTATGTAAGGGAATTATTTTGCCTTCTCTTCACTCCCTTAGAACTCTACTAGAGCTGAGAATTAACCTGGCGTTAGTAAGGTGGGGTGTCACAGACCCCAAAGGTTTTAAATTGACTATAACTTTTTAACAACATGTGGCAATGAGTCATTCCTCAGTATAGCTTCCCCTCCTATAACCTGCTACTCAACACCATAAAAGACAGGCTGTTGTGTGCAAGTAAGTTTAAGTTTAGCAAGTAAAATATACGTGCTTTGATCACATAATTCCAAGGTGCCCTGACTGTGCAATTACAGAAAATGAAAATTTTTAGTTGGTGATATCACTGATATGATTTAAAATATTACAATAAATGTAAGTCTTAAAAAAATAATTATTAACCTCAATTATCATGTTAATTTTCTTCATCATCTGTTGTCATTAACCTCAATTTTCATGTTAATTTTCTTCATCATCTGTTGAAAATAGTTCTTCAGATTCATTGTTTAAATGATCATCATATGGATCCCAGTTCGAATCCGGTGAATTGATTTTGTTTTCATCGTCATCAGTGTCCCACAACAGATCATCTTCCATTCCTTACCATCCATAAGATTAGAGATACCACAATTTTTAAATGATTTTATTACAGTTTCTACTTTTACTTTATTCCATGATTTGATCACAAAATTGCACAACATATCAAGTGATGCAGCACGCATAGATCTACCATTTGTAAATGATTTTTCACCAGTCAACATCCAATTATTCCACTCTTCTCGCACGTGATCTTTAAATGGTTTGTTCAAGCAGATGTCCAGTGGTTGCATTATAGAAGTTAAACCACCTGGTATAACAGCAATTTTTGTGTTATTTTTTCTAGAAGACTTTTAGTATTCTCAGTTAAATCACTACAAAATATATCCCATATTAATAAACTGCATTGTTGCAGCCATTGGGTGATCCCCGTTCTCATCGCACATTTTTTCTTTGGCAATTTTTTAAAAATATCTTCTTTCTTCCTCCATTCTCTTACCATCTTCTCAGTTATGTCAAACTTTCTTGCAGCAGCACAGTTATTAGTTTGCTTTGCCATTTGAATTACCCTTATTTCAAATCGAGCTTCATACTTTCTTCTTTTTTCATTGCTGGTTCCATGATTTTAGATGATAACAATTTTAATAATCCTAAAATTAAAAAAAAATGCAAAATTAATAATTAAAACTGGGGCTAATCACTTTTAATTAGGGTAATTCACATAATTTATAGACGTGTGGGGTGTGTTTGATGGCAGAAAAGATTTGTATAAGAATGATGGCCTGCACTTGAATTCATTTGGCATCAGAAGCCTGGAGAAATTACCTCTTGGTATGAGACTTAATGCAGAGCGTCAGGGAAACTAGAACATCAAAAGAGGAATGGGAAAAATATGTGTGAAAGTTCAGTTATGGTATACAAACGTGATAAAGATATAAATGCCTTTGAACATGGTTATGTATGTGGCGAAGGAGTGGAAAAATATGCTTTGGGTTCGAACTTTTAAGTATGTCTGGGGAGGGAAAAGAGAAAATTCTAGAACAAGACCAAATATATTGCATATCTAATTATAAGAATAAACTAGGTCACAATTTATTATGTCTATACACAAATGCCAGGAGCATTAAAAACAAAGGGGTTGAGTTTGTTGCTTTATTGAATACGATTGGCCTAAGAATGTTGGTATTAGTGAAACCTGGCTATCAGAATCAGATATGGTAAGTGGGATCGAGTGTAACGGATATACTATTTTCAGGAATGACATAAGCGATAGGAGAGGAGGAGGAGTGCTACTAATGACATCAGATGACTTAAGTCCAGTTAGGGTACAAATACAAGAAAACAATGATGGTAACAATGTCCAATGTAGCAATGAGTTTGAGTCTATTTAGTGTTATGGTGGGGGACGAAGAAATGCATTGCCAATTTAGCCTTATGGGTACCAAGCGAATGATCATTATGGGTGACTTTAATTTTCCAAACATTGATTGGGTAGAAGAGAAATCTCTTAATCAGAAAGAACAAGACTTTATTGAATTGTTGCAGGATAACTTTCTCAAGCAGCATGTGAAAGGAACTCTAGGTCAAAAAGTGTTGGATTTGCTCATAGCGTCAGAAGGATCTCTGTCAAGAATATAGCTATTTTACCACCAATTGGCGACAGTGATCATGCTGTTCTTTCTTGGGAAGTATCTACTTGTATTGAAACTCCGATTAAATCAGGCTACATGCTGAATTACAAAGCTGGAAATTATGATCAACTTAGAAGATTATCATCTTTGGTCCCATGGTATCAGTTACTGAATGGAAAAAATGTCAGCAATGCATTTTTTCCATTCAGTAAGGTAACAATGATGGTAACAATGGCTTATTTATTTTTAACAATGATGGTAACAATGCCTTATGCTTGAATAAGGCACTTTTATAAAGTGCCTTATTCAAGCATAAGCATGCTCGATGTGCAGCCTTATTAAGTTATAAATCCACAAGAAGAAGATGATGTGGTAAGAGTATCGTGAGCATAAGAGTGAGAGGAGTTATGAAATATATAAAACTCAGGCCAGAAAACGAGTATTGTGAGAAAAGCTAAAACGGAGTATGAAAAGAAATTGGCCATGCAAGCTAAAGGAAAACACAAAAGAATTTTATCATTATGCAGCAAGCAAAAGAAAGAATGAATGTGGAAGAATAACTTTATTGAATGCAGATGGCACACGAGTGTCAGAAGCCAAGGAGATTGTTCAGTTAATGAGTGCTCACTTTGCTAAGATATATCAACCAGATGTATGTAGTATTGTGCACAGTGCTACTGCTACATTGGATGAAGAGTTAGAGGTTCATGAAAATGAGGTTGAAGAACTTTTGCATAACCTGGATAAGAATTTGTCAATAGGGACAGATGGAATATCTGCCTGTTTGTTAAAGGAATGTTCAGTGAATTGGCTAGGCCTTTCACACATTTGTATAACTTGAGTCTCAGCTCAGGAATGATACCGAAGGAATGTAATATAGTTCCATTGCACAAGGGTGGTGGAAAAACTGATGTGTCTAACTGCCGACCTATTAGTATTTCTGGTGTGGTGGTGAAGATTTTAGAGAAGTTAGTAAGAACTTACATACAGAAATGGATAGACAATCATCCTATACTCTGCAGGGAACAGCATGGGTTTACTAAAGGAAGGTCATGTTTTAGCAATTTGCTCATATTTTATAATAATGTTATGGCCGAGTTGGATAAAGGAAGTGGCTACACCATGATAATGTTGGATTTTTCTAAGGCATTTGATAGGATACCACACGATAGGCTGTTGCATAAACTGGAGAATATGGGATTGGAACATAATCTATTGACTTGGATCAGGGGATGGTTAACAGACAGATATCAAAAAGTGGTATACAGTGGGTGTGAATCTGCCAGATTTAAGGTAACCCAGTGGTGTACCTCAGGGTTCAGTCCTCGGGCCATTATTGTTCAATCTATACATTAATGACTTCAAGCAGGGTCTATCATCAAATTTGCAATTGTTTGCTGATGATGCAAAGATAGGCAGGGCAATCAGGGATGCTACTGATATTCAGCAATTACAAAATGATTTGAATAGACTGGAAATCTGGGCAAACGAAAATGGCTGTCAGTTTAATGTTAGTAAGTGTAAAGTTATGCACTTTGGCATGATTAGAGATCCAACAGCATATTATATTAGCGGGGTTATGCTACAAGAAACTGTAGCATAACCCCGCTAATTTAGATTATGAGGACAGATTGCGAGTATGTGGATTACAGACTCTGGTGATATGATAGAGGTCTATAAACTTTTAAATGGGTGTTATAGCATTTCAAATGATGAAATTTTTTGTTATATGGAAGGCGGGGAGAGTACACAGGGGCATCCATGGAAGTTAAGGTTGTTCTCAGTCAAGAAAGGGGTAAGGGCTAGTTTTTTTTTTCTCAGAGAGCAGTGAGTGAGTGAGTGGAATAATTTGCCCTTAGGGGTAGTGAGTGCATCTAGTGTAAATGAATTTAAGGGAAGGTATAATAGCTGGGTTGGGTAATTTACAGCCTCACTCGATGAGTCCTTGACTCGCTAGAGGTCTCAGATAATAATAATAATACCAAAGTGCCTAAAAATACTGATTTATTTATTTCATTCATTATATAAACTAGGAAGAGTATATTTTTTTGAAAAATAAAGATGTTTAATTAGTTAAGTATTTTGGAGTAATAAAAATTTAATTTTGTGGATCTGCGTTTTTATTCTGTAAAATTACAGGACACTTAAACAATATGTAATCTAATATTGATAAAAAGATATGGATTTCTGTAATACACTACATTATTTGGGTGAGTATGTGGGACCCCACATAACCACTTTTGTTACATTTTCCCACCTCATCAGCGCCGGGTTAAATTAAAGAGCCTAGTCAGAGGCATTGCCAGTTGAAAAACTTGAAATTTCTTGAATTTTTGAAAAACCATTCTTGAAAAACCCAAGCTGATATCCCATCTAATCCCACAGCTGTATTTACCTTGAGATTCTGCAATATCCTAAGAACCTCCAATTCATCCACCACTGTTCCCAGTCTCTGTAACCTCAATTGGACTGTGGAACTGACTGTGCTGTTGACCTGGATGTTTAATGAAGGTCTTGCAATGGGACAGATTCCTAGAGAGTGGAAGGAGGATAAGATAGTAGTATTGCATAAAGGAGGTATCAAACTATAGACCTGTTTGTATTTCTTCTGTAGTTGTTAAGATTTTGAATAAACTGGTGAGAACTTGTATACAGAATTGGGCAGATGAGAGTAATATTATTTATGCAAGCCAGCACTGTTTTGTTAAAGGATGTTTTTGTTTTAGTAATCTGGATACCTTTTACAACAGCGTAACAAGAGCAGTGCATGAGGATAAGACACACACTGTCATTTTTTTGGATTCTTCCAAGGCATTTGACAGGGTGCTACATGACAAATTATATATGGGGGGGGGGGGGAGCAGTATCAGGGAGTTGATGAAAGGTTACAAGTGAAGTTGTGAAGTTCCACAGGGTTCAGTCCTGGGACTATTGCTGTTCAATCATTATGTCAATGATACTGTCACAGGACTACAGGGATATGATGTGAAGCTTAGGAGGGTTATTAGGAGGGTGATGTTTTGGCTCTTCAATAGGATTTGAATAAGCTGGAAAGGTGGGCAGATGATTCTAAATTATTAAATCAACTAAAAATAACAAAACAAAAACAATCCATGACAATCTACAGTTGCAAAGATTGTATACCACTTTCCTTGTTAGATCAGATCACTTCATTCCCACTTGTACGAGAATTATCAGGATTGTTGTATACCCATACCAGAATTTTTCCAAAAGAAAACCAAAAAACAAACTAACCAAACCCAAAGGCCTCAACTACAGAAATAACAGCACATGCAAAAGAATACAGTCACACTCCACAAAAAGAAAAAGTAACCATTTTCATCATCATCATCATCAAATTCCTGCCATGTACCCTGAAGGGGTACAGATATGATAGTACTACATGAAAAATTTATATCATTACTAACTTCCTATCTACAATCTTCCTCAAGATCAGTCTGTTACTTGTCAAGACTCCAATATTATCAGATCTTATATTTCTGTCGTCTAAGGTACTTTGTACCATATCAATCCACCTATATCTTGGTCTTCCTCTGGGTCATTTTCCTGCCAACCTGTAACCATTTTTACGTTCCAAAAAATGAAATAAAGTTAATATCAGAAGTAATTGAAACAAACACGTTGCAACTCTCTCTCAGTATCCACTGTCCCTACATTATTTCTAAGATTTGGTAGCTTCCCAACAACAAAAAACCTTCAAACTAACAAAATACTTTCACAGCATTGACACGGACTAAACCTTCAACCAATCAAAATACTTTCACAGCATTGACAAATATGCACTACAAAATTTTGTTACTTTATTCTGATAGCAGCTTTTCTGAAATGGCGATACTTTATCCTGTAAATCGATGTCATCTTTCACTATAAATTTTATACTGTATGTTTTACAATATAAAATTACTTTTGAGGCCTTTACATTTGTCTTTTCTTATCCTTTACAGTTTTAAGTCCTAGATTTTAATCTCATCTTTTATTTAGTTTTAATTTTAAAATTCAATGGAACTCCCTTCATCTTACTGCTCTACATATCACTAATATTATATTTGTTGAACACTATCTGCAATCTCCATTCCAAATTTCAAAGGTTGTTATTGCCAAAGTACAGGAAAGGCAAGCAATAACATCTATATATGCTAATTTCATTAAATTTTTTAAATTAAAAGAGTTGCAGTAAAAAAGATGTGTTCTGATCCAAGGGTGTTCTATAATATAAAAGTTTTGCTTATATATTTATATCAAAGATTACAAAAGGAGCAACATGAACTAAGTTCAGAGACATTATAAAGTCCTTTTATTAAGGTATAATTCTTTTTTTTAGTGAATATGGCAAATTAAAAACAAAATATGTAAATGATGTGAAGCCAGCTAAATAAATTCATAGGGAAAAAGAAAAAAAAATTATTATTCAGGCCTCCATGGAGTCAAAAGACTCATCGTGGGAGGTCCTTCCTAAGAAACACAAAGTCTATCAAGACTCATTGAGGGGAGGCCCTCCCTAAGAAACACAAAGTCTATCATACCACTCCTTAAACTCATTGACCGTTCTCGCTCTCACCATTCCATCAGGCAATGCATTCCATGGTTCAACCACCATATATGCAAAGAAACCACTCCTCATCCTCTTGCTCACAGTTTCCTTTCGTAAATTCCAGGGATGGCCTCTTGTCATCACTCCTTCCCGCTGTTCAACCAAGCGAAAGAACTCCCTAGTGTCAACCCTATAACTACCTCTCAACAGTTTAAAAGTTTCAATCATATCACCTCTTCTTCTTCTATCCACCAAACTCTGCAGTTCACATTCTCTCAGCGGATCCTCATAACTATCATTGTACAGTCCTGAAACCATCTTTATTATCTGCCTTTGTACCCTTTCCACAGTTAATTTATCCCCTTCAAATCCTGGGGACCAAATCTGAGAACAATAGTCCAAGTGTGGTCAGGGTCTTATACAATGTAATGATAAATGTTTTATCACTGCAGGTCAGTGTCCTTCTCATTATTGCAGCAATCCTCTGTGTTACCGTTGCCACCATTGCAATATGTCCCCTAAATTTTAGGTTTCTATCAATCATCAACCCCGGTTCTCTTATCTCCCCTACTTCCTCCAGTATAACACCTCCCACAGAGCATGCAGTGTCCCATCGATGTTTCCCCAACCTCTTTCTCGCATGCAATTCCTGTTTAATATTGTTTATCATCCACTTTACTCCAAATTGTGTCCTCTTGTTCACTCGTGGTATACAACTTACCATTGCACCCTGTCAAATGCCTTCGCTAAGTCTAAGAAAATGGCAGTATATGCCTTTCCCTCATCTAATACTCTTGTAACTTTATCATAAAAGGCTAGTATATTGCTGAAACAAGAGCGCCCCGTCACAAATCCATGTTGACTCTCACAGATAACATTACCCTCATCTGCCCAATGCTGTATACAGTCCTTCACTACTTTCTCCAAGATCTTAACTACTAATGACACACAAACTGGCCTATAATTAGACACTTCCAGTCTGCTACTGCCCTTATTCAATGGCACTATCTTACCTTCCTTCCATTCCATGGGCACCTTTCCAGCAGCCAGACTTTCATTAAAAAGCCAGGTCAAGGCACTGTCAGTTCCCTAGCACATTCTCTCAAAACTCGTGGCAAAATACCATCCAGTGTCCCACAGCTTTATTGACACCCAGAGTACTCAGTATTTGAAACACACTCTCCTCCTGTACCTCTAAACCTCGAACCTGCCCGATCCCTCTAGCATTAAAACTGACTCCTCCAGGATGAAATACTCCAATAAAGTGTTCACTGAACAATTCCACTATGCCTCTGTATCAGTCACTCTATTCCCATTTTTATCCCACAATATCATTCTTCCACAGTCATTTCTCCTCCTACTGGCCACATATCTAAAAAATTCCCTAGGATTTTCTTTGGATCTTAGGGCCAACCTCCTCTCATATTCCAGTTTTCTCTTCCTTACCATACTAGTCACTCTTCTGGCCTGTGTCTTATACTCTTCATGCATCTTCTCTTCACTGTCTCCTTATATCTCTTCCATAGCCTCTTTCTCGCATGCAATTCCTGTTTAATATTGTTTATCATCCACTTTACTCCAAATTGTGTCCTCTTGTTCACTCGTGGTATACAACTTACCATTGCTGCTAATAAATATTCTTTCATAATTTCCCATGCACTAATGATATCCCGGCATTCCAATTCCTCCCTCCATGAAATTTCCCCAAGTTAACATCTTAGACTATTATAATCACTTGCCCTATAATTCCACATATGTTCTCGTCTCTTTGATACTCCTGCATGTCTATTCATTTTCCAAGTCAAAACCATATGGTCACTCTCTCCAACTCGTGGGAGAGATGTCATCTCAGTTATTATCAACTCTTCTGATGCTATAACCAAATCCAAACGCTTGAACCTCTAGTTCCCTCTATTACATGTTGCCTAAGACATTTGTCCCTCAAGAATTCTAGAAATTCCATTCCCTTATTGCTACATGCATCTTCCTCCCCCCAGTTTATACTACTGTAGTTAAAATCTCCCATAACAATCATTCTTCTTGCACTTGCCAAATTCAACTGTCTAAATATTTCCTGGTCCCTACCCTCTGTGCTCCTGGGTCTGTAGCAACACCCCACTAAATATCCTGTATTGCCCACCTCTACCTCACACCATATGCTTTCAAAATCATTAGTGCCACTGCCTTCGAAAGTCTCCACTCTTAAAGGACATAGGTCGTCACTTATCATAAGCAGTACTCCACCATCACGCTTTCCCTTCCTATCCTGCCGAAAAATGCTGTACCCAGCGACTTCTATTCCTGTTATTATATCCTCTTCTATCAACCACGTCTCAGTGATCCCAATTTTTGGGCAGGCTGATGCTATCTGCACCACCAACTCCTCTCCCTTATTCCGGATACTCCTGACATTAGTATAAAACATATAAATGCCGTTGTTTCTATACCCAGCATTATCCCCTCTAGACTCCACTGGGCTCAGTGTTAGCTGATGTAGTCCCCCTTCTCCCAAGTACCTATTCCCACAAGAGGCCACCCCTGCTACCATTCTCACTGGGACACACTGACTTGTTCAAAACAGCAATCTCTCCAGATGCGTACATCCTTCCTCATTCAAATGTAAGCGGTCTCTCGCATACAATTCCTCTCTGACCTCAAACGCACTCCAAGCATCCACATATTCCTGTCCTCTCTTATCACATATTCTAGCTATTATGTCATTCAATATTACTGCTCTTCTGCTTAGCTCATCATTATTATACCTAGGCAACACACACACACACACACACACACACTATCTTTCCTCTCTGTGTCCTCTTTCGTACCACCTCAAGCAAGAATCTTATATCTCTCGCTGCCCTATTTACACCACCACTCAAGTCATTTGTTCCCACCATGACAATCATCTCATCCACCCTTTCACCTTTCTTAACTGCCAAAGCCACACTTTCTATCGTTTCTCCTGGAAAACACTCCTCATGCATCATATCTTGAACACCATGGATCATTGAGTCCCCATGCATTATACCTGTTATCATTTCCTCTCTCCTTTTCTTTCAATCCCAGACCTCTCTCTCATTCCCTCTCTCCTACTGTTTCCATTCTCTCCTCTTCTAGCACTCCCATGCCTCTCTCTCATTCCATCTCTCCTCTTCTAGCATTCCCATACCTCTCTCTCTCTCATTCCATCTCTCCTACTGTTTCATTCTCTCCTCTGCTAGCATTCCCATACATCTCTCTCATTCCCTCTCTTCTACTGTTTCCATTCTCTCCTCTTCTAGCACTTCCATACCTCTCTCTATCTCTCTCCCCCCTACTGTTTTCATTCTCTCCTCTTCTAGTACTCCCATACTTCTCTCCTACTGTTTCCATTTCCACATCCAATTCCATTCTCTCCTATCATTCCCAAAACTCTCTTCCCTACTCCAATTTGCCTTGCATTTATCTCTTCCATTCTCCTAATTTCATCTTTCATACTTCTCCCAAGACATTCCACTTCCTCTTTCAGCTCCTCTATCTCCCTCTGCAGGTCAGTCACTCTTAATCAAAATTCACTCGCCCAAACAAAACCATCTCCTAAACTTTCACAGTCACTCACGCCTTCTACGCTATCAACTATTATTTTCTCATTCATATTTTTTTCTTCATTCTCTCCTATCACACTACTCGTCTTCCAGTATTCATTTCCCATTCCTGGAGCAACAAGGTCGGTTATTGAGATATCTATTGCATTTATTTCCTCCCACTGCCTGCATTTTATGCACACACGTCCCCCCCCCTCTCACAAGCCAGATATCCAATTCCAGAAACACATACATGCCGCAAGTACTGCATGCCACAAACTCTCTTATTATATTGCTTATAATAGAGTTATTAAATGGCGGAGGACTTGGCAACATGCCATTTGCAACTGCAGCTGAATCCGCCATCATTCATTACTGCCGAGGGACTACTAGCGTAATCGTTAATTATTCAAAATAGTGTCAAAATAAATGCTAAATAAGTATTAGGGACTATAAATAAATAAGACAAGTACAAACAATTACAAGCAAAACAAAACATTAATTACACTAAATAAAATTAAATAAAGCTAAATACAGTAATGAAATACATCATTTGTTACTGCTGAGGGACTACTAGCGTAATCGTTAATTACTCAAAATAGTGTCAAAATAAATGCTAAATAAGCATTAGGGACTATAAATAAATAAGTACAAACAATTACAAGCAAAACAAAACATTAATTACACTAAGTAAAATTAATATAACTAAATACAGTAATGAAAACTTAGCTTCGTCTTGTCTTCCACCGTTATGCATCTGACCCCATCTTCTCAGTAACCAAATTACACAACATCATGATGACAACAACTAACAACTAACTAACAAAAAACAACCACTTAAGTATGCTCATATTCCAGAGAAACAATTTAGCACTCAAAAACGGACTATTCACCGATTAAAAATCGCTTTCAGTTAAAATATCAAACTAGCAGTATGCAAGACAGTGCTCAACCAATTTTAATATATGAATCGGAGAATCAGGTTAGAAATAAAAAGTAGATCAAAGACGGGAAACCACCAATAAGGGTAAATAAAAAAATGGGGGGGATAAACAGATAGTATCCATAACAGAACAATATTAAAATGAAGATATCATTTTAGAAGAATACTCATCATTAGTATTTAAGATCGGTAAAAGAACTTACCTATGATATAGCCACTTAACAGAATTTGTAATGAAAGATTCACAAAATAAGTTTTAAGCATGAATTTTAAATATGAGAGAAAAGAAAGACCCAGAGGAAGATCAAGGCAGAGATGCAATGATGCAGTCAAGTTGATTTAGAAGAACAAAATGTAAGACCTTAGCATATCAAACATGACAAATAATTAATTTGTTAGAAAGAAAGCTAGTCAAGAAATACCAAAAAGATATATCTAGGTAGCCCAAACAATTCAGAAGTATTTATAGAAGGCAATATTTTAAAAATGTATTATGACATAAAATTCAGAAAGCAAAATATTATTCTAGTTATTGCAAAAATACAAGAAGTGACTTACACTTTTGCTTAATTTTGGTCATTTCATATTGAATCTGAAAAGAGAAAAATCGGTTAAATCTGTTATCCTGAAAACAATGATAATTTATTTTTGAATACAGCCAAGAAATCAGTCCCGTGAAATCTAGCTATAGTCATTATGAATAACTTAGGTCATATCGGTTCATAATGATGCATGTGTACATATAATATATATAAGTACACAGATTGGATCTCCGATGTTAAAGTACCTACATTTGATGGTATTAACTTGAAAGCAACCATATGCAATTCTCCAAGCAAGATCCTTCCTGTTAGGATATCCTTCGAAATTCAATAAGTTATGAAAGAAAGTGTTGTTGTCAGTACCAGAGTGTTGTAACAGTCTTGGAGTTAAGCACAGAATGTTGTAGTATTCAGGAACAATCTCAGCTTTTGGACCTCTATAATCATTCATTTCAAACTGGGAAAGATGAAAACCCAGGTAATACAGGAGAAGGTCTGCAATATTTTATGGATTTTTGAAACTGTATTGCTTAAATAGCAGAATTTAAGATCATGCTTCTTTGACAGTTGAAGAAATTCCTTTTTAACTTCTTGGTATTGCCTGAACCCAAAAAATTACACAGGCTTACTATATAATTTATCAATTTTTTTATTAATAAAACTAAAGATTACTATATAATTGCTTTTATTCAGCTTCTGTGATTTCTGTAATATTTATTATGTACAATTGAGCAGGAAAGATTATAGTTTCAAATACTATGGCTTTAGAAGAAAAGGAAAGTGGTCCTATTTTCCAGTCTTCTAAGATTTCAGAGTTCTTGAAATGGTAATATTGGTTAAGTGGAGAAGGGAATTCCAAGTATAATGGGGAGTTCTCTCTCTTAGGGTTTAGTCCAAAAGGAATGTCTCCAAGATCCCACTTTCCAAAAACTTTTAATTTTGTCTTGTCTGCATTAGTAGTTAAGCCATTGATCTTGCTGAATTTTTCCAAAATACCAAAAAAAAGATATATATGGAATCATTATCCTTCAAGGTGCCTACTACATCATTGGCATATGCTGATACCTTATTTTCCTTCATAGTTGAAGGAACTGTTATTCCTTGCACAGCATTTGTATTGTCGATTTCCTGTAAGAAAGATTCAAGAACCAATGCAAAGAGCAGTGGACTAAAAGGGCAACCTTGCTTGACTCCTTTCTGAATTTTGACCGGGTCTGACAGGAACCCATTAACTAGGAGGCAGGTAGTTGAATTGGCATAATGCTCCTTTGATAATGGATAGCAGCTTTTTTACTCACATCAATTTGCTAGAGGATGTGGAACAAAAAGGGATGCTGGACATCATCAAATGCTTGAGTAAGGTCTACTGCTAGCATTGGCATTGACTGACTGCTTTTCCATATTAACTAAGCAGAATAGATCACATAAAAGAAACAGATTAAATTCTACTGCTTGGCCTGGAACTCCAATACCTGCATGCTTTTAATTATGGATCTGATTCCCACTTTAAGCCTGTTATTGACAATGCAGAAAAATATCTTGTTGTAGTCAGTATTAAATAGAGAAATAGGTCTCCAGCTGCTGCTTAAAGTGTGATCTCTAGGTTTTGGAATGAGGATGGTATAGCTTACTACAAATTCACTTGCTATGTGTCCTGATGAGAGAAAAGAATTAAACAGTATAACTAGAAAAATAAAATCCCAGACCTCGCAGCAAAGTTCTATCCTTATTCATCAGGTCCTGGGGGTTTTGTTGTCTGACATTTTTTATAAGCTGTAGTAACTTCGGATGCTTTATGGACATGTCAAGCCCATCTTGGATATGAGCAGGAAAACCATTAATGTTCCAAGAGTCATAATTTCCAATAGTACTGATGTCTCAAATGGAATGACAAACACACATCTATAATAAAGCAGCGTATATCTTTGAAAAACAATTTCTGCGCCCAGTATGAAATTGAGAGTCCAACTTATGTCTGGTCACCAGAGCAGGTTTCTGGATTATGTAAAAAAAAAAATCATCATCATCATCAAATTCCTGCCATGTACCCTCATGGGAGTGTACAGGATATGATAGTACTACATGAAAAAATTTACATCATTACTAACTTCCTATCTACAATTTTCCTCCAAATCAGTCTGTTACATTGTCAAGACTCCAACATTATCAGATCTTATATTTCTATCGTCTAAGGCACTTTGTACCGTATCAATCCACCTATATCTTGGTCTTCCTCTGGGTCGTTTTGCTGCCAACCTGGCAGAGAATACTTGTTTTGCTAATCTTTCCTTGTCCATTCTGTTTAAGTGACCATACCACCTGAGATTAGCTCTGATAAAGCGCATTCCTGGATACTGACAATGCCAAGTTCTTTCCTAATATCCTCGTTTTTAATATGATATTGCCATTGATGCCATCTGTTCACGCCTCTAATCTTTCTCAGGACTCTCATATCTGTGGTCTCTAGTCTTTGGTCAAGTGTTTTTTACTTCTGACCCAGCTCTCAGATCCATAAGTTAAAACTGGTTTGAACACTGTCTTGTATACAGCTAATTTAGTGTTCCGACTAATTTCTCTCTTATTCCATATGAATTTATTCAATTGACTTCCCACCATACCAGCTTTACTGATTCTGTTGTCTATTTCTACATTTAATTTACCATCTTCACTAAAAATCGTGCCTAAGGAGCTGAAATGTTTTACTTGTTCCACAGGTTCTCCATTCACAACACAGTCGACATCTTCAATGATTCTGCCTATTTTCACTGTCTTTGTCTTTTTATTGCTGATCTTCATACCATATCTATTACAACAGCTGTTCAATTTAGTCAGAGAATCTTGCAGACTTGTAGTGGATTTATTTAGAAGTATAACATCATCCGTATAAACCAAAGAGCTGACATTAACATCTCCAATTTTGATATCATATTCAATACCACTTTCCTTCATAATGTGATCCATATAGATAATGAATAACAGAGGGGATAATGTACATCCTTGTCTCACACCAGATTTAACATTAAACCATCTTCCTGTACTTCTTTCAATTCTAACTGCTGACTTACAACTCAAATAAAGATTAAGCATTGCTTGATATAATGTCCCGTTGACACCATATAACTGCAGCGTATTGAATAGCTTCTCTCTTGGCACCTTGTCATATGCCTTTTCCAAATCGGCAAAATTTAAATACAGATCTTAGTTATATTCCCATGCTTTCTCGACTATTTGTCGTAAAGTGAAGATCTGATCCTGACAGCCTCTATTTGGCCTGAATCCAACTTGTTCTTCATCAAGCTTTTCTTCCACAATTCTTCTCAACCGTTCCGCAAGTATACTTGCATAGATCTTGCCAGGAACACTCAGTAGGGAAATACCTCTGTAATTCTCACATTCAGTTTCATTTCCCTTTTCATATATGGGTACTATGAGAGCTCTACTCCAATCATCGGGAATTCGTCCCTCTGTCCAGGCTTTCTGAACTATGCAGTGCAGCCACTGTAAGACTCTTATACCACCATACTTCAGCATTTCTGGTCGAATACATCTACTCCTGCTGCCTTTCCACATTTCAAGCCTTTGATGGCTTTTTTCTACTTCAAGTATGGATATGTATTCCTGACTGCATGCCTGGTCAGTGTTTTTTTTATCACTGTGCTCAGGACTCATCACTGTTTGTTTCATTTAGCAGTTTTTCAAAGTAATTACTCCATACCTCAAGGATATCTTTTTCTCCCGTTTTCACGTCACCTTTATCATTCCTAAGCTTCTTCAACAACCTCCAGAATATTTTGCCACCTTCTTGATATTTATTTTCTATATTCTTACCAAAGTCCTCCCATGACTTTTGTTTAGCATGTGAATTTGTGCACATTTTTATGTTGGAACATGGTGTTAGTAATAACCAGTCCATGTCCTGAGCAGAAATCCAACAGATATTTGCCATTATTTGCTTTGCTCTTTTCTCCAAATTTTCCCAAAATATTTTTGTATGTCTCACAATCATTTCCTACTCTGCTATTTAGATCCCCAACAAGGACCAACTTTTCCTTTTTCATTGTGTCAGTTGCTTTTTCTAAAGCGTCAAAAAATTCCCCGACTTCTACCTTAGTAGAACCTTCTGTGGGACCATAGGCACAAATAAGCCTCATTGTCCAGTTCCCATTCTCATATTTGCCCACATTACTCTACTTGAGACTGACTGCCATTCAAGAAGATTAGCCTCGTATTTTGTGTTGAATACTATGGTTACTCCTTCTTTTCCTTATTGCCATTTCCTGAATATAATATTTTGTATTTATTGCTCAGAAAGATTTCACCAGTTTTGGTCTTTTTTGTTTCAGTCATCCCTATTATGTTGATCTGGTACTTATCTAATTCTTCAGCTAGCTTCATTTCTTTGCCATTCAGACTTCTTATGTTGATAGTACCGATCTTTAACTCTGGTATGTTGAGTTGGGGTTTGTTTTCAGATTTGTTCCAGTAGCTGATTTTTTGCTGTTCTCCCTGGTTCCCTGGCGAAAACAACGGGGGCCTTGTTTAACCAGGTGACGCCCCAGCCAGCATGAACTTTTGTCATGTTGTACCATCATTTTTTATTTTGGTTTAACCAATAAGAATACAATTAGGTCAGAAGCCCTGATCGGTTCTCCACATTCCTTTAAAGGCTATGTGGAGGTCTCCTCTCAGTTATATAGCTTTGACCTTTAAGCACCCCCCCCCTAAAAAAAAATCACAGAGTACTAATATAGTAAAGGTAAGCAATGACACCTTTCGTGGGTAGGCATTACATAAAAAAAATTAAAAATAAAAATAAATCATGTGAGACTTATTTTGTTCATTTTAAGATTTCATCACAAACCAGTGAAATTAAATTATCAGTTTAACTATGTTATTCAAAATAAAAAACTTACCTCCTCTACATCATCCATCCTAAAAAGAGAAAATTCCATAATTAAAAAAAAAAAGTGTTAATATAAATATATAATATAGTAAAAGTCAGTTAATATTGTACTTAAAAAACAAACTAGAAATCTTATTCTTTGCTTATTCTTATTCAGCAGTTCTTCCTGTCTGTCTATAGTAAGCCCACGTAACAAGAAAAGGACTTCACAAACTTTCACACTACATGTAATTTATTTTCACAATTTTATGATGTGCCCTGTTCTTGTTACATGGGCTTACTATAGACAGACAGGAAGAACTGATGACATCTGCATTTATGAACATAAAAAAATACATCCGGCACTATCATTATGGCAGGTCGGGTATCGAGCAATGCCTTGGATACCACTTCACACAGGATCAACTGGAAGAAAACGAAAGTGCTACACAGAAGTCATAAGTTAGAGAGAATGTGCTTGGAAACAACAGAAGCTTTAAAACATACTCCAAACCTCAACAAGTATGGCTGTATAAATTTACAAAAAATTGGAGGAATAGTCATTTTAAGATCTAATTAATATTTGTTTTCTCTCTTTATCCAACATAGATGGCACCTAATCAGGACTTTAGTTCCTTGTGTTGTCCATTACGATTTTTTTTTTAAACTAGTCCCACTTACCAAATTGTTTTTGTTTCACACACTGTGACAAACTTTTTGGTACTATGAAGATGCTGGATATAATACCAGCGAAATATCAGCAAATAAGTTAATAAACATTTTCTTATCATTCTGTGCTATTATTATTATTCAGGCCTCCATGGAGTCAAAAGAGTCATCGTGGGAGGTCCTTTTTTAAGAAACACAAAGTCTATCATACCACTCCTTAAACGCATTGACCGTTCTCGCTCTCACCACTCCATCAGGCAATACATTCCATGGTTCAACCACCCTATATGCAAAGAAACCACTCCTCACCCTCTTTCTCACAGTTTCCTTTCATAACTCCCAGGGATGGCCCCTTGTCATGACTCCTTCCAGCTGTTCAACCAAGCAAAAGAACTCCCCCAGTGTCAACCCTGTAACCACCTCTCAACAGTTTAAAAATCTCAATCATATCACCCCTCCTTCTTCTATCCACCAAACTCTGCAGTCCACACTCCTTCAGCCGATTCTCATAACTAACATTGTACAGTCCCAACACCATCTTTGTTATCTGCCTTTGTACCCTTTCCACAGTTAATTTATCCCCTTCAAATTCTGGGGACCAGATGTGTGTTATATCAATAATGTGAAAATAAATAAAATAACAATATATTATAGCATTATGACTAATAATAATAATTTACTAATTTGATAATGACTAATGGGGGGCTTTAATTTAAATTAAAAGAAATTCATTTCCACACAGATATAAATGCATATCCTGAACCACTTATAACCAATAAAAAAAATCTGGAAATCAAAGGCAATGGTTATTAGACCCTATATGGGAGGGCATTGCTACAGACCTGGAAGCTCAGTTGCAGAGGATGAAGAAATGCATCACCAATTTAGGCTTATGGATATTAAATTGCCGGCCTGGTTGGCCAAGTGGTTAGCATATCTGCTCTCCAGCCAAAAGGCTGAGGGTTCAGATCCAGTCGTGGGCATGAATGTTTGTGATTGTCTGTGAAAATACCAGTGGTGGTGGGCAGTAGATGGCTTTGGTGTAGTTGTGGTTCTTTGTAACGGTGGAGACAGTGCTGTAGAGTAGGTGCCCTCCCTCGATGAGTCTTTAGACTCCCTGGAGGTGTTACGTAATAATAATAAAAAATGAGTGATTGATCATTATGGGTGACTAATTATCCAAACATTGGTTGTATAGAAGAGAAACTAGTGATAAGAATGAAGGGGAATTTACTGAATTTTTGAGAGACAACTTTCTCAAGCAGCATGTGAAAGAAGGAACTTGAGATCAAAGAGTGTTAATTTGTTCGTAGCGTTAGAAGAAGTTTCTGTTAAGAATATGACTATTTTACCACCAGTTGGTGATAGTGATTATGCCATCCTTCCCTAGAAAGCATCTAATCATACTGATGTTCTCAGTAGAACGGGTTACATGCTGAACTACAAACCTCTAAATTATAATCAACTTAGAAGAATTCTATCTTTGTTCCCATGGTACCAGTTACTGAATGGGAAAAACGTCAGCAATGCATGGGAATCTTTGAAAAAGAAAGTGTTTAAATGAGGCAATATCCGAATGTATCCTTAGTGTTAATGAATAAATAAGTTAAAAAAGAATAATAGTGAAATGGATGTGCAACCTTATTAAACAGAAGATTCACCAGAAGATGATGTGAAAAAATATCATGAGAATAACAGTGAGAGGAATTATGAAACGTAAAAAGCTCAGGCCAAAAAAAAGTAATGAGTATTGTGCAGAAAGCCAAATTGGAATATGTAAAGAAATTGGCTATACAAGCAAGCTAAAGGCAATCATCAAAAGAAGTTTAATTATGCTGCAAACAAAAGAAAGAATGAATGTGGAAGAATAACTTTACTGAATGCAGATGGTACTTTAGTATAAAATAAATTAAAGATACCAAGAAATTACCATATTTTTTGGACGATAAGACATACCCCAAATTTATGAGATGATTTTTAGAAAAAAATATTTTATTATATAAAGATATTTACAAATTCTTACTTAATTTTTATTTATTGTTACAATCATTTGTATTAGCGATATTCAGTTCATCTTCACTCTCAGTACTATCACTCGTCTCGTTAATGTCACCGTTTGTATTGTATTACTTCCATCTGAACTATTGTTGTCACTCCCTTCAAAAACTGCATCATCTTCGGTACCATCCATCACATTACTTATCTCGCATTTCTTAAATGACTTTATAATTGTCTCTTCTTTCACAGCTTCCCATGAATTTTTCACCCAGGTACATACTTCTGAAATTGTTGGCCATTTCATACATCCTGTTGCTGTAACATCATGATTTGGCTTTGCCATCCATTTGTTCCACTTTTCCCGCATAAAATTTTTGAATGGTTTATTAATAGATCCATCCAAGGGTTGTAATTGACTTGTAAGGCCTCCAGGAATGACTAATTCTGTATTCATTTCTTTTAGAAGCTTCTTGGTTAATTCTGTTTTATGTGCTCTGAATTGATCCCACATTAACATTGCAGGCTTTTTAAACAACGAACCTGGAGGTTTTCCCATATCTTTTGTATCCATAATTTCATTCTTGTTTCGTCCATCCAGCCTTTATCTTGAATGTGGATAATGCCACGAGGAATTTCATCTCTCGGTAACGTTTTTCTCTTGAAGATTAACATTGGATGTAGTTTTGTTCTGTCCGTGCAACAAGCTAAAACTACAGTGTAGTGAGTTTTTCCGTGACATGTTGTTTTGATCACTATTAATTTGGTGCCTTTTGAATCTACTGTCCGATTTGAAGGAACATCAAAAATTAGAGGCACTTCATCCATGTTCATAATTTGATTAAGCTCAAAGTTAAATTTCCTTCTTGCTGATATGACAAATCTATAGAATTCTATAATTTTAGCTTCATAGTCAGCTGGCATTTTTTGGGCTAGAGTGGTTTTTGTAAGCATGCATAACCAGTGTCTTTTCATAAATCTAAAGCACCAAAACAGTGATTCGGTAAAATCTAAAATTCCATTAGCAGTTGCCCATCGTTTCACTTCAAAAATTATCATTTTCGTAGAAACAGATATTCCCGTGTTTCGATGATTTGTTACCCAATTTTTCAAATGAAAAATTGGGTAACAAATCATCGAAACACGGGAATATCTGTTTCTACGAAAATGATCATTTTTGAAGTGAAACGATGGGCAACTGCTAATGGAATTTTATTGTTGTCCCTCCCTTCAAAAACTGCATCATCTTCGGTACCATCCATCACATTACTTATCCCGCATTTCTTAAATGACTTTATAATTGTCTCTTCTACTTCTAATTCTGGCCATTTTTCTAGGTGCGAATGGAATGTGTTTTTTGTGTTTACATAGCAGTTTTAATTGTTCCTCGTGTTTTCTCCACTCACGAACCATTTTTTCTGTTGGTGGTGGACCAAAATGTCTTTCTGCTGCTCTGTTTCCATATTGTTTTGCATAATTTATCACATTTAATTTATAACTCACGTTATCTGAAAGTCTTTTTTGTTTTACACTCATTTTTTCTAATTTTAAGATAAAAATTTTAACAACTTATAAAAAATAATTCAAATGAACTGTACAAAAGTGCATATGTTTATACACTAATGACTATTGATGCTCTAAATAAGTGATTCACTCACATGCAGCGAGATAACTTAGGTACCTTGAGTGGCATACTTACTAATTTTATTAACATATTGTGCCAGTAATTGAACTTTGCTAACAGCTTTGGTACAGTGTAAATATTCGTATTTTAATGTTACCTTCAGACCATAAGACGCACCCCAATTTTCAGTCATTTTTTCTATGTAAAAAGGTTCTTCTTATGGTCCGAAAAATACAGTATATAATTGGTTTAATCCTTTATCCAAGTGTAAGCAAATGAGTTTGCCCTGAACTATTTTTTAGGACTGGGGAAACTCGTAATAAAGGTGTATAACTTCACATCACTTGCCTTATGGGATACTAAGGAAGGCGATGTGAAGTAATACACCTTTACTACGAGTTTCCCCAGTCCTGAAAATAGTTCAGATGGAAACTTGTTTGCTTACACTTGGATAAAGGATTAAACCAAGTATATAATTTTTTGGTATCTTTAATTTATAGTATAACCAAGTGGAAACACTTTCAACAGTGGTACTCTAGTGTCAGAAGCTAATACGATTGTTCAATTAATGAGTGTTCACTTTGCTAAGATATATCAACCAGGTGATGTAACATGGCACACAGCGCTACTGCTACACTGAATGAAGAGTTAGAGGTGCATGAAAATTAGGTGGAAGAGCTGTTGCATAACTTGGGTAAGAATCTATCAATAGGGATAGATGGAATATCGGCATGCTTGCTAAATGAATGTTTAAATGAAATGGCTAGACCTTTCACATATAACTTGAGTCTCAGCTCAGCAATGATACCACCACAGGAATGGAAGGAATATATAACAATTACAATGTACAAGAGTGGTGCAAAAATGGCATGTCAAACTAGCAACCTATCTCTGGTGTGGCAGTGAAGATTTTAGAGGAGTTGGTAAGAACTCGCATACAGAAATGGGTAGACAAACAAGCTATACTCTTGAAGCAGCAGCATTGTTTACTCAAGGAAAATCATGCTTTAGCAATTTGCTCACATTTTATAACATGCTACAGTCAGGTTGGATAACAGGAATGGATACACTTTGATAATGTTGGCTTCTCAGGACAATGATAGGACCACACGAAAGGCTGTTGCAAAAACTAGAGAATATGGAATTGGAATATAAACTCTTGACTTGGATCAGTGAATAGCTGACAGACAGATATCAAAAAGTGATATATGGTGGGTGTGAATCTGACAGATTTAAGTGAGCAGTGGTATACCCTGAGGTTCAGTCCTTGGGGCCACTGTTGTTCAATCTTTACATTAATGACATTAGGAAGGGTCTAACTGGAGATGTGCAATTGTATGCCAATGATGTGAAGACAGGCAGGAAAATCAGGAATGCTATTGATATCCAGCACTTAGAAAATGATTTGAATGTGCTGGAAAGTTGGGCAAACAAAAATGGCTATCAGTTTGTTATTAGTAAGTGTCAAGTTCTCACTTTGGAATGATGATATTTCCAGTTGCACATTATATTAGCAGGGTTATGCTACAAGAATCAGATAAGGCTAAGGATCTTGGCATAATGGTAGATAGTAATTTAATGTTCAAAGGTCACGCAGAAAAAGTTACAAATACAACTCAAAGGATAATTGTGATTTTGAAGCATAGCATTACATGTAAGGATAAGGAAGTTATAAGGCCTTGATAAGATTGCACTTGATTATTATTAATGAAGATTTGATCTCTCTGGTTCCAAGGGTATAAAGAAGCTGCAGAAAGGGTGCAAAGGAGAGTTACAAAGATTATGTGGGGATTATGAGATTTAGATTAATAGGACAGATTTTTGTGTATGTAGATTACTAACTCTGGTAAACAGGAGAAAGGGGTGATATGATAGAGTTCTAAAACATCTGAATGGATGTTATAGGATATTGTCTGATGAAATTTTTCTTTATATAGAAGATGGGGAGAGAACACAGGGCATTCATGGAAGTTAAGTTTGTTTGCAGTCGAGAAAAGGGTAAGAGCTAGGTTTTTCTTTCACAGAGCAGTGAGTGAGTGAGTGCATCTAGTGTGAATGAATTAAATGAAGGTACGACAGCTGGTTTGGGTGATGTACAGCCTCTCTCAACGAGTCCTTGACTCCCTGGAGATCTCAGATAATAATATATATATATATTTGAATATAAACCCTAGAATATGTCTGAATGTTTCCTAGCTGTGCTCATTTAAATACACAACAAGGGCAAGCCAACAGGCACTGGATGTATTGTGAGAAAATGCAAAAAGATTACAGTGCTCATAATCAAGTTGTTTAAGTCAGCAATGGCAGAGAATTCCCATTAGAGTATTTCTATTCTGGCCACGATCCCTTTTTTTTTTTAAAGAAAGAGGGATCACAGATTAAAAAAGTTTAAGAACCTGTGCCCTAAAGAAGGTTCCAAAATGGAGGTAGCAAATTAAAGACCAGCAGTATAACCACTACCACTTCCAATACTTTAATGACACCACTCATGAAATACTCATGTACTACATGAGTAGTGGTTAAGATATTGGAAAATGTGGGCAATGACAGAATTAGCAAGGGATGAAAAAGATATAACATTATTAAGAACAGCATGGCTTTGTGAAGATGTCTTATAATAGTAATTTTCTGACTTTCTGCAATAAAGTCACAGATGATTTTCATATGGGAAATTTCATATTAGGAAAGAGAAAAATTACAATAACTTGGGAGAAAGAGAAAAAACATCTAAGTCAGGTACATTATGTGAAAAGGACATTGAGTCTAATTATTATATAGAAATGAATGCCATGGTCAGTAGTATATGCAAATGAGTCATAGAATAGAAGTGGACATTTCGGTGTATTTTTCTATTTCGTGTCTGGATTCCTGATTACGACTGTAAGACATAATTTAACAGATGAATTCAGGTAGCAACTCATCATAAGAACAGAGGTCAGCCAAAGTCAGGTGGAGATAGCAAGATAGTTGTATGCCAATTCCGTGGTTCATAGACTGTGGAACCAATTCAAAAAGTTACAAACAACATCCCAGAGATATAGTGAATAAGTTCAGAGATTACAACTGCAGTGGGTGACTGATATCTACTATAAAAACTGCGGTCATACATTCAGTATACTTGTCGGTTGAGCCTTTTGTTATACTACGTACTTCCACTACCCTACTTTGCCTTTGTATCTTCTTTTAATTAACTATCGTTAATGGTTGACTGACTAAAGCTATGAACTGCTGCCACTATTTATTTCTCTTATCTCTCATGCTCTATAGTCTAACAAATTTATTTGTTTAATAACTGCACCAGTTAGACTATATATATTGGGTGTGAGAGTATAAGGTCTTAAACCAAGTATAATGTCAAGTTAAATATATAATGTTATGCATTAAGGGAAGGGCCACTACCCAGACTAGTTTTGACCTTTATTGAGGTCTCTTCAAAAGGTGGCACACCTTATGGCAACTCCTATAGGTAGAGATGACCTTGCTGTTGCTTCTGCCTGGTATCTCCACATTTGGGCCTGGCTTCCACTGGAGAGACTGCAATAAAGGTCGAAACTAGTCTGGGTACTGGCCCTTCCCTTAATGCATAACATTATACATATCCGCAAGGAGATGTGTTTTGCATTATGGGAGATACTGAGATAGGAGAGATGTAAGCTTGCTCCACCTTTGCAACGAGTTGCTCGGTGTTGTACCACCTTACCCCAGTCCTGAAAATACTTTCAGGCACAAACTTTGTTTGCTCACACTTGGATAAAGGATTAAACTAAATTTATTGTCCTTGCCAGATAAACTAACTTGAGTACCAGTTGAAGAAAGAGTTAGAAAAATTCCTCTAATCCACGACTAGAATCAAACTCAGAAAATTCTTTGAGAGGCCTAGCACTATGGATACAAAAACACCACTTCAACAGGACTACACAGGTCTTTTTTTTTTGTTTTAAATATAAACCCACGAATACCTCTTATCCCCAATAGAAAGCACACGAGTGTTTAGCCCTAATTTTGGAGCCTGAAGGAAATCAATCTTCACAAAAAAACAAAAACTGATTTCACCCATTTTAATGCTTATTGCATCTTTTCATACAATCTTACAATTTCACCATTTGGATGATGATATCAGATAAAGGCATGTATCTGCAGCATAGAGCAATTAGTGTGGCTTTCAACTTAATCATAATATGTCGATGAACTATAAGGTTTTTAAAGATTTTGCAGTATAACTGTCCATTAATATTCTGGTTCTATTTTCATGTTGGCTTTTGCCATCATTTAAAGTGTGGGTATTTGTCTTTACCTCTCTCCAGATCCTATCTGTTTTGCCTCACTTAATCCAAGAAGGCCGATATTCATTCCTTCCATTTCTTTAATATGTTATAGTTTGCCTTTTTGAAAGAGATTTAATACATTTCATGTTATATGTATTACAGTTTTCATCATTTTCGAAGCAACAATAGTAGATACTGAAGTCACTGATGGGTTTACTCCAATCTTGTCATTCTTACAACTTTTACTTAAGGGAATCCTCATCCCTTGCTACACGATCTTTATTGCTGTCATAATTTATTATAATACAATTTATTAATAATTGAACTACGCACTTACCATAATGGAGCAGGTCGATCCTTAACAATAGATACTCCAGCTTCTACATCATGAGGAGACACAAGAGCCATACAATCATCAGTTCCCTATTAATATTTCTATTTGTAACATGACATCTGGTAATTTCTTAAGAAACTATTGAAAAATTATAATTATAATCAGTGCTTTTTTTCTGGAAAAAAAGGTGCCGGTACTCACTATGAAGATGTTATTACAGCAACTTCCACACTTTTAACATATCCTCAGATATACCCTCGTCGTGTTGTTTTATTGGCACGCTTTGTGCGCTGCACTCTCCTTATGATCGTAAATCTTTTTTTCTTAATGACATTAACTGTTGTTTGCGAAATTCTCCAAAATGACTGATTTTACCATTTGTCCACTCTGCTGAAATTTTCGTTCCCATGTGTTTATTAACAGCAAGACTTCCGACATCACGACACACTTTACAGCCCAACATTTTATTCTTGACATACAGCCACTCGTTTCTCTCACAGAAGTCATTTTTCTGCAAAAATGTCCAACATTTGGGCCAATCATTATCAGAATCTGCTTCCTCTAGACCACATGGATCTTCAGGCTTGGTCTCATGATCCTCTTTCACCAAGTGTATTTTCGGTGCTAGTTTTCTGTTTTACAGGATCACAAGTAGATTCAACAATTTCTGCTTCTTCAGCCTTCCTTTTTTTACTCATTGGCATAAAGTAACTACTTATTTTACTCATTTTTGAACAATGATTGCACTGATTTAACTTAGATTAATTTAAAACTCACGTGAACACCTGCCTGTTGCAGAATGAATGTAGAACTAATAAACTGATATTGGAAGCAATCAGAAGTGAACACAACTTCCTGTTTCCGGTTGCTTATCAAGCTATGAAACAGGAAAACAGGATACCAACTTACGAGTAATCAAAACTGAAAATTCAATTCGTGAACACAGTACCATCTACCGGAATATTTATAATACATTTTGCTGTCGATTAATTGCAAATTTTTAAAAACTTAAGAAAAAAGGTGCCAGTACTGCGTACCTTTGCGTACCACCAGAAAAAAAGCACTGATTATAAGCATTGCTACTATGATATTTTTGAAAAAAATAAAATAAAACAAGCATTCCACAGATGTGTTGAAACTACCATAAATAGCATAAGCTTACTAATTAAAGAAGCAAATCCTATCTGTAGTTCAAGAAACATTTGTTTATTATTACTTTTAATGGAACATGTGTACTAAACATACTAGGTGTTTCAAATTCAAGTATCCCTAAGAAAGGAAAAGAATTGAAGATTTGAAATGTACTGTTGGAAAGTATTGCCAGAAATAAATTGGAGAGAAAGAAAAAAAAACTTTTTTTCATATTAAAAGAGAGCAGAATCATAGAAAGAAAGATGAAATTTCTGGGACACATGTGGGAACACAATGAATGGATTATAACTGTATTAAAATGGGAAGATACAAGGGGAAAGAAGAAAAGAACAGCCAAAATATACATTACTAGAGGAGGTGTTTAGATTAATCAGAAGAGATAATACTAAAGAGGAAAGATGGAAATAGGATGACATGGAAGAGGGAGTTCTCCATAGCAACAGAGGACTATCCCTTAGAATGATGACAATGATGAGTATTTACAGAAACTTTTAGGACCTAAACGTGTAATAAATAATAAATAAATATATAAATATCAAAACATGAATCATAATAATGAGTCACAAAGCATGAGCTTTCTAGCTCATATTCCAGTTTCAATTTCTATCTACTTTTACACTTGTAAAAGTAGATAGAAAATAATAAAATTAAAAAAAAAAAAGAATTAAAAAAAATTATGAACAATTAATAATAATCACTTCCCAAAACTTGGAGATTGGCATACAGTGTTTCACATGTTTCAAGAAAAAAAAGATGAACAAATTTGAACCTGCTAGAATAAGAATCTTTGTCTAGTTCTAAAGAATTGTCTGAAACATGCTAAGTAAGTGTCTGAACCTTAACCACTCTGACTGTATACCAATCTCAACGTTTTGGGAATTGATTACTATTAATTGTTCAGAATGTTTTTTTTTTTAAATTATTATTTTTTATCTACTCAACTTTCACAATTGTTCCTTTGAATTCTAACAACTCATCTGTGAGTGAGACACAAGCTAGTATGTACATACTTTATGATTCATGTTTTGAATGAAGTTACCAGTCTGTCTCCCTGATGAAGTCTCTTACTATGGATGAAATTAAATCAGAAAATAAAATTCTATATTTTTTTATGAATATAAGCCATAAAAGTTTCTACAAACACATCCTGTTTATTCTAAATGTGATCCTCAATTCTGAAATTCAAGATATTAAGGGTCTCTAAGAACTATTATCCCAGAGAAGGGGGAGTTACAATTCTGTCACCAGACCCTTCTTTTCGTTCATACAAATAGGACTCAACTCCTAGTGCAGAATTTTGTGATATGTGAACGTCTCAGTTACAATAATCAAACAACCAGATAGAAAAACCTGCGAACAGTGAATTTAGCACTCGTGTGAAATTGGTGATTTTTGTCTGTTTTTCACTTAGAAAATTAGTGTTTTATAGTCTATTAGTGTCGATTTTAGTGTTTTTATTGTATTTAGTATTTTATAACATATTTTTATTAAGACATTTCAATAATAACTATAAGTTTAAAATGATGCCAAAAAAATGCACAAGAAACATAATGCTAAGAAGAACACACCACAGGCAAGAGCAGGAAGGTTAGCCCTGCTAACGAGGTTATTGGAGATGTGGAGGAGGTTAATGAAAATGAATTAACTTCCAAAATAGCAAATTTAAAGCAGAAAATCAAAGAGACAGCACAGGAATTACAAAAAGTCAAGAGGCATTTAAATGAGCATAGGGAGAAAAAGAAAATTAAGGCAGCCAAATAAGAAACAACAATGCACGGAAACAAATAAGTCAGGAAGTAACAGAAATCAGGTAAGTGATGTTTGTAAAAAGAAATATGTTATTTGGTATGGTGACCCTATAATAAAACATGCTACTGATGAGCGAGTTATAACTTCGAGTTTTCCTGGAGTGAAAATTAAGAATATAAAGGAAGCAATTCAAAAACAGAAAAGTAAATGAGATTGTAATAGGTACTAATCACTTAATTACCGATAAGTTCATTATCAGAGAGGATATGAAAGGGTTGTTGGAAGAGGCAAAAGTGAAGAGTAAGAAAGTGAAAATCATCAGTATTTTACCTTTGTTAGATCCTAAATGAAGGAATCTTGGATAGAAATCATTCATTTAGGGTCTAACATATAAAAATGGCAAACATAGAGAAAGATCTGCACATCAGTTGTAATTAAAAGTGAAACTTCCTCACTTTATGTAAAAATTTGTATTCTTTATTTAAGCACCTTATATTTAAGCTATTGTGATTAATTTAAGATTTCATTTTGTATGTCTTTAAAAAGAGGGATAATGTGAATTAAATTTAAGCCTTACTCAAGCTATGTAAAATCTATTGTGAGTCATCATAAAGCTGTTAAGTATTAATTCCTGGAAGGCCTAAAGCTACACGCATACAGCGTATCGCTGGCGGGTATAGCTTATTCGGAAAATCACATAACCATGTATTCCATGAATCCGAGTATATCAGCATCGTAGAAATGAAGGATAAGCCAAAGGGTGAAATTAGTAAGGTTCGTGTGCAAAAAGGGGCTAAAAAAGAGGGCCCTCTAAAGGAGTATAAAAGGGGGTTGAGTCTGGAACAAGAGGTTTTTTCTTGATCACTTGTCGTATCGTTTTTCCTGTTGGGTGGTTTGGAAGTTGGTGGGCAGTTTCGCGTAAAGGGGGGGGGGATGAAGTCTGTGATGTCAGGCAGCGAGCATTCGTAAAGAAATGAAGCTGGATTCTATGCAAAGCTGAAGGAAGAAAATTCAAGTCCTAGCAGAATCGAGCCGTCGCTGGAAAGCCCCATCGAGTTGTTCCTGAAACGCAAGGATTTTGAGTGCATTTCCGGCAGAAAGAATGAAGACAGCGTAACCCCTACGCTGGCATATAGACAGTCAAAAGAGATGAGAAATATCCAGGCAAACACGTGGTGCAGAACGACGCAGAGAAAAAAGGTTGGTAAGGTGCTATTCTTCTAATTTTGTGTGAATGTTCATTAGAAGAAAGAAGACTGTTTAGAATTATGAAATTAAGAACTTTATAATAAGGAATCTGTGGACAGTCACTATTTAGAAAGTTAACCTCATTTGTGAGTAAGAAGAATTGTTTAGAAGAGAATTTTGTAACTTGTATGTGATAGAATTAACTTAATGCGATACGAAGGGTAGAATTTAGAGTCTCGGTAACATTAGAATGGTTGATAGTTTGTTCTTACGAGTAATACTGCTAGAAGGAATTTAGCTTAACTTATTATAATTTGATTTGTATCCCAATGCATAATTACAGTGTTTAGCATGCCTTATAAGTTTTAATTAGTTCGAATGTGTTAATCTCTTAGTTCGAGTTTATTTAGTATTGAACATAATTAAGTGTATGAATTTTGTATTGTGTTTTAGATATTCCAATAAACATGTCATATTTTCCTGAACCTGAGTCATGCCTGATTACGATACCAAATTACCACTTATTAAAATAGAACCTGATTTTGGCGGGAAGAGCTTCCCGCTTCAAGCAGTTGCAGAGACAGAGCTTCTAGGCTGCAGACAGGGCTTCAAATTGCCAGAGAAAAATTTCCAGTCCAGAGAGAGGGATCCTGGTTGACAGCAGACAAAAGAGGCAATAGTTCAGACATTTTCGGTGAGCCCAAGCAGAGGAGATAAGGCGAGGCAAATTACCCGAAGCACCTTCACTCGGAATTTTATTCTTTTTGCCGTGGGAGAATAACCATTACTGGAGCTGTACGAGTCCACAGCTCGCTATGTTCCCGATGAGATATTTCTGAAGCCAGATTTCCTGAAGTAAACACCTGAGATGAGAGAATTGTCTTAGAAATTTTTGTGCAAGACCTTTGACTAAATGTGCAAAACTGAGCTTTTGTAAGTTAAATACCTTTGTATAATTCCTCTTATAATGTGTTTTAGTTATACAATTAAGATTTAGATTAACAGTAACAAGAAGTGTCATTAAGAGAATCTATTGGCATATTTGAAGTTGATATAAAGTTTGTAAAAGTAACTTAACAGAGAGGTAGCTAACCTCTTTACAAGTAAACTAGGATTTTAATAAGTGAAAATTGTAAGCAGAGAGTAAATAAGTTTTTGAGTTAGAGATAAATTATTGTTGAAATAAAAAGGTTCTAATTTATGCTATAGAATTTTTATAGATGGATAGAGAAAGCAATCTCCCTATTGTTTAATTCATGTATATTTCATAGTAATGTAAATAAAATGTGTTTTGATTTTTTTGTTAAAGGAGTGCAGCCTGATTGTTTATTTTTACAACTGCACTGTTCCTAAATAAATCGGATTTGTAAGTGGGAAACTAAGTGACATAGTCTAAGTATAAAGTTAAGTAAAAGAATAGACCACGACTGTTTGTAAAGTTTTATTGAAGGAATTTGTGTTATAGAGAGAAATCTGCCAGAAGTATTATTATTGAGTTTTATGCTAATTAAATATTAGTGGTGCAGTCTAAATTAAATAAATTTTCTAGTATCTGAGGCATAAGACTCATAGTGCGAAGGGTAGATAAACATAGTACGCAGTAGAATAAGTGAGAAAGGATAAGAGAGAAAAAGCGCATTAGAGTAAAGTTATAAAGAATTAGGAATAAAATAAAAATATAAGAAAATAAACCAAGAGATAATACAAATAATATTGGAAAACAACACCCTTCATTTACAAGGTGTCTAAAAAAATTAATAACTTGAATGAGACCACACACACAGAGAGCCAAGTAAACTAAATTATTTATAAAAGGTGAGAAATGGTGACAATGTTATATAACTGTGTTAATGGCAGGAATAGACTTTGTTGCAGAAATGTTGATGACGAGAGAACAATTTCGACTTTGTGTTTGTCTGGTTCGGACCCATTAAATGTGTGCAAAGATGTCTACATGTGAGGCACCAGAGAAGAATAGAGATCTGCAAGTTGTCCAACTGTGTCATGCAGACTGCAGACAAGAGTATACAAAAGAATATGCAGGTAGATGATTGTCTGTACATGAATGCTAGCAGTATCAGAAACTAAGGGATAGAGTTTGTTGCCTTAGTCAATATGTTGGGACCTAAGATTATAGGCATTAGTGAGTCCTGTCAATCAAAATCAGTCATACTAACTGGTATCGAATGTAAGGGGTACATTATTTTTAGGAAGAATAGAGAGGACAGGAGAGGAGGGGCATGCTGCTAATGATATCAGATAACTTGAATCCAGTTAGAGTTGAGACCTATGATTGTAGTACTACTACTACTAAAAGCATTTCATGTGGCAGTGAGTTTGAAGCCATCTGGTGTGAGGTGGAATCTAATAAGATCAATTACATTGTGGGGTGTTGTTACAGAAGTGGTGGATCAGTTACTAGTGATGAAGAAATGCATCACCAAATATAAAAGATGAGAACAAAAAGAGTAATCATAATGGGAGACTTTAATTATCCAAATATTGATTGGGTAGAAGTAGAATTAAAATCTCATGAGAAGAACGAAAATGCATTTATTGAGCTGTTACTACAGGACAACTTCCTCAAGCAACATGTGATGGAACTCGAGATCAAAGACTATTACATTTGATTAGTGTCAGAGAGCATTTCAGTTAAACACAACTATTCTGCTTCCAGTTGGTGACAGTGATCATGCAGTACTCACTTGGGAAGTGACTAAGTTTATGAATGTTCCATTCAGAAAAGGTTACATGCTGAACTACAAAGCAAGAAATTATGATCAACTGAGGAGTGTACTGAATTCAGTGGAATAGGATTGGTTGCTGGATGGGAAGAATATCGACAGTGCAGGGAAAGCATTTAAACAATACTTAAATGATGCGATAACAAAATGTGTCCCGAGAGTTTGAAGAATAAATAGGGTAGGAGTACAATGGATGTGTAATCGTATTAAGCAAGATATTTATAAGAAAAGGATGATATGGAAGGAATACTGTGTGCATAAAGATGATGTCCGTTATGGAAATTATAAGCAGCAGGTTAGAATAATCACAACTATTGTACAGAAAGCAAAGTCTGAGTAATAAAAGAAACTGGCTCCGTGTGTGTTAAAGACAACCCAGAAGAATTCTATTGATATGTAGTAGTAGAGGATAAGATGTATTTGGAAAAGTGGAGTGGAGTGCCCTCCAGCGATGAGTCCTTAAACTCCCTGGAGGTGTCACGTAATAATAATAATATGCTGCAAGTAAAAGAAAGAATGAAGATGAAAGAATAACTCTTCTAAATTCAGATGATGTGAGGGTTAAAGATGCAGAAGAGGTTTTTCAACTAATGAGTGCCCATTTTTGTTGAAAGTTTACTTTTCACTTGGTTGGAATATAATAAATTTAGTTTAATCCTTTATCCAAGTGTGAGCAAACAAAGTTTGCGCCTGAAAGTATCTTCAGGACTGGGGTAAGGTGGTACAACACCAGGACGACTCCTTGCAAAGGTGGAGCAAGCTACCAACACTCCTATCTCAGTATCTCTCATAATGCAAAACATCTCATTGCGGATACGTTTAATGTTATGCATTAAGGGAAGGGCCACTACCCAGACTAGTTTCGACCTTTATTGAGGTCTTTTCAGTGGGAGCCAGGCCCAAGTGGAGACACCAGCCAGAAGCATTAGCAGGTCATCTCTACCTATAGGAGTTGCCAATTGGTGTGCCACCTTATTAATAAATTACTCTGGATTTAGAGAAAGATGTTGAAAGTTTGCTAACACTTGGATAAAGGATTAAACTAAATTTATTATATTCCAACTAAGCGAAAAATAAACTTTCAACATCTTTCTCTAAATCCAGAGTAATTTATTAAAAAGGTGGCACACCAATTGGCAACTCCTATAGGTAGAGATGACCTGCTAATGCTTCTGGCTGGTGTCTCCACTTGGGCCTGGCTCCCACTGAAGAGACCTCAATAAAGGTCGAAACTAGTCTGGGTAGTGGCCCTTCCCTTAATGCATAACATTAGATGTATCCGCAAGGAGATGTGTTTTGCATTATGAGAGATACTGAGATAGGAGTGTTGGTAGCTTGCTCCACCTTTGCAAGGAGTCATCCTGGTGTTGTACCACCTTACCCCAGTCCTGAAGATACTTTCAGGTGCAAACTTTGTTTGCTCACACTTGGATAAAGGATTAAACTAAATATATTTTATGAGTGCCCATTTTGTTAAAAGCAACCAGCCTGGACATTGAGCTCACTGCTACCTCCTCACTGGATGAAGAACCTCAGGCATATGAGGATGAGGTATTAGAACTATTGCACAAACTGAATAAGAATTCAGCAATAGACACTGATGGGATATCAGCATGTGTACTGAAAGAATGTTCAGCTGAACTGGCTATTCCTTTGACCAGGCTGTTTAATATGAGTCTCAGAACAGGGAAGATTCTGCAGGAATGGAAAGAATGTATGTTAATTCCATTGAAAAAGGGTGGAGAACTAGATAAGGAGAATGGATACACCATGACACTTTTGAATTTTGCTAAGGCTTTTGACAGAATACAGCCTAGTAGATAAATTGGAGAATATGGATTTGGGTTATAGAATATCAGCATGGATAGGAGGATGGCTGACTGACAGATATCAAAAAGTGGTGTACAGGGGATGTGAGTCTGCAAGGTTTAAGGTAACCAATGGTATACTACAAGGATCAGTGCTTGGTCCACTGTTATTCAATTTGTACCTTAATGATAATGGGAAGGATTTGACAACAATATACAGCTATTTGTTGATAAATGCAAAGAAGATAGGTAGGAAAAGAAAAGTAGGCAATAAAGCTACACCAAAGTGGCTTTTTTCTCTTTGAGGAAAAAAAAAAAAAAAAAAAATCAAGATTCTTACATCCACCACAACCTCCACATCACCCACGAAAAAACTATGCATTTATGAGATTTATTGCTCTTTTGCCATTTATTTTATAGGCCAGACAGAAAAGTTGCAAGAGAACATGTAAAAGATGTTGAAAAAAAGAAGACAGCAAAAATCAGGCTTGGCATTCCAAACAACACCCACAGGCCATCAAATAGTTTGGCAACAAACAAAAATGCCATATGTTGATCATAACTGTTTTACAAGAAAGTTTAAATAAGCCTAACAAATGCTTAGAATGAAAGCACACCATAATTAAAATCAAGACTTAATCTTACACTAAGTAAAAATTATTGGGATCACTGAGATGTGGTTGACATAAGAGGATATAATAACAGGAATAGAAGTCGCTGGGTACAGCATTTTTCGGAAGGATAGGAAGGGAAAGCGAGGTGGTGGAGTACTACTTATGATAAGTGACGACCTATGTCCTCTAAGAGTGGACTTTGGAAGGCAGTGACACTAATGATTTTGAAGCATATGGTGTGACGTAGAGCTGGGCAAGACAGGATATTTAGTGGGGTGTTGCTACAGACCCAGGAGTACAGAGGGTGGGGACCAGAAAATGTTTAGACAGTTGAGTTTGGCAAGTGCAAGAAGAATGATTGTTATGGGAGATTTTAACTACAGTAGTATAAACTGGGAGAGGAAGATGCAAGTAGCAATAAGGGAATGGAATTTCTAGAATTCTTGAGGGAGAAATGTCTTAGGCAACATGTAATAGAGGGAACAAGAGGCTCAAGAGTTTTGGATTTGGTTATAGCATTACAAGAGTTGATAATAACTGAGATGACATCTCTCCCACCAGTTGGAGAGAGTGACCATATGGTTTTGACTTGGAAAATGAATAGACATGCAAGAGTATTAAACAGACAGGAACATATATGGAATTATAAGGCAAGTGATTATAATAGTCTAAGACGTCAACTTGGGGAAGTTTCATGGAGGGAGGAATTGGAAGGCTGGGATATCATTAGTGCGTGGGAAATTATGAAAGAATATTTATTAGCAGCAATGGTAAGTTGTATACCATGAGTGAGCAAGAGGACACAATCTGGAGTAAAGTGGATGACAAACAATATTAAACAGGAATTGCATGCGAAAGAGATATAAGGAGACAGGAGAAGAGAAGATGCATGAAGAGTATAAGACACAGGCCAGATGATGACTAGTATAGTATAGTACGGAAGACAAAACTGGAATATGAGAGGAGATTAGCCCTAAGATTCAAAGAAAATCCTAGGGAATTTTTTAGATATGTGGCCAGTAGGAGGAGAAATGATTATGGAAAGAATGATATTGTGGGATAAAAATGGGAATAGAATGACTGATGCAGCAGACATAGTAGAATTGTTCAATGAACACTTTATTGGAGTATTTCACCCTGGAGGAGTCAGTTTTAATGCTAGAGGGATAGGGCAGGTTCAAGGTTTAAAGGTACAGGAGGAGAGTGTGTTTCAAATACTGAGTACTCTGGATGTCAGTAAAGCTGTGGGACACTGGATGGTATTTTGCCACGAGTTTTGAGAGAATGTGCTAGGGAACTGACAGTGCCTTGACCTGGCTTTTTAATGAAAGTCTGGCTGCTGGAAAGGTGCCCATGGAATGGAAGGAAGGTAAGATAGTGCCATTGAATAACGGCAGTAGCAGACTGGAAGTGTCTAATTATAGGACAGTTTGTGTGTCATTAGTAGTTAAGATCTTGGAGAAAGTAGTGAAGGACTGTATACAGCATTGGGCAGATGAGGGTAATGTTATCTGTGAGAGTCAACATGGATTTGTGAAGGGGCGCTCTTGTTTTAGCAATATGCTAGCCTTTTATGATAAAGTTACAAGAGCATTAGATGAGGGGAAAGGCATATACTGTCATTTTCTTAGACTTAGCGAAAGCATTTGACAGGGTGTCACATGATAAGCTGATATTTAAATTGCAGCACATGGATCTGGAAGTCAGATTGGTCAAATGGATTCAGGATTGGCTGTCCGATAGGTATCAGAGAATTGTGTATGGTGGGCAGTTTCAAAGAAGCAGAGGGTTACAAGTGGGGTCCCACAGGGACCAGTACTGGGACCTATATTGTTTAACCTTTATATCAATGACATTGTCAGTAGATTGTAAGGGGATATTCAGTTGTTAGCAGATGATGTGAAGCCAGGAAGGATTATTAGTAATAGTGCAGATGTGGCAGCCCTGCAAGAGGATTTGAATAAGCTAGATAGATGGGAAAATGAATGGGTGTATCGGTTTAATGCAGCAAAATGTGGGGTCTTTAGGTTTGGGAAACATCGATGGGACACTGCATACTCTATGGGAGGAGTTATTCTGGAGGAAGTAGGAGAGATAAGAGATCTGGGGTTGATGATTGATAGAAACCTGAAATTTAGAGGACATATTGCAAAGGTGGCGAAGGTAACACAGAGGATTGCTGCAATAATGAGAAGGACACTGACCTGCAGAGATAAAACTGTTATCATTCTGTTGTATAAGACCCTGATCAGACCACACTTGGACTATTGTTCTCAGATTTGGTCCCCAGGATTTGAAGGGGATAAATTAACTGTGGAAAGGGTACAAAGGCAGATAATAAAGATGGTTTCAGGACTATACAATGATAGTTATGAGGATCGACTGAGGGAATGTGGACTGCAGAGTTTGGTGGATAGAAGGAGAAGTGATATGATTGAGATTTTTAAACTGTTGAGAGGTGGTTTCAGGACTGACACTGGGGAGTTCTTTCGCTTGGTTGAACAGCAGGAAGGTGATGACAAGAGGCCATCCCTGGAAGTTACAAAAGGAAACTGTGAGCAAGAGGGTGAGGAATGGCTTCTTTGCATGGAGGGTGGTTGAATCATGGAATGCACAGCCTGATGGAGTGGTGAGAGCGAGAACGGTCAATGAGTTCAAGGAGTGGTATGATACTGTGTTTCTTAGGGGGGGGGGGGCACCCCTCAATGAGTCTTGATGGACTGTGTTCTTAGGAAGGACCTCCACAATGAGTCTTTTGACTGCATGGAGCCCTGAATAATAAAGTATGGTGTGCTTTCATTAAAAATCTAACTGACATGGACTTAGGATATGATATTCATGATGCCACAGAATGTGATAGCAACAACTAGTAGTGTTCCAACACATATACAGTAATGAATTCAATGTTTTTTCTCATTTGTATGTAACAGTTACCATAACATCTAATATGTGTCACAAATTGTTTATAGTCTTTTCTTGTGTAAAACTTTTTTTTATTCTAGTACTACCTCTGATAATATAAGTATGACAAATTACAAAATTTTTTTGAGTTTTAATTGCTTCTTTTTATTTTTATTATTATTAAACCCTTTATTTACATCAAATTTGGTCTCAATACCAAAAACTTCCCAAAATAGTACAAGAAACACTGTGGGAATGTTAAGCATATGAAGTTGATGATGAAGAAAGCATGAAGAATGATGGTGAAAAAGCATGTGTGACTGACAGTATGATAGTGAGACTGAATAATGGCATAAAAATTTAAGTGGAATGCAAGATTTGGAAGCAGAGTTGATGAAGATGAGGCAAGAGATAAAGCATACATGGAATAAAATGAAGAGAACTGTATATATTATATGTATGGAAGAGTGAAGAAGAAGAATGAAATGAATGATGGCCATCTGAAAAATGTAATGGAAGCTCGTACATGGCAATGTATGGGAATTTGATCATTAGATGTGTGGAGAATGAGAAGATACAAAGTTTGTTTTCAGAGAGGTAGAATGAGTAGTGCTTGAAGTTTTGGATATCAAGAATAAGTGAGCAAAAGAATTGACAGTGATTACTGAGAAGAATAAAGACAAGAATAATGTGACAGAGAAATAGTCAGTGTGTTGCCTAGATACGAGAGTGGTGAGTTGGAGTGAAGAAAAAATATTATTATTATCATCACACCCTCCATGGAGTCGGCAGACTCATCATGGGAGGTTCATTCAACTGACAACACACTGAATCTTAAAATCCTTAAAACTCCCTGCATTAACAACATATTTTGGTAATGCATTCCATTCACTGACAATTCTTCAAGTAAAAAATCTACTCCTCACACCTCTTGACCACACTCGTACACAACTTCCAGGGATGGTCTCTGGTTCTTACCCTCTCACCTTCTACTCTTCTTATAATCCCCTCTGGATTAATCCAATAATATCTCCTCACTAACTTAAACATCTCTATTATATCACCCTGCTCTTCCTGATATCCACCAAACTTTGCAATCCACATTTCTGCAACCTCTCCACAGCCAGCACTCCTGAGTCCTGAAGTGGTATTGTCTTAATCACTCTTCTCTGGATCTTCTCCGATGTTTCCTCATTACAGTGATAACCTGGTGGCCAAATCTGAGCACAACAGCCTAAGTGCGATGTGCCAGTGGCAGGTCACACTTCCTTATCCCTAGAAGTTGCAAAGACTGTACATAAAGGTGAGGATGGAAGGTATGGACACTTGCAATATGCAAGTGTTGCAAATGTTCATACCCTCCATCCTCGCCTTTATGCATTTCATTACCTTGTGCTGCTACAACCATATCTTGAACCTCATATCTATCTGCCTTCTGTCATACAACCCATTAAGTTGTGGTATCCTACTTCACAAGTACCCTTAGATCATTAGCTACATTAACCTCTTGAGTCTGTGACCTCTTAGCAAACAATAGCCTTTCTAAATGCATAACATGTGTTCATATGAAGATGAGAGCCAAAATCATGAATGGCATGCTAGTGGAGCTGTGCAAGGAGAAATAAGTAGTTTGCAGATGTATGGCATATGTTTGAGGGAAGAATGGAATTATACACGTGTGATGGGTTGCATTTGAAATGGCTTTGGAGTGAGTGCACTGGAGAAAGTGTTGCTAGATGGAAGTACAGTGTGTGTGTGATGCATGCAAGAGATCAGAAGAAATGAAATGAAAACTCAAGAGAGTGGTATTGTAAAGACAGAAGTGCCTTGCAGTGGAAATAGTAGTAGTGTGAGAGATGAGAGAGAGAATGGGAATGCAAGAGGAACAGGGGAAACAGGATGGACAGGGAAATGTGGCATTGAGAGAGAGTGGATGTTGAAAGTGGTAATAAATGTGTGAAGATGAAGTATATTGCGATGTGGGTGGGGAAGTTGAGACTGAGCAGATATGTGGTACATGGTGATAAAGGTCATTGGGCAGGTGTGGTAGGGAAATTACAACATAGGACTGGTTATAGACATAAAAAATGAATTACAGGTATCCCTTGCTTAACGGATTTTTTTTTGCTTATTGCAGGATTTGATTAACGTGCCGATATTAATTGCGGCAATCCCTTGATATACACAGCAAGAGTTTTGATAAACGTGCCTTTAACCCTGCGGAGCTCGCAGCTGATCTGACAGATACATGCAAAATGTTTAAAATAAATATTCTTACACAATTCCAGGGGCGAATGCTGGTCTTGAAATTCAAGCTTGCTCTTGTTATCATTCAGAGAGTGAGAGGTGTGATTGAAGTCTGATTAGCAGAATAATGAATTAGTGACCATTTAAAACTATATATTTAGAAATTTATGCACATTTAACAGAGGCGTAGTGAGGCTATGGCCAATGTGGCCCCAGCCATAGGCGCTAATTTAAATAGGCGCAAAAATTGAGATTTTTAAATTTTTTTTTTTTTTTTTTTTTTTTTTAGAAAGGCGCAATTTTCTTTCCTGGTCATAGGCACCAAAATTCCTCATGATGTCTCTGACATTTAATCATACAAATACAACATTTATTTTACAAATGCTATTCTATCTTTTTCAATTTAGCTACTTGAATACAAATTCTACCCTACGGTTCTTCTTTATGAACTGGTCAATAACATCGTCATAAAAAGTTGGTTGTAACTTAATTTTCCCAAGCAGCACGCACACTTGTAAAGGCTGGCTGAAGCTCACTGGCTAGAGCTACTTTGACTGCATATGGCCTTGTGTTTAAGATGCCATGAAGGGAGCAGAAATGGCTATGCATGCGCATGAAATCACAGTGCTGCAGCAAGGACCTGGAAGCTCCTACAACTGAGCAAGCCAAGGTAGCTTTGACTAGACGAGCAAGCATCGGCCTTATACACAATGCAAAGTTCAATTATTGCCGCGCAAGCTTAAGATGTCTTCTGTCTACAAAACTAAAAGCCTAAACGGAATGCTTATAAATGCCTGCATTTATTAACAAATAAATATTACTTCTTTCTCAATTAATGAGCTTGCACAGCAAGCATAACAAGCATGGAGAATTCGCCCCTGCACAATTCAGTGTATATATATAGCTTGGAGGTCATGAGTAGCTGTGCATTCATATGTTACGAGTGATATTCTGCACTGTTTTTTGCTGTCAGTTTGGTTTAACACATGTTATGTAAAGGTTTGTGATATTTGACAGTAAATTGCATCTGAGAGATACCGTGATCTTCGATGTCAGTATAGTATGGTTTAGTTTTTTTTTTTTTTATTCTTTGTTTAATAATTTCTAGATTGTAACTGAAAATAAATAAGCCATCATGTATTACTGAAATAGAGAGCCAAAGGCTTATTTATCATGCATGTCCTCTAGGAGACGTACTTTATATTATGGAAAATACAGTACCAAGGAAAGTGTTCTGGAGCTTACTCCGCCTTTACTATGAGTTGCCCATAAGGTTGCTTATGCTTGCATCTGCCAAAACTTTTATAGTTCTATATATTCACTAAGAAATAATGTTGGATTCAATATCCACTTAATTTGTACCATCATGTATTATATTTGCATTGTTTTTTTTTTATGTTTTATTGCTTGTTTGCCGAGGTCTGGAGAGTCATTTTGCTTGTTATCGTAGAATTTATGGCAATAAGAAAAAACTAAAACTGTTCAAATGACTCTTGATAACTTCTTCTGATAAAAAAATTGCAGCAAATAATATAGGTACAAGTATTTATTAAACATTTACTTTGCATTAATTTTTTATCTTTCCTAAAAGAGTACCATATAAAGCGAATTATTAATACAGTAATAGATCATGGACGAATTGTAATTTTTACCATTGATTATTAGATTTAATTAATGCGATTTTGATATATGCGGTAACATCGAGGGATTAATTAACCCCGTTAATCGAGGGATACCTGTACTGTGTTGGTTTACAAATGCCAGAAGTATCAGAAATAAGTAGAAGAACGTTTGTTTAGAAGAATGTTTGTTTACAAATGCCAGAAATATCAGAAATGCCGAGTGGTTAGCGTATCCGCTCCCCAGTCAGTTCCCCAAGGTTGGTCAATTGGTAGAGCCTCTGCTACTAATGGCTCAGTTAAGTAAGTTTAAGCGCGGTTAGTAGTTGGAAGGGACACCAGTTGTTCGATACTGTTGGCACACTCATCCCTTGATGAGTCTTTGGACTCCATGGAGGTGTCAAATAATAATAATAATCTGCAGTGATCATCAATACATGATAGGTAGTATAGAAATAGAAGACACAACATGAATAAAAAAAAAAAAAAATGAATTTTAATTAGGAAAAGATTTTGGAAAATTTTCTAGTATTTATTTCCTTTTTTCTTTGTTTGCGGATGATGTGAAGTTGAGTAGGGCAATAGTGAATGCAGGTGACGTCAAAATTTTGCAGGATGATTTGGATAGATTGGAGGTCTGGGCTAAGGAGAATGGATGTCAATTTAATGTGGCAAAATGTAAGGTTATGCATTTTGGAGTGAAAAGATTGGCAGCAGTTTACTGCATTGGTGGAACCGTGCTCCAGGAAATTGATGAGGCACGGGATTTAGGAGTGTTGGTGGATAAGGAATCGAAATTTAGGGGACACATTGCAAAAGTGGCCAAATCAGCTCATCAAATCACTTGGTTGCTGAAGAATACGTTGACAAGCAGAGACAAGCAGGTTATTGTTCCTCTGTATCAAGCCTTGATAAGACCCCATCTCGACTACTGTGATCAGATTTGGTCACCTAGGTTTCTTCTTGATGGGGAGGAGGTGGAGAGGATCCAGAGGCGAGTGACCAAGATGATAGCAGGTCTGTGGAATGAACCGTATGAGAACAGGTTGAGGATTTGTGGGTTGCAAAAATTGGTTGATAGGCGGAGGAGGGGAGATATGATTGAGACATTCAAATTACTGAAGGGTTTCTATAAAATTAATTCAAAAGATATTTTTGAGAACAGGGCTGGTTGTGGGAGGACTAGGGGACATCCATGGAAACTGGGCAAAAGCGTGGTTAGTAAAGGTGTTAGAGCTGGGTTCCTTACTTTTAGAGTAGTGAATGAGTGGAATGCGCTCCCTGAGTCTGTGGTGGATGCTGTGACAGTGAATGAGTTTAAGGCGAGGTATGATAGATACTGTATGAATGTCGAATAGTTGTGATGAATATGATTTGGGGCCTCCCTCGATGAGTCTAATGACTCCCTGGAGTTGCCCGTAATAATAGTAATAAAAGGCTGCGGGTTCGAATCCCTTCATGGGCATGGATGTTTGTGATTGTCTGTGGAAATACCAGTGGTGGTCAGCAATAGATAGCATTGGTGTAGTTGCAGTCAGTTGGTGGATTGTGAGTGGTGCACACAGAGTTGCAGAGTGGATGCTCTCCCTCGATGAGTCTTTTAACTCCCCGGAGGTGACAAATAATAATAATGAGATGAAGTGGTTTCACTGATTGAGTTTATTCATCCCAAAATCATTGGAATAAGTGAAACATGGTTGAATTAAGATGATATTGTAATGGGAATAGAAATGGAAGAATATAGTATTTTTCATTAGCATAGAAAGGACAAGAAAGGAGGAAAGTGTGGCTGATGATAGTAGGGGAATTATGTCCACATAAGATAGACATGAAAGAGGTAAACAGTGACAACAGTTATGAGACAGTGTGGTGTAAAGTGGAGGTTGACAGGAAAACATTTATTTGAATGTCACTATAGCAAAGGGGCGGAGGGTGGTGATCAAGAAATGTATAAGCAACTTGGATTAGTGAACAAAGGAAGGGTAATTATTATTGGGGAATTTAATTATGGCAGTATAGATTGAAATTAAGAGATAGCATTTAGGAATAAAGAAAACTAATTTCTCATTTTCTTGAGAGATAACTATCTCAGGCAGCACATAAAGGAGAGCATGTGAGGATTGAGAGTTTTAGATCTGATCATTTCATCAGAGGATGTAATTGTGAGTGGGGTTTCACACTTTCCTTCAGTTGGTGAGTGACTGTGAAGTGATCACCCAGATTGTGGCTATTATGCAGACTTCTGTGAGGAAAGGATATATGTGAAATTATAAGGCTGGTGATTTGCCTTTCTTACCACACTAGTTACCCTTCTGGCTTGTGCCTTGTACTGTTCATGTGCCAGCTGGTCACCTTTCTCCTTAAATTCCATCCACAATTGTTTCTTTTTTTGCAGCTCCAGCTTAATGATGATATTCATCCATTTAACTCTCCCTTGATTTACTCTTCTGACTAAGTATGCCGTCTGCCATTATTTCCCTCAATTTCATAAGCTGTGCATGTAATAGCGTATACCTCTCGAGATGAGTCTTTTGACTCTATGAAGGTCTGGTAATAATAATAATTTCCCTTTAAACCATTTATATCACTGAGTACTGCCATACCTGCCGTCTTCTGAATTCAACTTCTCCATAAAGCACTTTCATATCTGTCTGTCAGCCACCAAATCACCAGCTTCTTATCCAACACTATTTGCTTCAAATTATGTAACAGAGTTCTAGTGGAATCCTTTGTAAAGTACAGCAGTATCACTGCAACAATACTGCTGTACTTAAGATGAGACAATATCTGATATTTGTTATTCATCTTAAATGAGGTGTACAGATATTGCACAGTCATCACTTTATTACAAAAAAGGCAGCAAAATTATCAAGCAAGATATCTACTCTTCAAGGGACCATGTCGTCTCTTATAAAGTTTCATATTCTTATCTCCCCAAGTCTTGAATTCTCTCTCTCTCTCACCAATTTCTCCAGTATCTTAACAAACCTCCTCAGATGCTGATTGGCCTATAATTTGCTACTTCTGTCTTGGAGCCTCCTTTATGCAGTGGGACTACTTTCCCTCTTTCCACTACATGGGCCTTCCCAGTACTGAGGGTTTAAATTAAACAGCAAGGTCAGAGAATCAGATAGTTCTCTTGCACATTTTCATAATACACAGGCTAATGTGCCATCTAATCCCAGGCACATTAAATGGCTATGTTCACATTGAGGTTCTGCAATATTCTAAGCATCTACATTTCTTCAGTCTGTATCAGTCAATGTCACATCCAGCATTTTAACACCATCTGGATGATATACCACCCACTCAAAATGATCACTCGGTAACTTCTGTTACCTCCCTACCATCAACAGTTGTTTAATTCATCCCTCCATAGTCATTATAACTTTAGTTATGAAAATTTTTCTCACTACAGTGTTAAAAAATTACTGGCAGTCATTTTTCTTTAGCAAGAACTGTTCCAATAGAAACTGTAAGGTCAGGTGGATCAAATCTCTCTATTTCTTCCTATCCACCCTTCATAAACACTATCGGTTCAGGTTTCTTTTCTCTAGATCTTCTCTTATCTGGTCTCTCTCCATCCTTTCCTATTGATTTAAGATCACATTTCCACTACGATTTAAAGTCATGCCCACACTTTTCCTGCTATTAATATGTAATTCATAATTCTGTGTCATGCTGTTCCATCTGTCCAGTTTTTTCTGTAGTTCTTTTGAACATGCCCAAAGTATCACATTATCTTTCTATTTTCTGGTCACTAACTAACTGCATCTAGAACACTATTCATCATCACAATGAACCAGATAAAAATGGACTGCAACAAGGAGGTGTCTTATCTTAAGTGTAAACCATTCTGAATTACCAAATTTAGTCTTTATACAGCTATTTCACTTAACATACATATTCTTTATCATGACTGTTTCTTCTTTTTCTATTCCAATCTTTTCCAAACTTTCCCAGACTTTTTCCTGTTGAACCCAATCAGAGGCTTTTTCCAAATCAAGAAATACCATAAACAGGCTTTTTTCGAATTGCCAGTGTCTTTCCATCATTTCTTTTGCAGTAAAAATCAGATCAACAGTTGATCACCCTTGTCAGCCTAGTTGGCTGAGCAGTTAGCATATCTGCTCTCCAGCAAAAAGGCTGTGGATTCAAATCCCAATGTGGGCATGGATGTTTGTAATGGTGGGCAGTAGATGGCTGGCATAGATGATACGGTTCACTGTAGTTGGTGGAGATGGAGAGTTGTAGAGTGGGTGACCTCCCTCAATGAGTCTTTGGATTCCTTAAAGGAGTCATGTAATAATAATAATTTTCTAATAGTCAAACTGCTCTTCTCTTAGACCTTCCTGTATTTTATCTCTTATTTTTGTTGCCATTATCCTTTCATATATCTTTGCACAGTGACACAATAATGTTATTCATTAACTATAGAGGAATTTCCCTTCTTCAACCTCCTTTAATATATTGGAACAATAATCTCCTCGGTCCAATTATCAGGTATCACCTTCTCCAGATTAGTCTAAAGAAACCAAGGAATCAAACCCAGATGATATAAATGGTATGTAAATTACCTGGACTGGAAAAGAAACTGAGAATAAGAACACTGAACATACTGGCTATCATAACATTTAGAAAGGTACCAACTTGGTTAGCCTTCTCTCTGCCAAACTAACATTTACAATGACCAACAATGCAAAATGGTATTACATCATTATGTCCTTCAAGAACATGCTCACATTTGTCCTGTGTTGTCTTTAAAGTGTACTGTTTCAAAAACCTGAATTTTCTTTTTTTTCCCTCTAAGGTTTCGAATATTTTTACAGTATATATTAAATCATATGTTTAAACAACATCAAGGACAGTTAAGTCCTTGATGCTGTTTAAACATACTCCCAATTTAAATACCTACAATGGACATCCTTTTGATCACCCACAAAGCAATGAGTTACTGAATCCACAAACAAGCATCAGCTAGAGACCATGGGATGATGCATTAGCAACAGATCTTCCATCGTTTATTTATTTATTTATTTATATATATATATATATATATATATATATATTTCTACTACAGAACCTAAACAGAGCAGAACATGAGTGTCCTCATTGCATGAAGACCACTTTAGATGATACAAAGGCTAATGTTACAAAAATCCTTCATTTTTGTTCTCTCAGTCTCTGTTTACAACACCCCCCCCCCCACCACCACCACATACACACCACCACCACACACATCCTCTTAGGCAATGCATTCCATGTGGCCACCACAATCCATGAAAAAAGCCTAATTCGCATTTATTTGCAAATTTCAGAAATAGTCCCTTATTCTACTTTTGAAAATCTCCCATGTCCATCTGGAAACTATCTCAAGAAGTTTTGTTTTAATCACATTACCAATCTTTATCTATATTCTTCATATGAAATGCTCTCAACCTATCCTCAAAGTCAACGGCTTAAATGTCATCTTCTATAGTCCTAATTCAGTTATCTGTATTTGTGTCTTCTCCAAAAATTTAGATCACAGGTTTAAATTTTCTTCAATATTTATTATTACTACTCCAAAAAAAAAAAAAAAAGTCGTAAAAATAAAACGTGTGACAGCAGATGGAGCATTGTATACATGCACTCTCGCTAAAATCTTTCTTGCTTGACACTATTTCAAAAGGAAGGGATATGCTTCATTAATCAAATACTTTAAGACAGACAAAACAAACAAAGACAGTAAATTCTGTATTTTGACAGACATTCATATGAAGAAGAACCATTTGTTGTGTGACACGAAGGAAACATGTTGCCAAAGATAAAATAAAGGAAAATCATTATCCTTATATCGTTACCTTATTAGGCAATACATTCCATGTGGCCACCACAATCCATGAAAAAAGCCTAATTCACATTTATTTGCAAATTCCAGAAATAGTCCCTTATTCTACCTTTGAAAAATCTCCCATGTCTATCTGGAAAATCATAATCCTTATATCATTATGCTTATTGTGATAAGTAATTAAATTATAATAAAATATTTCCAAATCAAAATCAAAGGAAAAACACATCGCCAAAAAACTACAGTAGGTAACTACTGAATTTTCAGAATTGGTATAAAACCTCCTCCAACAATATGATTTACATTAGTAGTGCCAGACCTCCATGGACACATTTAGGATGAAAAAAAAAAAAAAAAAATGTGAAGAGGAATTTGAAAATTGGGAAAAAGTACAATACTGCAATCGCAAATGGAAAGAAATTATACATAAAATTATATGTCAAAATAAAATTACCAAACAAAGTGCAAGTTTTAAGCATGTGGAATCAATTTTTAATCTGCATGCCAGGTAGCTTATACAATGCAAGATCTCTTACACTAAAAGGCAACTAATTGGAAAACAAAACTCAGTTCACTGCTCAGTTAATAGTAGGATATGGTCTTGAAAGAAAACAATCTAGCCAACTTAAAGGAAAACATATCACCTTGTCAAATACAATTATTCCTACTATTATTATATAGGCATCTCCATGGAGTCCATCAAAAACAGGTCCATACAGATTACCATGTAAAAGTGTTTTCCCAAAGTTCAGAGGTTCTTTTTATTATTATTATTATTATTAAAAAAGTAAATTTATCACACTAGTAAAACTGATGATATTTTTACTGGTATCTGATAGCGGTTAGGCCAAAAGCCCAAATAAGTAGATATACCCAATGTTTACATTTTTCTTTTATTATTATTATTATTATTTTTAATAACTTGATTTTTCGCTGTTTTCGGGTTACATGCCATAACTGAAGACCTATATTTTCTAAGAACCGGTAGATGGCCAAGAATCATACTTTGAAAAACACTACTACAAATCATCTGACGCGAGACTTGTCAAATACAATTATTACTACTGTTATTATACAGGCATCTCCATGGAGCCCATAGACTCATCGCGGAAGATCATTAAAATAAAATAAATGCATTAATCAACAAGTATTAATACCTATACAATAGTCATGTTTTGCCTTGAAATCGTTCATCTAAAAAGCACACAAATGACTCTGGCAATGTATTCCACTCACTCACCACTCTCCAGGCAAGGGGTAACTAATATATATATATATAATAAAAACTCGAGGTAATTGTATAGAAAAAAATAGCTTACTATACAAGGGTAACTAGAGAGAAAATTTTATCCAACAAATATATCCTACCTAGCTTCAACATTTCCGCGAAGCTTCAAAATGACTAATTTCCATTTAAAAGTACTATCAATATACTCACCTGTTCTGAAAATAGGTATTTACTTCTCAGTGCATTATTACGCATTAAGATAAAAACATCTGTCAAACTTCTCACGGTTACAGCCATTGTTATCATTCCTTTTAACTTGACGCAACGTGATCCATCAAATAACACACAAAAATTATAACTTTTACCACCCCTTTAACTTCTTGCCAATTAGGAGCTCAAATCTAGCGTTGCAAAGAACACGATGTGAGAGACATCTGAAAATTTATATATATATATATAAATTTTCAGATCTCTCTCTCTATATATATATTTTTTCAGATGTCTCTCACATCTGAAAATTTATATATATATATATATAAATTTTTAGATCTCTCTCTCTCTATATTTTTTTTTTCAGATGTCTCTCACATCGTGTTATATATATAAAAAAATTAAAAGATTGAATACATTGGTACCGGTCTTTGCGATTGAATAATATTTGTATTTTAAAGTTTAATTTGTATGATTTTACTTTTAAAATGAACAAAATTCACTATAACTTGAAACACTTTTAATGGGGAGAAAATACTGAGAAGCACACCTGTTCTTGAAATTCAAGATTTGAAAAACTGTATTTCTTATTTAATTTGGCTGCTTCTAAAAGCTGTCTATTTTGTTTTACTCTCACAAAATAGTCCTTGCAAGTACAGTATCTGTAACATTTTTTGAAATGATGATTTCACTTTTTATGAGGTCAGCTGAGCACTTGTTTCTTGAGTTTGTCCATTTTAAGTTCGTAAGAGAGAACACCCTTTCTACAAAGGCATTACTATAGTTCGCCCACCGTTTGTAGGTCTCTCATTGGCATTTTGCCAAGAATAGTCGATTCATGCCGAAGGGGAGAAAGAAATGAAGGATGTACGAATTGGTCGCCAAAATGCGAAATCACGTGCTTTCTTGTCTGTCGCTGTACTAGTAGTAGCTTGATTTTTGTTGTCGCTTTTTTGCAAAAAAAAAAAAAAAAAAATCAGCTAACGCCTTTTTATTCCCGTATATACGGGAGTAGGCGAGGCCATTTAGCCCTATCTAACTTTTGGAGACTGAGTGGGCAATTCAATCTCCACTGGTACCCAATCAGAGACACATGGCCCAAGGCTATCACTAATTAAGCGGTACGCAGTGAAGAGAGACGGCTCAAATGTGCCGCCATCTCGTGGTCTCTAACCCTAACACAATATATTTAATGTCTGAAATAATGTGGGTTCTACGGTCGATTTTCTTGAGTTTACAGGACGAAAAACTCGAGTTTCCGGGAGGAAAAACCTGCTTGCCCGTGCCAGAGATCGACTAACTCGGGAACCGGTCGAAAAAAGGCTTAGAAAAATTTCCTCTAGTCGCCGACTAGACTCGAAACCAAGACTTCCTTCGTGCGGCCTAGCGCGGTGGTGTGCAAACGCCACATCCACTGAGCTACACAGGCTCTCGCTTTTTTTTTTTTTTTTGCATTACTTTATTATTATTAATTTATATGATCGATCCAGTACAGTCAACAAGTTCTGTTATTAAACGTTTCAGTAGCTCTTGCAAAAGAATATTGAATAATGTGCTGATATTTTGCGAAAAATAATCGTCAGAAAGCCGTCTCCTTGTTCCCCTTTCTCAAGTCATAAAACGTGCAAGTGCAATTGCGGGCGTATCGGGGTCGACTGTTAAAAGAATTCGTAGGGAATGAAAGGATGAAGGTAAGCCAACATTTAAATCTCCTAAAAAAAAAAAAAAAAAAAAAAAGCGCCAGAGAAAGAAAACCATCGAAGCCGTAGCTTTGAATGATTTTGATGTGACGTTATAAGAATTATTCACGAATTTTATGTAGTCGAGAAAAGAGTGCCAACTATTCCGAAATTGATTCCTCTGGTTGAAGAAAAAATTAATTTTCCTTAGAAAAGAGAAACTTTAAGGAAAATACTTCATGAAATCGGATTTTGTTTTAAAAAGTCCCACAATAAAAGGAAACTTATCAAGGAGCGAAGTGACATTGTTTAATCTAGAACGCAGAATTTGAGAGCAATAAAGCGTTTCAGGGAGGAGAAAGGACCGATTGTTTATCTAGATGAAACTTGGATTGATAGTAATTTAACTTATGGAAAATGTTGGCAGTCTAAAGAAGAATGTGGAGAGCTACAAACCGGAAATGCCTCGCGGCGCATAATAATTTTGTGTGCGGGTGGAGAAATGTTTTTTTTTACCGAATTCAAACTTACTATACAAAGCCAATACAACTACTGGAGATTACCATGGGCAAATGAATTCTACGATCTTCGAAAAGTGGGCAGAAGAAAAACTGATTCCAAACCTTCCTAAAAATGCTGTTGTTATAATTGATAACGCTTCATATCACTCTATTCGATTAAACAAAGTTCCAAATTGGTCTAATAAGAAGCAAGTTCTTATGGATTGGCTCTCTGCAAATAACATTTCTCATTCCCCAGATATGCGAAAAATTGAATTGCTTAATTTGGTCAAAAGAAACTCGCCTGCAACTAAATTATTTAAATTTGACACGGTGCTCAAAGAGCATGATTTCTAGCTTTGAGGCTACCACCATATCATTGCGATATTAATGCTATTGAGTATGTTTGGACAGAAGTGAAAAGTTTCATTCGCCATCGCAACGTAACTGGGGATATTGACATGTCGAAACTTTTTAAGCTTTCAGAACAGGGGATTGAAAGTATTACAGTTCAAAGCTGGGGGAAATATTGCTCTCATGTCACCTGATTGGAAAATATGTATTGGGAAAGAGAATTATCGAAGAATTAAGTGAAAGTGATGGCGATTCGGACACCGATTCAGATGACTCTGAAGATTAAAATTAAAATAAAGATTAAAATGAAGATTAATTAAAGCATTTGATAATGGTATTTTTTTCCAACATTTTTTTTTTTTTTTGCATGGGTTTGTTAAAAGAGTCACAACAACTCAAAAATAATTAATCGGTTTAAAAAATTAAAGTGTCTCAGTTCTCTCAACTGTAAGTTTAGACTATCTAAGTTCATTTGAAAAAAATTATATTTTACTGTATAATTATTTTTATTTTATAGAAAACTTTCTTAAAAATAAACTTAGTTAAATTTTTGTTTTATGCTATACCCTTTTTTAATTTTGTTAATGCCCTACATACATTTTTCCAACTGTTATACAAGCAAAGTAGTTACACTTTAAAAACAGCAATGTTCGTAAAAGAAAAGCTAAATTTTCCGACCTGTAATACTAAACAAACTCATCCCAGTAGACAGATTGATTACCCTATTATCGGAATGGATTCTCCTTTTTCTTACATGCGCAGAAGTGTCCAAAGATCTCTAATCGGTGGGCGAACTATACCAGGAATGCTTAAAACAAATCGTATGAACTTATAGAGATAGATTGGGATTTCTTTACCAATATTCTGAATAATCTTTTTTCATTTCATACCTAAGGTCTCGCCTGCTGTGTAGTCCACTCTGTACAGTCGACAGGGTGTAGCATAAAAGCAGCCTACCTCGTGGCACGGCCTAATAAGGGCGCTCGTTCAGCCATATTGCGGTAGGCGCCATATTACGGCAACAAGATATTTTATAAATATACGGCGTTTAGTTTAGTTTATGTGCTTATTACATTCTAATAATAAAAAATTATAGTCATACATGCTAAAGCTAAACATTTTAGAACACATTTATTAGATCAGTGCTTTTTAAAAACTTAAAGCTTATAAAGTGTTATTGTGCGATATCCCAGTAGAGCAAACATTTAATTAATATTATGTAACTGTTTGGCATTAATGCCTCTCTTGGAATAAAAACAAAATAGCAATTAGAGATTTTCTTATATGTTATCTTATTCTTATCTTATCTTCCTTATAGAAGGTGCTAAGCAGGGCAATTGGTCGGTAGTTTTCTGGTTTGTTATTGGTTTTTCCTGGTTTTAAGATAGGGATAATTTTTGTCCTCTTAAACTCTTTTGGAAGTCTACCAGTCTGGAGGATGTTAGAGAAAAGGCAAGCCAACCACTGTCGAGCATTTTGGCCTGTCTTCAACAGGAAATCGGGATGAATTCCATCGAAACCTGGAGCCTTGCCTGGTTTCATATCCATTAGAGCAGTGTTAATATCTTCAAGAGTGAAGGGCCGTGAGTATAGAGGGTCTGATGGTCTGTTATATTTCAAATATGCAAGTTCTCTTTTTATTTGAAGAGTGTGTTGTTTGTCATTGGTGGTATATCTTGAGGTGTTGACAATATGTGATGCATATTGGTTAGGAGAAATATCTGATTGTTCCCGGACAGTCGGGGTGCCACTACCTAGTTTTCTTAGAAGGCTCCACGCTTTTCTACTGGAGTGCCGAAAATCGAGTCTTTCTACTGTTTCAGTCCATTTCTTCTGTCGGTTGGTGTCAAGGCTGTGAATGAGTTCATCTGCAATGTCTGGATCGCCACACTCTAGATATTCTTGATACAGTTTATTACTATCATCATCCCATCCAGGGATATACTCTTTCCGGAAGCCTCTTGGTATGATCTTCTTACCTACAGCTAAGACAGCTCCTGCAAATCTCTTGTAATTGCTGCTTGTTGGAGGGATCCAACGGACATATTTGCAGACAGGCAGAAAATGTATCCCTGTCGGCGCTCTGGAAGTTCCAACGGGGACGTTGGATGGATCTGACAAAGGGTACCTGCAGACCTACCTCTAATATAATTGGTCTATGTTGGCTTCGGGGAAAGTTGGAGAGAACTCTTCTCGATGTAGGTAACAGTCGTCCACTGTTGTCTTGAGTGACGAAGCAGAGGTCAGGGTTGTACTCCCTGTTCCAAGCTGCTGACCTAAAGGAAGATCTATCTTTTGCATCGAAAATTAGGTGCAAGTTGTGAATTTCTGCCCATTCAGTCAAAGTCTCTCCGCATTCATTGTAGCGTATTTCCATAGCGTGTGGTGGCTGTTAAAGTCTCCTATATGTATCGCATGGTGGTTGTGCACTGGTAGAACTTGTGGAGGCCACCAGAGGGAAGGGGGTTTATACACGTTGGTAATGGTTATGTTCCCTATCATAGTTGTTAACAGATGAACGCTGCCGACAATGCTGGCTGTAACGATGTGGGAATCTTCTAGGGTATTACGTACATAGGTGGCAAGGCACTGTAAGGATGATGGTAAGTGGCTCCAATGATAATGTAACCAGAATTTCGCCCCCTGCGGTGGAGCTGATCATCATCCTTACAGTGAGTCTCTTGAATAAGAACAACGTCGACATTGTTGTCATATAAAATCTTTGAGAGGTATTAACATTTTGCTCTACATATACCCTCAAGGTTAATTTGACAAATTCGAACTAGAGGTCCAATATTCCTAGTCATCTTGTACTTAAGAGAGCTAATTCGTGTGTTTGAGTTCATGTGTGCTGTAACCAGGAGATCGAGAAGATAGTCTGGTTGCCAAGTCGCTCTAGCTCTTTAGCGTTATTCAGGATGCACCACGAGGAGGCGAGCTAGGATTGCATCCTAAAAAAAACTGTAACAAAAGTAAAACATTCGATCCAAGACCCAAATGAAGATTATGTGTTAATCTTTTTCGTTATAGACCATCCTAGTATACGAGAATGGTCTATAACAATAATTTATGTTTTTCATTTCAAGATACAAATACACAGCACATTGTGAGTTTCTTTGTAATATAGGATGTCATTCATTTGCTATTTAGTTCGCGCTGATGGATGCACGTTTTGTGTAGAGTAGAAGTTGTTTTAGAATGATGTCACCTCTACCAAGATAACGATTCATTTTGGTTTGGTTGAAATTATGGAGAAAACAACAAAGACCTGAGGGACTTGAATATTATGTCTGATAACTGTCCTGTAGCCCACTTGCTGACTGTTAAAAAAAAAAAAAAAACTTTCTTATTATAACAAAGTACGAAAAAGTCCCAATCAATGTTCTAAGGAAACAATACTATTAAAAAAGTAATCTGTTATAGCAAACTCTTGACTATAGCATACAATTTCCCTACTATTAGGATGTGTTTTCTCTAGTGATAGTGAAAAGTGAAATACACCTACTAAATTCTCAAAAAAATAATAATAAATAAATAATAAACAATAAATAAACAATCTGCTAACGTCTTTATATTCTTTATATTCACATAGGGATCAGACAAGGTAGATCAAGCCCTTTCTAACTTTTAGAGTCTGAAGCGCAGCTAGACTCCACTGTTAGTCAGTCAAACATAGTTGTCCCAAGTATTGCACTAAATTTAAATGGCATCCAGTGAAGAGTTTGTCGCAAAGTATCCCCATCTGTTCCATAACCTTAACGGAATATATTCTTGTCTGAAATAGTGTTGATTCTAGGGTTGAATGTTTTTGCAACCAGAGTTTCTGGGAGAAGAAAATCCGCTTATCCGTACAGAATTGATTAACTCAGGAACCGGTCGAACCTTTAGTTGGTGACTAAAATCATACTCGAAGTTTCCTTCTTTCTTTTTTTTTCTTTTTTCTTTTCTTTTTTTTTTTTTGAGCGGCCTAGTGCTGTGGATGCAAACGATGTTTCGACAGGGATACTCGTGACTCTATTATGAAATTCTGTCGAGATGTAATTGAAAATTATTCCTGAGGAGCGGCTTATACTTAATTCGTTACTTTTATTCTATCGCATGTGTACACATAGGACATATTATTATTATTATTATTATTATTATTATTATTATTATTATTATTATTATTATTATTATTATTATTATTATTATTATTATTATTATTATTATTAGCTCAGTGGATGTGGCGTTTGCATACCACCGCGCTTGGCCGCACGAAGGAAGTCTTGGTTTCGAGTCTAGTCGGCGACTAGAGGAAATTTTTCTAAGCCTTTTTTCGACCGGTTCCCGAGTTAGTCGATCTCTGGCACGGGCAAGCAGGTTTTTCCTCCCGGAAACTCGGGTTTTTCGTCCTGTAAACTCAAGAAAATCGACCGTAGAACCCACATTATTTCAGACATTAAAATATATTTGTGATAGGGTTAGGGACCACGAGATGGCGGCACATTTGAGCCGTCTCTCTTCACTGCATACCGCTTAATTAGTGATAGCCTTGGGCCATCTGTCTCTGATTGGGTACCAGTGGAGATTGAACTGCCCACTCAGTCTCCAAAAGTTAGATAGGGCTAAATGGCCTCGCCTACGCCCGTATACGGGAATAAAAAGGCGTTAGCTGATTTTTATTATTATTATTATTATTATTATTATTACGGGAAACTCCAAGGAGTCCTTAGACTCATCACGGGAAGCACTAAACATCACATCAAGAAAAACTACTCAGCATTTACAGAGTATCTATCATACTTTGCTTTGAACGCCTTCACAGTCATGGCAACAAACTCTGGCAGCTTATTTCACTGATCCACCACTCTCCAAGTAAAAATCCTAGTTCTAACACACTTGCTAACTACACCCTTCTTCAGTTTCCATGGATGGCCCCTGGTTCTCCCATCATCAGACCTGTTTTGAAAAATTTCATCTGAATTAATCTTGTAAAAATCCTTCAGATATTTGAATGTCTCAATCATATCACCCCATTTCTGCCTATCAACCAATTTCTGTAACCCACAGACCTTCAACCTGTTCTCATAAGGTGGTTCATTCCATAGAACAGCTATCATTTTGGTCACTCGCCTCTGGAACCCCTCTACCTCCTCCCCATCAAGAATAAACCCAGAGGGCCCAGATTCAGGCACAGTAGTCAAGATGGGGTCTTATTAAGGCTTGATAAAGAGTAACAATAACTTGCTTCTCTCTGCTAGGCATAGAAGTTTTCAGTAACGAAGTGATCTGATGAGATTTAGCCACTTTTGCTATGTGCCCCTAAACTTAAATTCCCTATCCACCAGCACACCCAAATCTCTGGTTTCCTCAATCTCTTGGATAACAGTTCCACCAATGTGGTATACTGCTGCTAATTTTTTCACCCCAAAATACATAACGTTGCACTTTGCTACATTAAACTGACATCCATTCTCATTAGCCCAGACTGCAAATCTAATCTAATCATCTGACAAAATTTTGACATCATGTACATTCACTATTGCTCTATCCGACTTTGTATTATCAGCAAATAAATGAACGGTTCCTCTCAGATACTTTCCTATATTAATAATTAACAAATTAAACAGAAGTAGTCCAAGAACTGAAAACCCTGCGACACACTACTGGTAACAGGGCTTCTTTTGAACTTCACTCCTGAATAAACTACTCTCTAATATCTCTCCATCAACCCTCCTACCCATCTCACCAACCCTATATCCATCCCCATGTGCTGCAGTTTACTGATTACATTCCATGTGATGTCCAGCAATATCGTTGTAAATCCATTACCTTTATTCATCCGTCACTGTGTTAAAATTCGTGAGCAAGTTACTGAGGCATGATCTACTCTTCAAAAAACCATACTGTCCTCCATACAGTATCCCATTTTCATCTATCCATTCCTGTATTTTGCCCTTGGCCAATATCTCCAAAACCTTGAAAACGATTCCTGATATGCTGATCGGTCGGTAATTTGCAACAGCAGTCTTGGAACCTATTTTATGCAATGGAACTATTTCCCCCTCTTTCCACCCCTCGTAAGTAATCCGGAGCTGAGACTTAAATTAAACAATATGGTCAAGGGAACTGACAATTCCTTTGCTGGTTCACGTAAGACTCGAGCTGGTATACCATCCAATCCCACAGATGTATTTACATTAGCGTTTTGAAATATACTAATCACCTCCTTTTCATTCACTTCTATTCCTGTATCATTGATTCGTTCTCTCATTCCTGCAATGTCACAGCCTGGATGATATACACTTTCAAAATGTTCGCTTAGTAATTCTACTATTTCAGCTGATTCAGTTACCTCCCCGCCATTCGCATTCCTTAGAATCATTTTGCGTTTACATTTTCTCTTTTACTTGCAGCATATCGAAAAAACTGTTTGGAATTCACTTTAGCTGGCATTGCTGATTTACTTTCATAATCTGTTTTTGCTTTTCTTACAACACTAGTTACCCTTGTGGCCTGTGCTTTGTACTGTTCGTGTACCTGCAGATCACCTTACTCATTAAATTTCATCGATAATTGTTTCTTTTTCTCAAGCTTAATGGTGTTATTCATCCATTTAACTCCCACTTGATTTACTCTCCAGACTCTAGGTATGCAATCAACCATTTCCCTCAAACGCTCCTTTACCACTTCCCATTCACTATCAACATCTAGCCCTTGCAGATTAACATGCCATGGCATTGATCCAAGCAATCTCCTAAGCTCGTCATACCAGCCCGGTAATTCTACATGTATCCTGTCTTAATTGAAAATTCCACACATTTAGCCACTTCCCAGGTCCACCTTATGATCACTCTGTCCAACTGGTGGCAATATGGTCATATTCATAATAATCGATTTCTCAGATGCAATTACTAGGTCAAGCACTCTCGAACTCCTAGTATATTCCATTACACGCTGTCTCAGGTAGTTATCCCTTAGTTACTGCATAAAATTCATTTCCTTCCTTCCACTTTTCCTTTCCTCCCTCCAATCAATGTTACTATATTTGAAATCTCCATAACAATTACCTGTCCTCCACTCATTGAGGCTATTTGCCTATACATACTGTCTCCATCATCTATTCTATCGCTTGGTCTATAGCAGCACCCAACTGTAAATTTTGGTCTGCTGACCTCAGTCTCACACCAAATAGCCTCAAATGTGCTATTTTCACTATCCTGAAGTTGAACTTATATTCTCTTTGGTTGCAGTTCATCAGCTATCATCCATAACACTTCTTCTCCCATTCTTTTCTCTCTGTCTTTCCTGAACACACTATGCCTCTCACATTCTATCCCACTGACCATATCATCTTCTGTTAGACATGTCTCACTAATGTGTGGCCAGGAAAAACTAGCCAAATCCAAAAATTCCTCCCTCTTATTCCGAATACTCCTGGCGTTAGTGTTCATAAAATGCAGAAGTTCCCTAGCCCCACTCCTTATTTTGACACCTCATACTAACTATTCCAGTTTAGTTTGTTATCCTTCGTCCTAACTCAGGCATATTATACACATTCTTACACTCAACTGCCTCGCTGATGTCTGCATGTCCACTTAACAGCATCCCCACCCTCCCTAAAAGCTCCAGTTTCCCTGATTCTGCACGGCTACTTTCACTTCATTCAGCAACGATTGTTCCAGTCTCCAAACACCAAATCCATTCAGATGAAACCGTCCTCCTTGTATAAGTCATTTCGCCCGTCAAACTCACTCCACACATCCGCAAAATCCACTCCATTCCTCCTGCATAACCTATGCATAGAGTTATTCGCAATTATGGCCCTCCTCTCAACTCTACTCTGTCACCGCCGCAACAGACTAACTATCCTCTCTTTCACTCTTTCCTTTTGCTACCGCTAGTAATCTTTCAAGTCTTCTCTCATAGCAAATTTTTCACCTTTTAAATCATTCGTTCCGGCCACTATTATAATTTCTTTCACCTTATGCTTCTGTGCTCTAATAGCCTCGCTTATATTATTAATTTTCGCTCCCCGAAAGCGTGATTTTGTCAAACTCTCATCTATTACGCCTTTTATTACTGAATCGCCATCCTTAATTTTTCTTTCACTCCCGATCATGTTCTTATTTATCTTATCACGCACTTGGTTCGTTTTGTTATCTGATCCACTAGGTAGACATTTTTGTAATCGCTCCTGCTGCCGCTTCGCTCTATGTCACTCCGTGCAACCGAGCTATCTCCCTCATTGCAGCTAACTCTTCATTTATATATATATATATATATATATATATATTTTTTTTTTATCAGTCAACCCATTCTCTCGCTTTGTGCTTTTACTTTCACCATCAACTATATCACTTTTAAACTCACTATCTATACTATCTGGCGTTACATCACAATTTTTTATCACACATTCAGAATTTTCTATCGCATTCTGACTTTTATCCATTGTTATGCTTATAACAGTTTTTATAAAATAAACATTATTGTTATTATTCATGACATCTCCAAGGAGTTCGAAGACTTATCGCGGGAGGATACCTATTGTACAATTCTCCGTCTCCACCACTACACAGATCCTCTACTACAACTTTTAATAGCTTTGCGTTCAGTTGAAGTATAATACCAAAGGAGACACTACTTAGAAAAATAGAAAAAGCTGCTTCTTTTCTCCCTCCACAAGATGCAAACCTTCTACGTATTGGATCAATCTTTATTATCAATAACGCAAAACCACCTGCAGACAACATTACTTCAACTGAACGCAAAGCTATTAAAAGTTTAAAAATCAACAGAGATATAATCATCCTCCCTGAAGATAAAGGAAATGCAACAGTCATCCTGAACTCCGATGATTACAAGAATAAAATGATTGAATTACTACATAATGATACCTACTCAATACTTGAGAGAGATCCAACTCGTGAACTTCAAAATCGTACAAACAACTTATTAAAAACAACAACTGAATTATCCCGAAACGTCCGTTTATCTCTACGCTCTCTCCATCCGTTAATTCCTCGCATATATGGTGTTCCTAAAATCCATAAAAAAGAATACCCCATTACGCCCAATTGTAGAAGGTATCGATTCTCCTACATACAATCTTTCAAAATACCTTGCCAAATACCTCAAAAGTTTTTCAGGGAAATCACCTTCCTTTATCAAGAACACTACAGAATTTGTTACATACATCAAGGATATTACAGTTGATGAAAATGATATTGGCTAGCTTGGACATAACTTCTTTGTTCACTAATGTCCCAACAGATGAAGTCCTAACATTACTCAAGGACAAGTTATCCAAAAAAATGTTAGCCTTGCTTACACATTGCATCAGGTCCGGTTACTTCAAATTTCAAGATAATATATACAAACAAAATCATGGACTGGCTATGGGTAATCCTTTATCTCCGGTTCTTGCAAATATTTACTTAGAAGATTTTGAAACCAAGGCTATCTCTTCCTTTATTTTAACACCTAAAGTTTGGAAACGTTATGTGGATGATGTCTTCATTGTTTGGAGCCATGGACATGAATCCCATATGGTTTTCCTCGAACATCTCAATAGCCGACATCAAAGTATTAAGTTTACTGCTGAGCTTGAAACGGATAATTCCTTGCCTTTTCTTGATGTCAAACTGACTCGCTCTTCTGGTAAACTAAAAATATCGATATATAGAAAACCCACACATACCAACAGATATCTGCAGAGTCAGTCCCATCATTTCCCTCCTCATAAGCTTGGAATAATTTCCACCTTGGGACATAGAGCCCGTTCTCTTCTTGATGATCCAAATGAACTGCTTTCAGAAATAAACCATCTGAAAACTTCTTTCGAAGTTAATGGATATTCCAAGAAAATCATTAACAAATTCCTTCTTAATCCTCACAGACATCACTCAGAAGAAACAAATAGATTCAAAAGCAATATATCTATTCCTTACATAAGTACTGTTTCATATAAATTAGCGAAAGTTCTAAAAAAATACAATATCAGAACCTTGTTCACTCCACTTCCAAAGAACCGTTCCTTAATTAGCCACCCAAAACCTTGTCATCAACTCAAATACCCTGGCGTATATAAAATATTATGTGACTGCGATATTCCTTATTTCGGGCAGACAGACAAATCTGTCGAAATGCGTATGTAAGAACACATGAGAGACATTACTTACAAGAGACAGCGAGCAAGTGCATTATCAAGTCATATCCTCTTCTCGGCTAATCCTAATGATGATAACCAAAGTCACAAAGTCTGCTGGGAAAAATCTACAAACATCTTCCGTTGCAGCGACGAAATAGAGAGAAAAATTGTGGAATCGAGAGAAATCATCTTCAATCCTGTTCATCTAAATAACAACTTAAGCTACAACCTCCCAGATAGTCATTCAGCTGTAATCATGTACTGGCGTTCACGTGATGCAGCAAGCACGCACTCTCCCAACAATGCAACAAATGAAAGAACAGCTTCAAATACAACTACAACGTTTTCATGCTAATTATGTATAAAGACTGTCTATGTTGTTCATAGTCTTTTAACCCTTAATGTTTAGTGTTTTTTCTTTTATAATGTCACCTGAAGAAGGCTATTACAGGCCGAAACTAGTAGTGTTTATATTAAAACCTTTTTAATTAAATCTCGGTTCTAGTCATTCAATTTTTTTCATAAAACTATGTATGTTAACCGAGTCAATGATCATTCTGTAATATTTATATATATATATATAAAAAATCAGCTAACGCCTTTTTATTCCCCGTATACGGGGAGTAGGCGAGGCCATTTAGCCCTATCTAACTTTTGGAGACTGAGTGGGCAGTTCAATCTCCACTGGTACCAATCAGAGATAGATGGCCCAAGGCTATCACTAATTAAGCGGTACTCAGTGAAGAGAGACGGCTCAAATGTGCCGCCATCTCGTGGTCCCTAACCCTAACACACTATATTTAATGTCTGAAATAATGTGGGTTCTACGGTCGATTTTCTTGAGTTTACAGGACGAAAAACCCGAGTTTCCGGGAGGAAAAACCTGCTTGCCCGTGCCAGAGATCGACTAACTCGGGAACCGGTCGAAAAAAGGCTTAGAAAAATTTCCTCTAGTCGCCGACTAGACTCGAAACCAAGTCTTCCTTCGTGCGGCCAAGCGCGGTGGTTGGCAAACGCCGCATCCACTGAGCTACACAGGCTCTATATATAATTATAAATATATATAATTTTAAACCTAGTTTTACGCCATTTCCCAAGTAAGCAAACAGATAAACAAGTTAAGTTTGCGCCTGTTGCAAGTCTAGCTGATCCCACAGGTAATGCAGGACCAAGGCAACTCGTGGTAAAGGTAGTATAAACTCTGATCACTAATCTTAATATTTACCCTTAATGCCAAAACACATCTCCTAGAGGAGATGTATGATGTTTTGTATTAAAGGCAAGGGGGCCACTACCGAGACCGGTTTCAACCTTTATTGAGGTCTCATCAGTGGCAGCCAGGCTAGAAATACCAAGATTTTAGTAAAACAGAGCTTATAAGTATTTTACCAGAACAAATTTCCATAAGGTGTTTTAACCTTATTAAATAAAAATCTCAGGAGGAGATATAAATGTAGAAAGTATTTTACCTTGGGTATAATAAATATTAAAGATACATATACCCATTCATAATCGAAAATTCTATATTCAAGGCCATCTCCTCAATGATCATCGCCACAATCAACGATTTTAAACTGTGGTTCTCTTCTCATGCTGTTTTAGGTATTATCTTTCAGTAGCCTCAGCAGAATTTAAAATGAAATACAGAAGATATTAAGGTATGAACAAGCAGGTTTTAGAACATATGGGAGTACTATGCATCACATTTTTTTTTTTACTTTAAGGCACATCATTAAACAAATGATAGAATTTAGAAGTCCATTATATTTAAATTTTATAGATTTTCCTAAGGCCTCATGACACGCAGTGAACTTTCAGAGAAGATGTGGCATTCCACTTTCAAAAGAGAGGATAGGATAGAGACTATATGGTAGCAGCTTGGAAAGAAATAAAAAAAACTGAAGTGCCACACTCAATCTAATGGCTTGGAAATATGGAGTTACCTATTCTCGTTTCTGTAACATTTGCTAAGTTACAGGAGGAAGAAAAGGAATTAAATGAAACCCTATGTCACAGGTAGAAGATCTGCATTATGTCAATGACATTGATTTGATATCATCCAAATACAATGATGCGCAAACAAAATCTGAAGACGAATAATAATAATCGCTGGCCTGGTTGGCCGAGTGGGTAGCGTATTTGCTCTCCAGCCAAAAGGCTTCATATTCGAATCCCGCGTGGGCATAGATGTTTGTGATTGTCTGTAAAAATACTAGTGGATGGCATGGGTGTAGTGGCGGAGACGGAGAGTTGGAGAGTAAGTGCCCTCCCTCGATGAGTCTTTGGATTCCCTGGGGGTGTTACGTAATAATGATAATATTAATATTCGTATGGAGTTCCCCTTTCTCTCCAATCCCTTTGGAGGAGCGGTCTGATCCCTCCTAATGGGGGGATTAAGTATACATATTTTTCATGACTGTACATCCGTGTGTTGTGTTCCCGGGACAGAGTTGCCTGTTCTGAGGGACGAATAACCCGAGTTTTCCAATTATAAAATCCCTCACCACCGTATGAGACCGACTAACTCACCTTTTGTCGAAAGAGATCACGTCTTGGAAGGGAATCGAACCCAGGTCTTTCCGTTCAAAGGGCTTCGTTTATATCGACTGAGCTACGGAGGATCTTCAGTTTCTCCTAAGTTAGCTAAAGTTCTCAAGAAATTTAAAATCCGGACTTCTTTCAATCCTCTACCCAAGCTCCGTTTCTTACTCAGTACTAAAAAAAACATAACAGCTTGAAATATCCTTTCGTTTACCATCTTTGGTGGAACTGCAACATGTTCTATTTTGGTCAAACTGAAAAATTCATCGAACTTCGTCTAAAGTAATGATTCCCAACCTTTTATGCTTCACATAGCCCCTCCCCACTCTCAGAAATGTGTGTGTAACTGGTGTACCCATTGTATAGATAGATTCCCATTGTTATACTATAACTATAGTTTTTTATCTATCTATACAATGGGTACATTGTATAGATAGATAAAATATAGATATATATATATAGATAAAAATATAGATATATATATATAGATAAAAAAATATATATATATATATATATATATATATATATATATTTATATATATATATATATATATATATATATATATATATATATATATATATATATATATATATATATATATATATATATATATATATATACGAACATAAAATTTTGTATTCATAAATTAAATAAGGTGACCCCTACGCACACGAACAGTACAAAGTACAGGCCAGAAGTTCTTTCGATATGCTGAAAGTAAAAGAAAAATGTATACGACAAAATGATTCTAAGGAATGCCGATAGCAGGGAGGTAACTGAATCAGCTGAAATAGTAGAATTACTAAGCGAACACTTTGCAAGAGTATATCATCCAGGCTGTGATATTACAGGAAAGAGAGAACGAATGGCTGATACAGGAATCGAAGTGAATGAATGAAAAGGAGGTGAATAGTATATTACAAAACTCTAATGTGAATACATCTGTGGGATTGGATGGGATACCAGCTCGAGTCTTACGTGAACCAGCAAAGGAATTGTCAGTTCCCTTGACCATATTATTTAATTTAAGTCTCAGCTCTGGATTACTCCCGAGGGGTGGAAAGAGGGGAAAATAGTTCCATTGCATAAAATAGGTTCCAAGACTGCTGTTGCAAATTACCGACCGATCAGCATATCAGGAATCGTTGTCAAGGTTTTGGAGATATTGGTCAAGGGCAAAATACAGGAATTGATAGATGAAAATGAGATACTGTATGGAGAACAGCATTGTTTTTGTGAAGGGTAGATCATGCCTCAGTAACTTGATCACGATTTATAACACAGAACAGCTGAACTGCATAAGGGTAATGGATTTACAGTGATACTGCTGGACTTTGCTAAGGCATTTGACAGGATACAACATGGAATTCTAATCAGTAAATTGCAGCATATGGGGATGGACATAGGGGTGGTGAGATGGATAGGAGGGTGGTTGACGGAGAGATATCAGAGAGTAGTTTATTCAGGAGTGGAGTCCAAAAGAAGGCCTGTTACTAGTGTTGTGCCACAGGGTTCTGTTCTTTGACCACTGCTGTTTAATTTGTTCGTTAATGATATAGGAAAAGCTCTGAGAGGAACTGTTCATTTATCTGCTGATGATGCAAAGTTGGGTAGAGCGACAGTGAATGCACATGATGTAATAACTTTTCAGGATGATTTGGACAGGCTGGCAGTCTGGCTAATGAGAATGGATATCAGTTTAATGTAGCAAAATGTAAAGTTATGCATTTTGGGGTGAAAAAATTAGCAGCAGTATATCACATTGGTGGATATCCTTCGCCAACTTTCTGTACTTCAGGAGGTTGGCAAAGCCAGAGATTTGGGTGTGTTGGTGGATAGGGAGATGAAATTTACTGGGCACATAGCAAAAGTGTCTAAATCAGCTCATCAGATCACTTGGTTACTGAAGAACACTTTGACTAGCAGAGATAAGCAAGTTATTGTACTCTTTATCGAGCCTTAATGAAATCCCTACTTGACTGCTGTGCCTAGATCTGTGCTCCTGGGTTTCTTCTTGACCAAAACGGTCACTCGCCTATGGAATGAACTATGGAATGAACCGTACAAGAACAGGGTGAAGATCTGTAGGTTACAGAAATTGGTTGATAGGCGGAAAAGGGATGATATGATTGAGTCATTCAAATTACTGAAGGGTTTTTACAAGATTAATTCAGAGGAATTTTTAAGAACAGGTCTGGTGACGGGAGAACTAGGGGCCATCCATGGAAACTGAGCAAGAGTGTGGTTAGCAAGGGTGTTAGAACTATTTTTTTTTAACTTGGAGAGTGGTGAATGAGTGGAATAATCTGCCAGAGTTTGTTGTGGGTGGCATGACTGTGAATGATTTCAAAGTAAAGTATGATAGAGACTGTTCGAATGCTGAATAGTTGTTCTTGATGTGAAGTTTAATGCCTCCCTCGTTGAGTCTAAGGACTCCTTGGAGTTGCCCGTAGTAATAATAATACTTTTTTTTTAGTTTTTAACATTTTATTATTTCTCAGATAAATTACATCATGAACACAATTGTGCATAACAGATACTTGCACGTACATAATGTTTTTTTAAATTTTTTATAATAATAATAATAATAATAATAATAATTTTTAAAATAATAATAATACTTTATTTTTGTCTCTGATAAATTGCATACATATGATATAGAATTCAAGCAATGATACTACATTTTCTTTCATGTGATTCAAGAGCACTTTCTAATTATAATTTGCGTAATACTATAACAGGATAATTCTTGTGTTATTAGTTTCAATTATAATATCACCATAATTTATGTGTACTATTGTTAAAGTTGACATTGTAATGTAAAACTGTAACATTGCATGTTAAAATTTAAAGGTTTTTTTTTTTTTCCTAAGTTTGGCAAAATATGATCGTATACATTCATAATATGATCATTCATGTGAATAATATATTAATATGTTTAGTTTTAATATTTTTTTAAACTGTAATAACATTTTGTTTATCATAATACAGGGTATTTACATATATACAATGAAGCGTACTATTACAATTTCTGTTCTGTACAAAATGTAGAGTACAGTGATTTATATACAGGGTGGCCATAAAATAACTTTCCCTCTTTGGAGGCATCTGTAGCTAAAACCAATAAAGGGAATGAGACCAAATTTTATATTGACACTATCGAAGTCATGGGGAGATGATTTCCGAGAAAAAAAGATTTAGTACCAAAAGTCTCCGATAGGGGAAATTTTAGCGCTGGTCGAGCCGAAAGCAGTCAAATATTTGCAGTAAACATAAGTAAAAAAGGATTATGCAAATTATACTGTTAGTATGTGACAGCAGCGCCATCAATTCCACTTAAAGAGGGATTGGGAACGGTTAGGCAGTTATTCGAATGACTAACTGCCTAACCTGACTGACGAATTGTGCTCAATATGCCTACCTTGCCTCAGCATGCTTTACTTGTTAAGTTGTTTTACCTTAAATAGTGCAATGCAGTAGCGGCCCTTCGGAATTTAGAAGGCTTCATAATCAGCTGTAGCACTGAGAGCTATGATTAAGAAGTTTGAAGAAACTGAATCACTATGAGTTAGACCTGGCAGAGGACGGAAAGAAGTGCAAGAAGAGACAGTAGCAGATGTTGCTGTCGATTCTGATGAATAAAACATTATTTCCTGTGAGTTCAATCACTACATTAATTTCTGTGTATCTCGCAAGTTGTTGTTTTAGTTTAATTATTATTATTATTATTATCATTGTAATGCGCCACATATCCAGCTGGAATGAGTGACGTGGCTGTCGTTTACACCATCGAAATGTTATTATTCGATTTTATCTGCCTTTAATGTAATTATCTGCTTGTTTTCGGCTCCGTCAGCGCCAAAATTTCCCCTATCGGTGACTTTTGGTACTAAACCTTTTTTTTCGTGGAAATCATCTCCCCATGCCTTCAAAGGTCTCAAAATAAAATTTGGTCTCATTCCGTTTATTGGTTTTAGCTACAGATGCCTCCAAAGAGGGAAATTTATTTTATGGCCACCCTGTATATATATACGTATATACACATAGCGTATATACATGTACACAATTAATAATAATAATAATAAAATAATAATTGTTTCTTCTGTTTCTTTGTGAGGCTCTTCTGATTTCTTCCTCGAAGCTTTGCAGAGCTTATCTGAGGAAGATAATAGATGGTGGTGGTTTCATGGTTATGTTCCTATATCCGGTCATAAGCCAAGTGTTGATTTTACTGTTTGTTGGTATGTGCTTGGGATAACACTTCGACTGATATTACACAGTTTTACTTTTTTTTTGCAAGTAGGGTTGGATTTTGACATGGTGTGTTTGTTCGTGTCCTTGTAGTGGTGTTTTCTGAGAGCAGTGGGTTTGTCATAGTGTGTGTGTGTGTGGGGGGGGTTACAGGAATTTCACTAATTTTCATTCTCGCTATATTTATATAGCGCCTGTTTCAGCTCTCTGTATGTTCCTAGGTTTCTGTCATCGAACAGCAGTTTGTTCATCATGTCAGGTACATACATAGAAGTTTCGGGTGGCTTTGCCATATGATTGTTGTACTTATATGTTATGTAGTTTGTTGACTGTGGTCTTGTTATTTGATATGTTGTTCTGGTTACTCTATAGGTTGGGCTGTAGTAATGTTTTAACATGACTGTGTAGTGGCATAAGTGTTTCACCTTAAATATTTTGTGTTCTGTCCGTGCTGTCTGCATAAGTGTGGGTTGTTCCCAGAATATCAGTTTTACCATTTTATCTTGCAACCATTGTAACCTGTTAAGTCTGTAGTCTGCGCTGAATGCACATGATGTGATTGCGTATCTTAAAATGTTTTCACATAATGCTTTATAGGTTAGTATTTTTTTGTGTGTCGGGGCAATGTCTTTTAGTCAGTATAGTTTTCTTGCTGTTATCCTAAGCTTGCTGTATAGGTAGTTTATATGGCTATTTCAACTTTGATCAGCATTGAAATGAATTCCGAGACAGCTTGCGGTTTTCACCTGTGGGATGGTTGGTTTTAGGTTCAGCACTCTGTGTATAGGAGGATGAATGTTGGATTGTGAGATATTTAGTTTCTATGGGCAGGGTTTGGGGGGTTTTGAATATCATTAGCATCCAGGGTTTATATATATATATATATATATATATATGCCGTTTTCGGTTAAACAGTTAGTGATTTGATTGATGTCATGTTGCATATTTGTGTAATCGATATTTGCGTAATAATAATAATAATAATAACAATAATAATTTCGTATATCGATAAACACAAAAAGTGGAATAAACAATTTAAGAAATCTTAAAAAATTATAAACATTTTACTGGGTAATCAGTGAGATGGTTGCACTTGTTTACACTTGAATAATTCATCAATCGTTGGGATTATCTTGCTAAGGCAGAGTCGCAAGTCATCATCAACATCCAGCCTGTTCCTATATTTATTTTTAAAGCAGTAAAGATGAAAAACCAATTTCACATAAACAAGTTGTTGGGAAAGGTAACAAATATTTGACTGCAATTTTTGACGAAGTCGGATATTCCTACTCCATTCCATTCAAAAACTAATGGATGGCTTTTTGAATGCTTTTGAAACTATTATCACATGATATCTCAATCAACTCTTCTTTATTGGACAATGGAAGCTTACATTTTTCAAATGTGAAGGGGTCTAGTCTCGAATCCATTCTTGCATTTCATCAGGGAGTGGAAAATTATAAGAGTTTTAAGAGTGCTTCAGTGAACGACTATTTGTTGTCTGATGTCTTCAAAGTCTGGAATCGTGTGCTCATTTTCTTTAAGAAATTAATCTAGTCGCTGAAATTGGTCGCAGCTGTTCTTTTAAATTCGTTTGCCCAGAGATATTTTTTTTACTTTGGCCTCTGTTTTCTTCTCAACACAGAACACATCAATGCTGTCTCCTTGTAATGATAAGTTCCAAATATTCGTTTCTTCAAAAATATCAACTAAATATGCTATTCTAGTCTTGTATGAGTAGGCTTGTAGTCTCAAAGAAAGTCGAAACTCGTGGTCCATAAAAAAAAAAGGGGAATACTTTATTTTGGAGTTCAAATAAACGACAAAGAACAATGCCTCGTGAAATCCAACGTACTTCTGAAGCAGCAATCTCTTGTGCAGGCTGTCCATTTCTTTGATAAAAGTCGAGACTTCAATGATCGGGTTTTGATGAAATTAACCATTTTTACATTTTTATCCAGAACTCTTTTTAAATTATCAGGTAGAAATTTAGCTATTAGCGCTTCATGGTGACAACAATGAGTGAACTTACATTCTAGTGCAACTTGTTTTATACAACCTGCTAGTCCTGTGATATATATAACTACTCTATTTGCGTCAGTACATACAGAAATACAATTTTTCCATTCAAGGTTGTTTTTGGCAAAAAATGAATCAATCATATTAAAAATATCCTCGCCCATCGCAGAAGTTTTGAGAGGTTTACAAAATAAAATATCTTCAAATACTCCATCCTGGAATTTTCCTCGCTCAAAAACAAGTAGTTGAGCTAGCCCAACTAAGTCTGTTGACTCATCCACTTGTATGGTAAACAACGGGCTACAATGAATAGCTTGAATGAGTTGGTCCTTAATATTACAAACCATATCTTTAATTCTCCTGGAAGCTGTGTCGTTTGACAAAGGAATGGTTTTTCTGACAAGGTTTGCCTCTTTTTGACAAAACATACTAGAAGCTATTTCTTCCACTGCTAAAAGAATGAGAGACTCGTCTATTGTGTGAGCCTTTCCTGCTTTGGCAATTTGAAGGCTTACTTCCTAAGACGCTTTAAGTGCACTTTCATGTTCTTCTACACCAGAAAAATGCTTAATTACCATTTTTCTACTACTTTTGGAAGATTTTGAAGTCTTCCAAAAGACGTTCAAGGGCTTATTTAGCTTAAGGGCTTATTTTTGAAATGGTCATGTTTTGTTTGAAAATGTTGCCGTAAAAGAGATGGTTTCATAGAATTTTGTGACAGCACTTCAGAGCAAACAACGCACTGTGGATTAAGGATCAGCGTATCCTTAAAAATTTTACCACATAACCCCAAGGAGTATGCGTACACCATGTTGAGAACCCCTATCTAGAGGAACATAAAAGAGACGTCACATATGGGAACTAGAGCCAGCGCACTGTCTAATCATGTCCTTAATTCTGTTGAACCTAACGATGAAAACTTTATCATTCATTGAGTCATCTGGAAAAAATCAGAGAACATCTTTCAATGCTGCTGACAAACTCGAAAGATAAATTATCCAGTATATCTCTACACTAACCTCAGCTATAATCTCTATCATTGTCACTACACTGCTATCCAACTTTGGTGTTCACTAGACCATAACCGAGTGTACCTGCCCAATTTAACTTCAGATGTCAGTGATATGTTGGCAATTTAATTTATAGCTTTTCTCTTGCATTTTTTTAAAAATTTATCTTTTCGTGCAATGCACCCAATGAAGACGAAATTAGTTGTGCGCATTAATTAATTTAAAAAAAATTGAAATGTGTGTGTGTACGCGCGCGCACGCACGCACACACACACACACACACACCACACACACACACACGCACGCACGCACGCACATTAACAGTTGCCTGAGACTGATATTAATGTTAATATGTTTTACATGAATAAGTCGCTCAAAATACATCGCTATGACCTTTATTACTATTAGCTCCGCCTCTACGCATAATTGTGAAATTGCTACCATGACTACAGCACACGAACAATAAAGCATACATCAAATAACAATTCTTTCGGTCTAGTTTCGAAGTTCACTTGAAGTAGTGCACGCACAGATTATAAATGGCCGAACTTCGCAAGCGTAAACGCGTTTCCGTAAAAGTGAAATATACTCCAATTGAGGACTATGATGACACTCTGCCGTATGGAGGAAAAGTTATTCTTGCGCGAAAGAAGAAGCCAGATCACTGGATTATCATTGCAATAGAGGTAGGCCTAGCAATAAATATAATTATCAATATTCTTTTTTAACTTTTAGCTAACGATAAGGGGAGTGGATTTGAGTGGTTTTTCCTGTTTTAAGTTTTAAATTGAACTGCTATTTTTAAGGCCCAGTGAAATAAATTAAATTGTGCTTTTTAAAATTACCATGCAAAATGTAAGTCAAAACTACATATATATATATATATATATGTGTGTGTGTGTGTGTGCGTGCGCAAAAGCATTTTTGCAACACCTTATATGAAAACGTTAAGATTTAACAAGTATCAATGCATGCTTTTTACAGTTTAAGAAAAGTTTTGACTATTACATTAAAAAAAAAACAAAGAAAGAAAGAAAGAGAGAGAGAGAAACATCATTTCCAAATGGGTAATTCAGTTTCTTTTAAGATATGAGCTCTTGGGTGGCTGTTTTTGTATAATATGGCTTTAAATAATTCAATGCTATCTTGGATAGCATTGAATTATTTAACGTTTCTTGCATATGTTTCTTCGCTCTGGAAAATCGGTCAACTGACAGGATAGAAAACTGCCATTCTACCTAATGTTAAAGAATTGTATGGAAGCGCTCTGTCTCTGAGAGGAGATTATTCATTCATAAAATTTACGGCTTCAATCTTGTTTAAATAAAAGTGTGTTTAGTCAAATTATGTTGGAATGAAAAACGTTCATAAATTATTGTTATATAAAAATAATATTTTAAAATAAAATATTAAATATAAACTATTTAGCTGCAAAAAAGTATATTTATATAAATAAATAAAATTCGATTTAACAGTATTTAACAATATGCAACGGTACGCACGAAATCATTCCAAAGTATTGGATAACACTAGACTGGACAATTATATTTGCTAATTTTTAAAACTTTAAAATCTTTAATGAATTTTTTCCATTTAAGCCAGAAACAAACAAATATCTTAGAGATTAAAGAGATTTTTTAAAAAATTAAGATAGGTGTAGGATAAAAATACTATTTTACATTGAAAACGTTTTAGATGAATAATTTTGATCAAATCATTTGATCAATAATTAGATTTTGGATTTTTAGATATTTTTATATATATTTGGACTATTCATCATCATCATCAAATTCCTGACATTTACCCTGAAGGGGTGTACAGGATATGATATTGCTACACGAAACATTTACATCATCACTAACTTCCTATCTACAATTTTCCTCCAGATCAGTCTGTTACTTGTCAAGACTCCAACATTATCAGATCTTATATTTCTATCGTCTAAGGCACTTTGTACCGTATCAATCCACCTATATTGTGGTCTTCCTCTGGGTCTTTTTTCCTCCTAACCTAGCAAAGAACACTTGTTTTGCTAATCTTTCCTCGCCCATTCAAGTGACCATACCACCTGAAATTAGCTCTGCTGACTCATTCCTGGATGCTGACAATGTCAAGTTCTTTACTTTTTTTTTTTTTTTTTGAAAATTTTGTTTTGTTGTTGTTGAAAGCGTCTACACACTCCTCACTTCCAACATAAAAAATAACCGGTAACATCAGTGTCAAAAATGTCGTGTGTGTGCGTTGTATGGTTATTGGTTATTTATACTTTAATAAAAATTGATTCGATACTTTCGATATTTCCTTTTCTCTGTTTTTCGTTAGAAATTAGATTCTACGCTCTACCGATTCCCTAATAAATCGGTCGGTCGCATTTTCAGATTGCTCATCTGACTGAAAAGGATCCAGGGAAGCGCATTTAGAGCGTTACAATATCGACGTTGTCCTGGTAACGAAATAAACACGCTAATAAGGTACTTTGGCCGGCTTCAGCGAATGCGCTCTGACGTAGATATCACCTTCGGTATTTTGAACTTCATACATGAAGGACTTCTATGAGAAGTAATGGATTAATGGAAAACGATGATGTAGCTTCACTCGCATACATATTGCTAATGCGTTTGTTGAACTAGAAAGAGGGTGTAAATTATTTATTGTGTCCAAGAGAATTTAATAATACATATTTAAATTGATTGTGTCCTTCATTAGACTTTAACGCTTATCAAATTTATAGTTGCGGTTCCATTTCTTGTTGATGTTTCTGAATAACACCATAGTATTTATTTCTTTCCTTGCACAGTTTTTATAATTGCTTTGATTTCTCTCTTATAACCGCCCTCCTCACTTCACTGCATTTCTCTCTGTACTCTTCCATTTCCCCGGAAATATCTTCTTCTTCTGTTCATTGGACATCCACAGATGCCTTATGGTCACTTCTATGCTCGGAGGTGTGCCACACTAGTCCTCGCCATGTAGTCCCTTCCTGTTGTATGTTCTGGGGCTTCAACTCTCTGAAGATCACACACACACACACACACACACACACACACAAATCTTTCACTACTACGCGCAAGGCCGTTTCTACATTTTGCGGGGCCCTGTGCGAAATGGAAAAGCGGGATCCCTGAAAGTTAGTAACTTTTATGGAAATTTTAAATGGATATCTTGTTAATTAATTAATTAAATCAAATATGAAAAATATTTATGCACATAAATAAACAAGTATGCTCTTTAGCATCAATTTAAGTAAAGGGAAAAAAGTTAAAAAATAAATGTTTGTATGTTGTATGTTCATGATATATTATTTTATTATGTAAGTACACATTATCATATAAATACGCCAGAAGAATGATTTATTTAATAATATAAATAATAATATGAAAAAAATATCCATTTTTACTATAAAGAATGAAATATAACAGCTTTGGAGTTAATTATTTAACAGATTTCTTTAATATGTCCCAACGTGAAGTTGAGGCAGCAAATAATGTATATATTTTTTGTATAACATTAAAAAAATGTATTGCTATAATCGATGATTTTGCGACATCCCCTAAAATCAAATTTAAATTATGACAGGCGCAAGGAGTATAAAATGCCTTTTCGTTTTCATTTAAAATGTAAGCACGAACACTCCTTTCATATTCGCTCCGTTATCATACCCTTGCCCTCTACAATCTGACAATTTAAGATTTAATTTATTCAAAAGTGATTTTATATTTTCATATATACCTTTACCAGTAGTGTCATTAGTTGTTAAAAACGTCAAAAAAGTGTTCACGAATTTCAATATCTGCTTCAAATATATGTAAAAATCTAAACATTACTGAAATTTGCTCCTGATGACTAACATCAGGAGTACAATCGAGAATTAATGAATAGTACTTTGCCTGTTGTATCATATTTACAATATTTTGTTGAATTTTGGTTCCCATATCAACAATTAATTCATTTTGCACAATGGGTGATAGATATGAATTTTGTTTCTTACCTATAATTTTTTTCCCGAACATCGCATTAAATGATCTTTTAAACGTGGTTTAAAATTAATTCTGCAATTAATTCTATGATTCCAAAAAAAAATACCATTGTGGGCTGTGTACAAAGTATCAAAATTACCTCTAAAAGCTAAATTATGTTCGGATAAATAAAGAATTGTTGCTACTATTCGTCTTAAAACATTTCTTAACGGTTCTGCTTCAAATTTTGTGACATTTTGATTTGTCTGATCAATTGTATTGTGATTTTTTAAATTACATTCCATTTGTGTCCATGAATACATGCATTTCATGTGCACTGGATTTCGTTCGTGCGACTTTAATCTTTCACTTACATGTTGCCAGTCAGAAAAGCCATTATTAGATAAACAATTATCGTCAGAAGAAAATAATTTGCAACAAAAACAAAAAATAGAGTTGGAAGAGTTTGAATTTACAAGCCATCTTCTGTTTTGCTTCTCTCCGTTTGCATTTGTCCTAACATAGTGAGCTGTGGAAAAACACTTCTTGTTGTCATCTTTTGGAAAATCATTTTCAGTCGGAGGAGAAGGTGGACCACGTTGTACAATTTGTGTTAGTGTTGCGTTGTTCAAAATTTTGGGCCATGTTGCTGGATCATCAATAGTAAATAGTTCACCTTCCTCTGGTGTCTCAGTTTTAGGATCTTCAATACTCATTGTTTGATCAAACGCGTCATGTTCTCCGCTTCCTTTGAGTATTTCAGAGCTCTCATTATTAATTAATGTTGAAGCCGAAGAACTGTTTGTAGTTATTTCAGAACTCCCGTTAACAACTGATATATCTGAACAAATATATGAGTGCAACTTCATAAATTTAAACAGTGAATTTCTTTGACGTTCCTCAGCCGCTTCTTTTTCTTGTTTTCGCTTTCGTTTTTCATGCCCACTTGGGTATTTTCTTCCATAATAATCTCTCTCACGACTAGTCATACTCTAGAATTAAATAGGATAGATTTAATTATAAAATAAGTTAATAAATTAAAACAAAATTACTTACCTGATAAATAAAATATATCTAAAATAGATAATATTAGAAAATAAATAAATCTAATATAGATTGAAAACTGCTATTGAAGAAAAATTCTGATGTCGGATAACCAAAAAAACCAGTTGACAAAATATATTTTTTAAGATGTTTTGCAAGTAATGTCACATAAAAAAATTGCCATGACAGTACGTGTATATACTTGTTCATAAAATCATATACTAAAATCAAAACACTCCTTAAAATGATTAAAAACACCTGTTTTTAAATGCACTTTTCTCTATTTAACACTATGCTGTACGACAGTGGTGGCGAACCTTTTCATGTGCGCGTGCCAATATTTACAAATCAAGTTGCTGACGTGCCGTGAAGTTTTTAATTGGGGAAAAATTATACAAAATTAATTGCAGAATTTTATTGAGACAAGTTTAAAAATTAACATAGAATTTCATAAAAATGAACTCATAATTTGGCATACACATTGTCGTATACAAATCAATATCAAGCTATTATCAATTCATTAATTTATCAATATCAATATATCAATTTATTAATGAGATTTTTGCTGTTGTATATTAGATGCCAAATGATTTATATCAGGTTCATATTTTGTCACTGTTAGTAATACACACGCCGAATGAGATTCATCAGTCATTCTATTTCTTAAACTGTCTTTTATAAAATTCATTTCGAAAAATAATGACTCACAATCATATGTAGAGGAGAAAATTGATAATATAGCCATCGCTAGTTTTTTTATATTTATTCTTACTGTATTAGAGGGCCCAGTCCCAACAAACTTACTCGTAAATACCGTTCCCATTTTTTTAAAGTTCGTACATTAAACTAACGTTTAATGATGGATTTAATATCCACTTAATTTATGTAATTTTGTATCGCCGATATGAAGCCTTTTGGCTATTTATTTTAGTAAATAAGTATTAATAATTAATTATGGAATAATCATAAAGAGTATTAGTACACTTATGCATATGGTGTAGCATGTTGAGAAATATAAAAGTACGCATTTAAATCACAGGACTAATGCTACAATATTGTAGTTTCCTCAGGCCAGCATCATTAAATTAACTTGTGGTAAGTTTCATTGACATATTCCATTCTGATCACCAAATATTTTTTTTTATTCAGTATAAAATTGATTATTGTATTATGAAATTGATTTTAATGATGTTGGTTTGAAAGAAGAAAAAAAACGGTAGTGATAAAAATATTTATGCATTGTAACTCACCATAGAAGTCAGCGGAGCAGGGGAAGCAGCAGAAGAATGTGGACTTGTCGGAGAACGCTTACCGTCAAATATAACTGGCACCCCTGATTTCACTTTACGAAAAAAGACATTAAAACGTTTTGCATATATACCTCCAACACAAAAACAACACGCCTTCCCCAACAGCCATTAAATACTGTAGATGCAAGAAGGAAAAAAAAACTTTTATTGTATCCCTGAATAAGGTGCAGAGGCTTCTGCAGTCTGTGTAATATATTTCTCGACAAATAGTGCAATTAGAGACAGCTGGAATAAAATGGTGCTAACTAATGAATCACATGTACCCCTCTCCCCTCTCACAGAAACTAGGCTGTATAGATGCAAGCAAAACCATATATTGCACCAGAAACACAGTATCTAACTAAAACTATTGTCTAATTTTTCAATTACATGAAATAAGTGTTTGTTTGCCTGCATTTGAAATTCTCGATGTCATTATGACAGATCACAAAGGCTAACTTCAAATAAAATTCTACACGAATTGAAACATGCCATATAATGCTTGTGTGAGTTCCCCTTCCAGCTCAAACGCAAACAAGGCAATAAAAATCAACCAAGGGTTGAAACTTTGTGTGAGTAGAGCCTGCCGGTAATGAGAAGTTCTGTAGGAACGATAAACGACACCCCGTCGTGAATGTCTTAAAAGTAAGAAATAAATGGTGAATGTTGTTATGACAGATGGTATGGAATTCGGTTGAAGAGAATTAGCATTTCAACTCAAAAATTGTCGGTTCCATTTGTCTTTAAAGGGTGGCGTGATTGCTCTGGAGGACCGAGCGCTAAAAATATTTTTTTCCGTTTAACTCTGCTCCCCCCAAAATTAAATCCTGAGTGCGCCACTGCCTTGAGGATTTTTAGATGTTAACCCACACAGGAAAGAGCAGCTATGAAGACATGAATTCTATTGAATTCATAAATTATTCAACCATATGTAAATCGTCAACGATTTACATATGGTTGAATAATTTATAAGCGTATAAATGATACCACATGTAAATCGTTGACGTGCCAGCAAAATTCTTGGGCGTGCCATAGGTTCGCCCACCCGTGTTGTACGATATTATTCTTATATATCTTAGAGTAGTTTCAAATACCATCGCTCTAGCGCTACGATCTTATTTCGCTTACTATAACAACAATAATTGGTTGTAAAATTATATACATATATTTTTCTATATAATAATATTTTTTATATAATAATTGATATTAATTTATATGATAATTTTTAAAAAATTAATTTTCTTTTTTCAATTTTTTGCGCTTTGCAGGGCCCTGTGTCACTGCACAGTTCGCACACCCATGAATACGGCATTGACTACGCGTTACTCCCGCTTCCTGTGCAGGGTCCGCGTGTCACGTTAGATGCGACTTTTTGTTAATACCACTCCCAACCTGTCGCCTAGTCTGTCGCTGGAGGGGATATATTTTTGACTGTAGCAGCGTATGTACACGGGGTCTGTTTGCCTGCTTGCGGGATGAAAAACGCCAGATAAACTGTCGGGAAAAAAACCCTACTGTCCGCGCCCAAGACTGGCTAACTTGGCTATGCCTGAGGAAGATCTTCAAGTTCCTCACGTCTTCGACGGGAATCGAACTTGGGACACTCCTTCTCCAGGCATATGGTTGCGAAGCGCAAAGCCACTAAGCTAACCACGCTAATTAGCGAACATTGCAAAGGGGGAAAAAAGCCACTGATCAACACTACTTAAAATTGAAATATTGAGCGAATTTTCTTTACCATTTTTAAGGATAATCTATATATATTATTTGTTTCGACCAGCAGACCTTCTTCAAGTGGATTCCGGAAATCTTTTGGTGAGTGAACAGATATATAATATCCAGGATTCATGGCATGGTGATCATAGTTCAAGACGCCATTCATCTTCATAAATAACCCGATTTCTGTAAAATAATATCTTAAATAAATTACACAAATTTTCATTTGTGTAATTTATTTTGTGTAATCGAAGTCTATTCATCGAATAGACTTCGATGTCCTCCAATTTAATTTGCAAGTTAAATGTAATTTGTCATCAAGTGAAAAAAATTCTACAATAATTGTTTTGACTACATAATGGCAATGCACATCCTGTATCTATAATTGTTTTTAGGATATCCCTATCGATGTCCCTATATGCTATTTAATTTACTGTTTAATAAATATTAGAAATATTCATATCAGGTTAACTTCCACAGTGCTCAAAATATTGCTCAGAAAACTTTAAAATGGTGCAAACAAATATCAAGTATAGATCATTATGTCATGTCTAAAGGAAGCAGATGAATGAAAATTATAAGGCCAAAAAGATGATGACGATGATACAGAAAGCTGATTGCAAGTATGAAAAGAAACTAGCTCTGCATGCTAAAGATAACACAAAAGAAATAGGAGGGACACAAACGTTTGGAGAGATTGTTGTTGTCTGATCAAGTGGAAGTGTTTTGGACAGGTTAGAAGTGTTTGGCGTGGTTAAATATTCACTATCGTATTATATTGGTGGTATTTTGCTAGAAGAAACTGATCAGGCTAAGGATCTTGGAGTGTTGGTAGATAGGAAGTTGAAGTTCAGGAGCCATGTAGCAAAGATTGGAAATACTCAAATGATAACAATCAGATCATTACCTCATCATAATACATTGTATGACAATTCTTATAGACTTTTCATGAGGGACGGTGATCTCCTTATATACCTTCACTGCACTGATGTCTCTTCCCCGTTGTAAGAAAGATGAATATCAATTTTCAACGATATCGGCCAAAATGCAGAGTATAGTGGTAGAGAGAACTAAGAGAGATTCAATATTGTTTCGCACTATCAGGACCCAATCTGATATGCAGGTAGTATATATTCCTCAAGACATGTAATACCAACTTCCAATTACTCCTATTTCTAAATCACTTTTATTTCTCGTCTACCGCTTGTGATTTCCACTGGGAACAGAAAGTTGTGCTTGTCATTCCTTAACAGCGGGACAACACAGAAATTAGCTACAAGATACATCACAACATAAGCTATCAAACGTTCTTTTATGGCTTATTTGCCAATAGTTCATTTTAGCATAAATTTCACATCATGATGTGTTCACATTTACTGTCAAAAATGTCTCAAATCGCACCTTGTAATTCACAACGTGCATAATTGAGATGGTAGGGCTTCGGATATTTGCGTTGGTGTTTTTTCTGCTACTCTTTCTTGAAAAAAGTATCGGATTTTGTTGGCAATGTAAAACTATAGATATGGGGGAAATTAATAAATAAAATAAAGTAATAACTATGAAGCAGAAGGGTATGAATTCAATGGCCAAGAGGGCAGAAGCTTTCCTAAATTCTTAAGTTCAACTAGAACTTGAATCCTTCCTTGAGAAATTTTCAAAGGCATTGGTGCTTCATTTTTTAAAAATGAATCCTGGAAACGTCCTTACTGTGAAAATTTCTTCCTAATATTTCACTTTTTGGAAATGATAAAATTCAAATCAAATAAAAAAAATCAGCTAACGCCTTTTATTCCCTTACACTGTAGGAAATGCCATTTTAGCCCTGTCTAACTTTTGGAGAGTGAGTCGGCAGTTCAATCTCCACCGGTAGCCAATCCGGGACGGCTGGCCCAAGACCATCACTGTTTATAAGCGACAGCGATGAAGTGCCGCATCTTGTGGTCCCTATTCCTAACAGGATATGTTATTGTCTCTAATAGTGTGGATTCTATGGTTAATTTTTTTTTGAGCTTACGGCACGAAACACCCGAATGATAAAATTTTAATTCATAATTTGAAATTTTATCATTTCATATTGACAAATCGGACAATTTGTTTTGACAATCAGATACAGATAAAAACAAAGGAATAGCCTTGAAAACACACGCAGTTTACACACAAAAATACTAGCGGTAGTGGTGGAAATAGATAGTGTTGCGTGTTGTTGATGATGATGATAGTGGTAGTAGTAGCGTTCTGTGCAGTTGATGGATTAAGTGGTGAAGGCGGAGAGTTGTAGAGTGGAGTGGAGTGTCCTCCCCTTGATGATGATTCTTTGGACATCTCTCGGAGATGTCACGTAATAAAAATAGTGTGTGTGTGTGTGTGTGTGTGTGTGTGTGTGTGTGTGTGTGTGTGTGTGTGTGTGTGTGTGTGTGTGTGTGTGTGTGTGTGTGTGTGTGTGTGTGTGTGTGTGTGTGTGTGTGTGTGTGTGTGTGTGTGTGTGTGAATATAACCATTTTATGGTTCAAGAGAGTGCAAGCCTGTTATGAATTTCATCAACCAGAATATATATAACTATGCTTCGTGAAAACAGCTGCCAAGTTCAGCTTTCCTCTATCATCTTCATTATTTTGAATTGATTATTTTGCTCCTGGAATACATAAAAGATAATTATTAAGTATATATATTTTGGGGTAAATTGAGCACCGTATTAAGGGCGTAATATTGAACTTACAGAGTAGTAAGGAGTAATCTAGAACATGCCGGAAGTAGTTAGCACTAATAATTACTACTTTGTGATTCTCCTAAACCGACATAATCATGGGTTCTAACTCTAAATGCATAAACCCACCTGACTTTATCACCAACCCACCTGACTTTATCACCAACCCACCTGACTTTATCACCAACCCACCTGACTTTATCACCAACCCACCAACTTTTAGTGAATTTTAAGCACATTCATACATATCCGCGGTGACTAATATCAGGGCAATCCTCGATTGCTCTGAAGGTGGTGTGTAGTATGTTCGGTACAAAAGAATCTCAATCAGCAACGATTATTATTATTTTTTTTTTTTTGTTAGTGAGGTAGCAATGCTACTTTTTATTGTAATTTTCGCATTCTAGTACAAAATTTTGACAATCCTATGTGTAACCTAAGAGCAACAGCTCGTCCAGGTTACGATATGCATAAGGTAGCAAAAAGTTATGTAATACATTATCATTAAATACACACATATACATTCATATAATATATCCATTATATATTATTCTAATATAATAACATATAACATAATAAAATCACAGGAAACATGCTAATATGTACAGAGAAAGTTGCATAACATTAATTAGGAATAAAATAAAACAAAGTAGTTAAATAGCATTTAAATTTTTTACATTTTACACTTGAAATAGAGAATATTTTTAATACCAATGTGCAAAAACCAATCATTTGTACTATTATTTTGAACAGAGTTTCCTCATTTCTGTGCGAAAAGAAACATTCTTCCATTCGAGTTTTCTATTTGTTTGAGTTTGTCCTGTTTGACCCAAAGATATTTGTAGTGTACTTCTTTACAATGCTTGGCAATAATGTTTTAAGTTTCCAATCAAGTGCTTGTTTAGATGCATTTTGCTGTCCTTAAAATTGTCAGGATGACCTGAATCAATAGGCAATTAGCTTAAACTTGGAAACTGTTGTTTTTCTGGCCACTAGGAACACGATGCATAGCTCAACATCATCTTCATTACAGTTGATCTTGATTTTATGTTCAATTTTCTTTGCTATTTCATGCATATTTTCGCGTGGCTCATGAGAAACACCAGATTTGAGCTAATTGCCTGTTGATTCTGGTCATTCACTGTTTCATAAATTTTTTTATCTCCCTATGCAGCTCCATATTTGCGTTATCTAGTTCAAAATTCTTTGTTTTAAGTTCCTTAACTTCTTGTGTCAGGCCAGCAAAGATAGCTAGAAAGTCATCTACAGGAAAACCTCGCTTAACGCGAATTCGATAAGCATTAATATGAAAGAATCTTTTCAAAGCACTCGCTTTCAGTGCAACAACAACAACACAAGTGACGTGCTGTGTGTCGCAGATTGTCTCCGGCGAACTTTTCCTGGTAACTTTTCCCTTTTATTTATTTATCTTTATTATAATAAAATAAAATAAAATAAGAAAAACAACACGCTAACATAGTATTTTTTACGAAATTGGACATGCAAATCTGAATATAAATTTAAGCTAAATATCATTTTACTGTTTTAGGCTTACAGCATTTATTTTAAATTTCTAGGTTTTGGCTGTGCTTGTAGTAATTTTGTTGCTGTATGCCACCTACTTTTATTTCGACATTCTTCATTTTCACGTGACGCAAGCTTACGCTCATATGGGACACGCGCCTGCACAGCACTTAATTGGGCATAAGTTTCTGAAAGGTAAGTTTATATATATATATAATCAATCTTCATATATATATATATATATATATATATATATATATATATATATATAGAAATTATTTATTTATATATATATATGTATAGAAATTATTTATTTATATATATATATATATAGAAATTATTTCTATATATATATATATATATATAGAAATAATGAGTAAAAACACATGAAAGAAATAACTGTAAACAACACGGAAAATTAGTGTATATATATTTCAAAGCTGAAACGTTGAAATCTGCGCATTCCAAAATGTTCCCTCGTTGGCTTTATTGTTGGGCGTATGTCGCCCAGTTGACCGTGTCAACTGGGCGACAACTGGGTGACGGAATAAAAGATGAAATATGCAATTCTATTCTGTTGATCTATTATCAGGTAAAAATGAGTTAAAAGAACGGTATAAACAAAAAATTTAAAAATCTTGCTTATAATTTTTATTTCTGAGCTTCACTGTGTAAGGTGTCTTTTTTGGCAATTTAGCATTTGGGCGTTTTGTGTACGGTTTAATACGCATTCACAAGATTAAAATAACTTGCGAATGCGTATTAAACTAAATAACAGCACACAAAACGCCTAAATGATAAATTGCCAAACACAAAAACTGAAAAATCTTGCTTATAATTATGTTTATTTAAGTTTATTTTTATTGTGTAGAATTACGAATTGTATTGAAGTTATATTGAAATTTCCCATAGAATTACGATATAAACATAAAATTTGAAAAATTTCGCTTATAATTAAGTTTACTTTTATTGTCTGAAGAAGTATTTCTGAGCTTCACTGCGTAAGGTGTCTTGTTTGGCAATTTATCATTTGGGCATTTTGTTTGCGTTTATTTAGTTTAATACGCATTCGCAAGATATTTTGACTTCTATTAAACAGTAAGACTAGTTGTTTGTTTGTTTATTACATCGTTTCCGATATTTGTGTCAACGTTACAGTTACCACGTGCAAAAAACAAGTTTCCGTAAATAAAAGGTATGTATTCAAAATTTATAATCTTAACCGTATACTAAATTGTATACGTGGCAACTAAATTAATTTAAATAAATTTCAAACTCTTGATTATCTCTCAAATGAAACAAATTGCTAAGTACAATTATATAGAAGTATAGAAATATTTCACTATTGATATAATTAAGAATTTTTTCAGTACTATTTTTCAAATAGTACTGAAAAAATTCTTAATTATATCAATAGTGAAAACTTTTTAAATTTTATTTTTATATTTATATTTCTTGTTTCTATTCTTCAGAAATGGATAATTCAAGAATATTAAGTCAAAGAGAAGAAAAAATATGCTTGGAACGGGTATCTTTATGTTAAAGACAAGATAAGAAAGGTTCAATTCAATTTTGGCGATGTGAAAATAAAAACAAAGGATGCAAAGGTAAAATCTGGACAAGTGTCAGTGATGGATCACTAATTTCTGAAAAACAGGAACACACATGTAGCAGTTCTGGAAATGTGGCCAGATTAATTACCTTAGGCAGTACGTAACTGAGGGTACACGAGAATCAAGAGTATTGGATTTGATCATCTCATCAGATGATGTTATTATAAATGAGGTGTCAAATCTTCCACCAGTTGGTGAGAGTGACCACGAGGTGATCACGTGCAGGGTGACCAGTCATTCGAGGACGTCTGTTAGAAAGGGATATACAGTATGTGGAATTATAAGACTGGTAATTACGAAAAGCTCAGGAAACAGCTTGCGATAATAAATTGGAAAGAAGAACTGGATGGAAAGGATATCAATGCTGCTTGGGACATACTCAAGAACTATTTGGTGGAGGCAATATCAGAGTGTATTCCGAGGGTCAAGAGGGTAAACAGAGTGGGTGTAAAATGGATGAATCAAGAGATAAGGTATGCAATATGGAAGAAGAAGGTATTATGGAAGAAACACAAAATGAGTATATATAACAACCAGTTGCATGAGAAGTACAAAGAGCAGGCGAGGAAGGTGACTAGCTTGATAAGGGTAGCAAAAATGCAGTATGAGCAGCAGTTAGCTAAAGCGGCCAAAAAAAATCCTAAGGAGTTTTTTCGATATGTCGCCGGTAGAAGAAAGAATGATTATGGTTGAATGGGATTGATTGGTGAAAACGGAGGAATGATAACCGCTGCGGAGGATATAGTTGAGATATTTAATGAGCAATTTCTAAAGGTATTTCACTCCTGCGAATGTGACATCATGCAGAACTTGAAAGTAGTGGGAGAAGAGGAAGAGGAGGAACTGTTAGTAAGTGAACAGGAGGTATATGAGGAATTGAATAGACTTGATGTAAATAAGGCTGTGGGACTTGATGCTATTTCACCACGTGTCTTGAGGGAATGTGCCAGAGAGTTAACAACAGCTTTTGTATATATTTTCAACATGAGTCTCTCACTGGGTCAAGTTCCAAAAGAGTGGAAAGAAGGTAAAATTGTCCCAATTCATAAGGGAGGTGATAAGAGTAAGGCTTTGAATTATAGGCCAGTCTGTGTGTCTGGAGTTGTGGTCAAGGTATTAGAGAAGTTAGTTAGGAATAAAGTTCAGAATTGGGTTGACAACAGAAAAATACTCTTTGGTGGCCAGCATGGATTTACTAAAGGAAAATCATGCTTTAGCAACCTGCTTACTTTTTATAATAAAGTGACAAATGCGTTGGATAAGGGTATTGCATATACAGTGGTATATTTAGATTTTGCAAAGGCGTTTGATAAATTGCCACATGACAAGCTGGTAATTAAATTGGAACGGATGGGGCTGAACAGTAGATTGGTTCACTGGATTGGAGATTGGTTGTCTGATAGGTATCAACGAGTTGTCTATGGAGGAGCGATATCCCAGAAGAGGAAAGTTACTAGTGGTGTACCTCAAGGGTCTGTTTTGGGTCCATTGCTGTTTAATTTGTATGTAAATGATATCTGGAGAGGTCTGAATGGTGATGTGCAGTTGTTTGCAGATGATGCAAAGTTGGGCAGAGCTATCAGGAGTAGTGTGGATGCTGTAGCTTTGCAAGAGGACTTGAATACACTGTCTGAATGGGTAAATAAGTGGGGATGTCAATTCAATGTCTCAAAGTGTAAGGTTTTGAAATTTGAGAAGCAGAGATGGGATGTAAAGTACACAATCGGTGCGAATATCTTGGAAGAGGTAGAGGAAATGAGAGATCTGGGAGTGATTGTAGACAAGGACCTAAAATTTCGGGGACATGTTACTAAAATAGTGAAGACAACACAGCGGATAATGGGAATGATGCGGAGGACATTGACTTGTAGAAGTAAGGATGTTATCGTTCCTTTGTATAAGGCTTTGATCAGGCCACATATGGATTACTGTGTGCACAGATCTGGTCACCTGGTTTTCAAAAAGATGAAATTGCGTTGGAAAATGTTCAGAGGCGATTGACTAAGGTGGTTTCTGGTCTCTGGAATGTAGAATATGAAGACAGATTGACAAAATGCAATTTGCAGAAATTGGTGGATAGAAGGAGGAGGGGGGATATGATTGAGACATATAAGCTGTTGAGTGGTTATTACCAGATTAACGTTGGGGAGGTTTTGCACAGAATGGGTGAGGATAGCAGGAGAACAAGAGGTCATTCCTGGAAGCTGTATAAGGAGGGTGTGAGCAAGGGAGTGAGGAGCAGGTTTTTTACATTGAGAGTGGTGAGTGATTGGAATGCTTTGCCCGAGAGTGTGGTGTGTGCAGAGACAGTGAATATATTTAAGGCACAGTATGATAAACTGTGTGTATAACAGTGGACCTCCCATGATGAGTCTTTGACTCCATGGAGGTTTTTATAATAATAATAATAATAATAATAATAATAATAATAATAATAATAATAATAATAATAACGCAAGAAGTAGTTAGTACCACAGCCAAAATAATTAGCGGATACGACAATGAGCAACCCATCACAAATCAGAACTCCAGTTCTACAACATGTTTCTTCTGCGGTAGAAGGAATGCTTCTAAATCATAGCAGTCTGTGCAGAAATATTCAAAGAAGAAGATTAAAAAATTTAAAAGCCCCAATTAATCCTGATTCTAGGGAAACAATAATTATTCCCGAAGAATACTTAAATTATGAATTCAGTCCACAATTTGAACGTTATTTATTGGCTGATTCTGGATCAGAACAGGTCAACCCCATGAGAATATTAATTTTTGGTTGTGAAAGCCATGCAGTGTGGAGCCAAAGCATTAATGAATTATTTATGGATGGCACATTTTTACTCCCCCCCCTCTTTTTGCTCAAATTTTTGTTATTTTGGCTAGAAAGGATGGAGGTCCTGTTTTCCCTGTTTTATATATTGTTTATTAGCTAATAAGGCTCTTGAAACATACACAAAATTATTTTATATGATACACGAAATGTGGCCATTACTAGATCCCGAAAATATAAATGTTGATTTTGAAATTGCCATTCATCAAGCGTTACGTATATTATTTACATAAGCTAACATAAATGGTTGATTTTTTCATCTCGTACAAAATCTTCGTAAGCATTTAGCTTCATGCAGTCTTTAACTAGATATAATTCTGATGCGCAATTCGCTTTAAATTCAAAAATGATCACTTCTCTTGCTTTTGTTCCAGAACAAGATATTATTTACGCTATTTCTGAACTTGAGAATCATTTATCCAATGAATTTGCACCAATTTTAGAATGGTTTACGAACACATACTTAGGTCGTCAAAGGAATCACAGAACCAGGGCTCCACCGATTTTCCCCTCAAACGTTTGGTCTGTGTATGGAAGCGATAGGACAAATAATTTTGCGGAAGCCTGTCATCGAAAACTGCAATTGAGCTTTGGCAGCAGCGCAAGTCATCCAAATTTATGGATTTTTATAAATGGACTACAAAAAATTCAGAAAACATATGATGTTGATTATGAAAGAGCAGTAGCAGGTTTTCAACATGAGCACAAACGTAGACGTTACAATGAAGCTGACCAAAGAATTTTGAAAAAAGTTATTAATTACGATAGGGAAAATATAATAGAATATTTACGAGGTATTGTATATAATATGAATTAATAAATTCAAAAAAATTGTCTTGAATTTCATATACTTTTTTGTTTTATTGTATATATGTAACATTTATAAATATGTTTGTTAACTACAAAACAATATTAATAAATGAATTAAAACAAAACTATATTTTTTCTTTATTTTAACACTGCAATTATACCTTTCCATTTTTAAATCATTTTTCGGACCACTCTTTTTAACCATCTCTTTCTTAAACGATCCTACAAATTTTAATATAAACGAAAATATATAATATAAATATTTATTAACTAGCTGACTCATTTTTTGTATGGGAAATTTCAATATAACTTCTATACAATTTGTAATTCTACACAATAAAAATAAACTTAATTATAAGTGCGATTTTTCAAATTTTATGTTTATACCGTTCTTTTACCTCATTTCTCAAAAAAATATTATTTAAATTTACCTGGTAATAGATCAACAGAATAGAATTGCATATTTGATCTTTTATTCTGTCTCCCATTTGGCCATCTCCCGATTGTCCATCGCCCAGTCGCCCAGTTATCGCGTACCCGTATGCATGCGGATAGCAAGCATCTTATAAAATGTTTAAACGTGAAAAAAAAATTATTATTTGACACCTCCGGGGTGTGTTCAAACACTCATCAAGGGAGATTGTACCAACAGCATTGAACGATTGGTACCCTTCCAGCTACTAACCGCGCTCAAAGTTACTTAACTCAGCCATTAGTAGCAGAGGCTCTACCAATCGACCAACCTCATTATTTTAATTTCACACAAATTATAATAATTTCACAGAGGACACTGTGTAGGTATATGAATGGGTGGACTGTGGCATCGCTGCTTCCGTTTTTTAGAGTTTTAAAGTGGTTCTAACTTCTGTTTTTATTTTGAAAGTGTTCCCAATTAACTCTACTTGTCATGCCGAAGACAGTGATATAAAATTCACCGAAATCGGCTAAGAAGAAACCAAATTTTGAAGTGCTGAAAAGTGAACAGAGAGGACTATGGTCAACAACGAGCGAAGTACAAAGAACGTCGCCATCTTTACAATCACACTACAGTTCCTCAAGGGAAGAAAGGTGAGTTATGAGTGCATCAAATGCCTGAATCATATAACCTGTAGGAAATGCAGTAGGATTCTACACTTGTGCCAGCCTTTCAGAAGCAACCTGGCAATGTAAATCCAATGCAACACGCGAGGAATGGAAGTGCTACTCTGCAGAGAGAACAAAGAAACGCACTTAAGGCAGCCATCTACGACGCAGCCGATTATACAGAGGCAAAATCACACGACAAACTGAACAGACAAAAAATACAGGTGAGTTCTATAATTTGAACTCCTTAAATATACTAATAGAAAATGGTCTAGAGACTATAAAAGCCAGCTTAGTAGATCTTGTGAAAGAACTCTTTGACAAACAGAACGAACAAATAACAAACAAATCTAGCTAATATGAAGATTTGGTCAAACATAATAATTTAGCAGTGATAGAAGTGTTGCAAACGGTAAAAGATATTAAAATCAGCATTAACTTACTAACTGACAGGCAACACAGTTTGATGAAAGAGACGTCCGAACTCCGTCAAGAACTTGATTCCCTAAAACTACAATACGAATGTTTAAATCAGCAACAACATAAAGAAGATCTTGTCATAATCGGTCTTCCTGAAACTGTATCTACAGAAAACCTCAGAGACGTAGTTTTAAAATTAGGCAATGTAATTGATATCCCCCTACAGCTTAACGACATTCAGACCGTAAATTGCATTCTTAGGAAGAGCAAAAAACAAGGCTTGTCACGACTTGCACTAGTCATAGTTCGTCTTAGAAGCAAGTCCACAAGAGATAATCTCATAAAAGCCAACAGACAGAAAAAAACAATTGCCAAGGACTTGAATGTATTGCAAGACAATATACATAAATCTTCCTATCCGAATATTTAACGCCATTCAACCAGAATCTTTTGTACAAAGCAAGAAAACCAAAAACAGAAAAAAAATTACCAATTTTTGTGGATCAGAGATGCCAAGATATTCTTGACGAAGTCACAAACTTCAAAACCGATACAAATCAAAAGCTCAGAAGACATAGAAAGACTGCCACAGTGAAACAAAAGTCTCCTAATTAGTCCAAAAAGAAGACCACAACAAAAAGGAATGTGAATCATCAAGACGGATGTAATAACATCAGAATATATCAGCAATTTCACTTTGATCAGACCTTTCAGATCATTCATTTGACCACCCAAAACATCAGCCTTCTTCCAACACAGCAATCAAATCAATAAAAAAAAAAAAAATCTAATCGGTGACATCCTCAGATAAGCTTATTAAAAAGCTTCGAGGATGCAAGCTGAGACATTACATCTCAACCGAGATCATCAGAAAGGAAAAAAATATATATTTATTAATATATTTCTAAAGAAAAAAAGTAAAATATATATAACATATTGTTATACTATAAATGCTGTTAAAAAATGTAATCTTATTCAATTGCAAATTATAAATTACCATCTATAGTAACTATTATTAGCATTATACAAAAAATAGAAAATTTGTATGAAATTCATTGTTAAAAAAGACAAAAAAAACTAGAACAACATGTTTTGTAAATGCTTAATATGCAATCATAATTTTAATTTTTTTTTTTATTCGTATGGAGTTCCCTCCCTTTTCTCCCCCGTCCCTATTGGGGCGAGTTGAGCGCCCTCATGGGAGGTTAAGTAATTATGGCAAATATTTATAATAATAATAAAATTTATAATTTATAATTTTAATAATAAAAATCATTGAATTAAAAAAATGCTATTATTATTATTATTATATGTATGTAATTTTTATAATTTTTAAATTTTGTAATTTCTATAATTTTATAACGTAATTATTATATGTATGCAAAACGTAAAGTGTCTAAAAAATTATTCGATGGGAGATTTTAATGCAGAGATAGGGGGAAAATCCAAATGAATAAAAGGAATTATGAATTAGCACACCCGCACTCCAAGGTTGGGGGGGGGAGATCGAATCCCGCTGTGTGTATAGATATTTATCATTGTCTTTAGGTGGGAAATGAACTTTTTTGACTGGTATGAGGCTTATTGGAGGTGACTTGAAAAAGTTCTATATTTGGTCTCTAGATCAAGGCTTCTGGACTATGTGAAAAATTGGGTGTCATCACAATTAAGAATAAAGATTCTTAATTGTGATGACACCCAATGCAAACAGCAGAGAAACTACATCATCACCAGAGGAACGGTGAGAATGCGCGCGCGCGCGCGCGTGTGTGTGTGTGTGTGTGTGTGTGTGTGTGTGTGTGTGTGTGTGTGTGTGTGTGTGTGTGTGTGTGTGTGTGTGTGTGTGTGTGTGTGTGTGTGTGTGTGTGTGTGTGTGTGTGTGAAGATTCGGCTAAAGTATACAGAAATGATAACCATATGAATATCAACAGTATGGTAATGAATCTGGTGATGGGATGGAGCTGTATGCTTTGGATTTTTTACTTTTTCAGTATGTATATAAAAACAGGGATAAAGGAATTTGACTCACTCGGCTAAGCAGACTGCATATGTAAGTATACGAAATAACTGTAAATTGGTATGTCTCTACACCAATTCCAGAAGCATCAGGAACAAAATGATTTGCTTGGTGAATAGGTTTTGATTGTTGGAATTAGTAAAACTGTCTCTCAGAGTAACATATAGTACCTGGAATGTGGTGTAAATGGTATAGTATTTTTTAGGAAGGACAGAAAAGATAGAATAATAGGTAGTACTATAAATAATATGAAATTATTTGAGTTAGAGTAGAAACACATGAAAACATTATAGCCAGAATGTATCATTTGGTAACAAGTTGGGGACTGATGTGAAGTGCAGGCACACAGGATGAAATGTTTATTTCATCCTGTGTGCCTGCCATTTGTATATTTTGTGTGTTGCTGCAAGCAGCTGGAGGAAAAATTACCCAAACGAGTTAGTAACTCGTTCAGTATCCATTAACTGAGTGTCGCTTGGATAAAAGATAAAATTCATAGTAAGAATGGAGGTGTTATTTAGCTGCTCTGATACAATATTCTCAAACAGCATAAGAAAGAAAGAGCTCAAGATTATAGAGTGTTAGATTTGATCATATTGTCGGAAAGGGTTATCAGTTATCACAGCCTTATGAAGAGGAATAAGAACTTCTTTACCTCTACATGACAGCATTTTTTCCAATAACCAAGTATTCTTATGAACTACTTTGAATACCTTAGCAATGTGCCCTCTGAACTTCAAGTCTCTGTCCACCAGCACCTCCAAGTCCCGAGCCTCATCAATCTCCTAGAGTATAGTTCCACCACTGGCCACTTGCTTCATTTTATACTCTGCTCCTCCATATTATGGTATCTGCTCATCAGCCACTCTTCTATCCATATCACCAGTTTTATATCCATCCCCATTTGTTGCAATTTGCTTAACATAGTTCTGCGTGATATCTTGTCAAACGCCTTAGTTAAATTCAGAAATATCACTATGTAGCCATTCCTCTTTTACTCTATCATAAAGAGTTGATAAATTACTAAGGCAAGACCGACCTTTAACAAAACCATGTCCTCCGCACTCCGTAATACAGCATCACATTCTTATCCACCGATTCCTGAATTTCGTCTTTAATAAACTTTTTGAATACTTTTACCATCACTCTCAAGATGATGATTAGTCTGTAATTTACTATCGAAACTTTTAGAGTTTCCTTTATGCAATGAAACTCCTCTCACTCCCTAGGGAACTTACCGGAGTTAGACTTAAGTTAAATAGCCACGTAAGGGGCATTGACGATTCCTTTGCATATTCACGTAATACCGAAGCTAATATCTCTTCCAAATCCACAGTAGTATTTGCATTTAAATTCTACAATACTAAGTACCTTTGATTCATTAACCTCAATTTTGTTGCTATATAAGACACCAAAATATCGGGTGATAAGTTTGAAAATAACAATACTGTTACACCTGACTTGGCCACCTCGTTACCATCAGCACGCACTAAAGTTATCCTTCCAAAGTCATACTTAATTTCACTTGCTAAGCAGAAAAATAATTCTTTGGAATTTTCTTTCACCTACTTGGCTAAAGTCTTCTCATAATCTGATTTAGATTTCCTTATTATGCAGGTAGCCTTTCTATTCTGGGCTTTGCGCTGCTCGTGAGTACTGATCTCCATTCTCCTTGTAAATCCGCCATACCATTTTCATTTTTTGCACATCAACTCTAATGCTACTACTCATACATCTAACGCCTACCTTATTTATCTTCCTGACTATGGGAATACATTCCGATATTGCTTCCTTCAGATATCCTTTGGTTACATCCCATGCAATTTTTTATGCCATGGGACGGCTGTAAGCTGTCTCCGAAGCTTGTTATAATTATTAACCTGTAGTTCCGTATATACCCACTTCTTAAGAGAGAAATCCACTAATTTTGCAACCCCCCCCAAGTCAATACCGCATGCTCACTCTCACCTTATTTATTATAAGAAACGTGGACACTTTTCTTATCATTGGTCTTCTGAACCTGTGACTAGATCCAACACTCACACATCACGAGTCCCTTCAGCTATATGCTGTTTCAAGTAATTATCTCCTAGAAGGTGTACGAATGCCGTTTCCTTTTTGACACGTGATCCTTAACCGAAAATGCACTCATAATTGACTGTGGCGACTCATTCCGCTCATTCACCACTCTCCAAAACCTCTTTACAAGGCCTTGATAAGACCTTACTTGGACTATTGTGCACAGGTGATATACTCTCTTCAGTATTAAGCTGCTAAGAAGGGGTAAGGGCTAGATTTTTATCTCATAAGGTGTTGCGCGATTGGAATGGATTGCCATTGGATGTTGTGAGTGCAAGCAGTGTGAATGAATTCAAGAATAAATATGACAGCTGGTGCGTGTCGTATGTGACCTCCCTCGATGAGTCCCTGACTCCCTGGAGATCTCTCTTAATAATAATAATAATAATAATAATAATAATAATAATAATAATAATAATAATAATAATTTCCCCTGCATCTATCCTATAAAATCCTTTAAGCAACTTAAATGTATCATATCCCCCTCTTTTTCTCATATCAACCAACTTCTGCAATCCACACACTTTCAATCTATCCTCATAAAGCACATTCCACACCACTCACCATCTTGGTCACTCACCGCTGAATCCTCTTCACCGCTTTCACATCCCCAAGAAACCCAGAGTACTAGACTTGAACATGGTAATCAATCCAGATGTGGGCGTATCAAGACCTTATAGAGAGAAATTATAACTTCCTTATCTCTGCTTATTGTGTTCTTTTCTAGCCAAATAATCTTATGTGCTTCCTTAGCAATATGTCTTCTAAACTTTTACTCTCTGTCTACAACAACTCCTAAATCTCTAGCTTCATCTATTTCCTGGAGTACAGTACCATCAATGTGATAAACGGCATGTGATCTATTTATCCCAAAATGCATAATTTACATTTGTCCACATTAAACTGACACCCATTAACTTTTGCATTTACTGACATCCTATTTAAACCTTCATGCAAGCTCTCCACATCACCTTGATTAACTAGTAGTGCACCTAATTTCATCAGCAAACAACTCAATATTTCTTTCAGATTATTTCCTATATCATTTTATGTACAAATTAAACAGCAATGGTAAAGCACAGAACCTTGCGGCACACCAGTAGTCACCTGCTTTCGCCTTGATTCGGCCCCTCCATATACCACTTTTTGATTTATGTTCTGCAGCCACCCTCTTATCCACTTAACCAGTGTCATATCCATCCCCATTTATTCTAATTTGCGTAACAGTGTTCCGTGTGGTATTCTGTCAAATGCCTTTCAAAATCCTGCAAATTCATTGTGTAGCTATTTCTTTTATCCAACCCAGCTGTTACCCTATTATAAAAAGTTAGTAATTACTAAGGAATGACCCACCCTTCACAACGCCATGTTGACCCTCATATAGTTTCGTATTCTTACCTACCCATTCTTGAATTCTCTTTTTTTATATGAAAAAAAAAATTCTTATAAATTTTTCTGATACTTTTACCACCATGCCTGAGATACTAATTGGTCTATAATTTGCTACTGCAGTCTTAGAACCTCCCTTATGCAAAGGAATAATTTTGCCCTCTTTCCACTCCCTTGGAACTCTACCAGAGCCGAGACTTAAACAGCTTAGTCAAAGGCATTGCCAGTTCTCTTGCACATTCTTCCCAGCTGATATCCCATTTAATCCCACAGCTGCATTTATGGTAACATTTTGCAATATCCTACGATCTTCCAATTCATCCGCCCCTGTTCCCGCACTAGTGTCTGTCACATAGGTTAAAGCAGTAAACTCGAAGTGGTCACTCAGTGAATCAATTATTTTTTCGGCTTCTGTCTCCTCGTGATCTTCCATAGTTATTCTTCCTCTTACTTGCCACATTACGAAAGAACTCTTTGGAATTTCCTTTGGCCTGCTCGGCTAAATTCTTCTCATAATTTGATTTTGCCTTCCTTGTCATGCTGGTCACCTTTCTCTTTATATACCCTCAACAGCATTTTTTCTTCTGCAGCTCATGCTTAATGATATTACTCATCCATCTAACTTCTACCAGATTATCCTCCTTACCTTAAGTATACACCTTAATACTGCTTCCTCTAGATGACCCTTAAGTATATCCCATGCACTACTAACATTCTTACCCTGCAGTTTTTTTTTTTTTTTTTTTTTTTTTTTTCCCATGGTACAGATTTAGGCTGCTTCCTAAGCATGTCATAATCACCTGGCTTTTAGTTCCAAAAATACCCCTTCTTGATAGAATATTCCTCATGTTTTACAATTTTCCAAGTCGAGACCCCATGGTCACTTTCGCCAATTGGAGACAATGTTGTCAACTTGGTTATGGATAGCTCTTCTGATCCTTATTCTGATCCACATTATTATATACTTATATGTTATGCAGTTTGTTGACTGTGGTCTTGTTATCGGATATGTCTGGTTACACTGTACGTTGGACTTAAGTAATAGCATGACTGTGAAGTGTTTCACCTTAAATATTTTGTGTTCTGTCATTGCTGTCCGTATTAGTGTAGGCTGTTCTCTTTGTTCCTAGAATATTTTATTTTGCAACAATTGTAATCTGTTAAGTTTGTCGTCTGTGTAGAATGCGTATGATGTAATTGCATATCTTAAAATGTTTTCACATAATGTTTTATACATTAGTATTTTTATGTGTTGCGGAGCAATGTCTTTTAATCGATATAGTTTGGCTGCTATTAACCTGTTCTGTAGATAATTTATATGACTATTCCAAGTTTGATCAGCATTTTGAATGAAGTCTGAGATAACGTGTTGTTTTCACCTGTGTGATTCTTGTGGTTTTAGGATTAATGCTTGTGTATAAGAGATGGATGTCGGTTGGTGAGATATTTAGTTCCTATGGGTTGCGTCTGGGGGTTTGGTTTTTGAATATCATTAGCTTTGTTTTTTCGGTGTGTGTGTGTGTGTGTGTGTGTGTGTGTGTGTGTGTGTGTGTGTGTGTGTGTGTGTGTGTGTGTGTGTGTGTGTGTGTGTGTGTGTGTGTGTGTGTGTGTGTGTGTGTGTGTGTGTGTGTGTGTGTGTGTGTGCGTGCGTGCGCGTATGTACGTGTATATATGCGGTTTTCAGTTAGCCAGTTAGTGATCAGATTGACGTCGTGTTGCATATTTGTGTAAGCTGTGTTTGCAGCGTTGTGAATGAATACTATGGCAGTGTCGTCTGCGTGTTGGAAGATATTACTTTTCAGGGGAAGTTGGCTAAATCGTATGCATGTGTATATGTAAAACAGACTGAGGAAAGAACAGCCCTTTTTGGTCCGCATGTTACCGGTAACTTTTTGTTGTGCATTGATCCTATACGTGTGATGTGTTTTCTGTTTTCCATGTATTCTTTGAAACAATGGAGTAGACATCTTCCGATCACGATGTGTGTGTGTTAGTTTGTTCAACAAGATTTTGTGTGTTAGTTGTGTCAAACACTTTTGATAGATCAATAAAAACAACTACCGCTATTCTGTTTTCATTTAAAGATACGTTTATTGGGTCTGTAAAATCTTCCCGGAATGTTGCTGCTACTTTGTGTTATTTTATTTTTTTGAAATCCATATTTTGATTTTGGGATGATATGGAATATTTCTATATATTCGAAGAGTTTGCGATATCCAATGCACTCCATGATTTGGTGAATTACTGAAACTGTGGCGATGGGTCAGTAATTACTTTTAATGTTATGTGCTGGGGTGATTAATTCAGTCTTTAATGTTTCGGGTATGTATCCCGTTTCGAAGATTTTATTTTGCGTCTGATTCGGTCGGTTCCTGTTCCTTTGTTAGAGTTAATGTGTTGAATTGCAAGTGACAGTTCTTTTGTTACTGTGTTGAACCGCATTTGACTGGATTGTCTGTGATCCCAGTGGAGAATATTTCGTTGTGTGAGGGGAGAATATTTCCTGCAGTTTTTGGACAGAGTTTGTGAAGTGCTGATTAAAATGATTTGCCAACTGTTTGGGGGATTTGGGCTCGAAAGGAAAGCTGTGATTTATCGTTTCTGAAGTAGCTTTGTGTGTATTGTCCAACATTTCATTTGCCAGGTGCCAGGTTTCCTTTACGTCGCGCTGAGATGTTAGTTTCTTTCTATAATAGTTTCTTTTTGAGGTTCTAATCGGTGTCGTTAAGTAATTCCGTCTTCTTTTGTATTCAGTTTGTAAAACTGCATTTGTTAGGCAACCTTTAAAGTTATTTCCATAGGGCATCTTTTCTTTGTATATCTATCAATGTTTTCTGTCATCCATGGATTCTGGTTTGGCAGCATGCTTTTTATTTTTGTAATTGCTTTGTCATATATTTTATTAAATATAAGTTTAAAGTTAGTATATACGGTCAGTATATTATAATTAAATATAAGTTTAAGTTTTTTGAAGATGCTATCTGCATCCAGTCTATATCTCGGATTTCGAGATATAGTTTTACAAATGCAGTTACAAACTGAATACAAAAGAAGAAAGACGGAATATTACTTAACGACATTTACTATAGTTTCGTTTATGATGCTATTATACTGTTTTGTAGTTTCAGTGAGTTTCGGTATGCAGCTGTAGTACATACCAAAGTGAGGTGATGGTCTGCCAGTTCACAGGATATGACGGCTGCTGTATAGCTGTTTGGAGGGGTCCACCGTATATTTATGTGGTCAATACAGGATGAGGTAATTGTGTTTGCGACTGTCTCTTCTCGTGTAAACGACTGTGTACATGGCGTTATGTTATATGCTGATAAGAGGTCTAGGTATTGTGTAGTGTTCTTATTTATGTTCCTAATGTTTATATTTATGTCACCTATCATTATCGGTTATTCTGTGGTAGACACCATCTGTTTAATTCGTCAATAAATTTTATGCTGTTAAATTGGTTGGTCTGTAGATTGCGTTTACTATTCCTTACTTCGATGCGTATAGGTTCCACAGATTTTGATTTATAGTTTATAATTTATGCTTGCTAAATATTATTACATCACAGCTTCATTTAGTTTGTCTACATTTTCATTTATTACATTACATTACATTACATTATCTTTTGCATATTATTACATTACATCTCATTCCTTTAAATTTTCTTTCAAAATGATAAAATTGTAAAACAATGACATCCTTTGTATAACCCAAGAGCATGAGCTCATTGGGGTTACAAGAAGTGTAACAATTACACAGCATAAATATATATGTATATACTGTATATATATATATATTTTTTTTTTTTCTTTCAGAGATAGCCGGCCCAAGACTATCACTAATTAATTAATGAAGAAGACGGTTAATAAGTGACACGATCTCGTGGTTCCTGAGCCTAATACAATATTTTTAATGTCTGAAAATAGTATGGGATCGATGGTCGATTTTCTTGAGTTTACGGGACGAAAAACCCGAGTTTCCGGTTGAAAACACCTGCTTGCCCATACCAGAGAGTGACTAACTCGGGAACCAGTCGAAAAAAAGCTTAGAAAATGTTCCTCTAGTCGGAGACTAGATTTGAACCCAAGTCTTTCTTCATGCGGTCAAGCGTCGTAGGGTACAAATGCCACTTCTATTAAGCTACACAGGCTCTTTCCAGTCTCTCTCTCTCTCTCTCTCTCAAAAGTTGTTCCCATAATAATAGGTGCTTTAGGCGCCATCCCCCAAATACTGATGAAAAACCATTTAGAAAACTCGATTAGATGGATTAAAAACTGGGCAGTTGCAAAAGGCTGTTTCGTACGTACCAGCATTCATATTCAGAAGGTATTTCGACAATTCATAGGACCCTGGGTAGGGCTCGAATTAGTGGAATTAATCAGCCTTTTACTTAAGACTGAGGAAGCAAATCAAGCTTGGATCAATATTATATATATACGTGTGTGTGTGTGTGAAAAGTTTTTTACCTTGGGGATAATATATATTAAGGATACCAAGTAATTTTATGAACTTGGCTTTTTTTAAGGGTGTGTGGGGGATTACTACCTAGACCGGTAGTGACCCCCCCACCCATAATGTATAACAGTATACGTCTCTTAGTGAGATGATGTGTTTTACATTATGGGAAATTACTAAGAATAGTGATCAGAGCTTTACCCATATATATATATATATATATATATATATATATATATATATATATATATATATATATATATATATATATATATATATATTGCACATATGTACACATGGAATAAGAACAGCGCTAGTTACTTTATTATTAAATTTGCAAATTCTATTTTAATGTTGTACGATTGATTATTTATTAGAATTGATTTCTCCTTTTCAGGCAGTGGCGTAGGAAAAAATCACACAATGGCATTTCACTGGTTTAGGTAAGTATAAAATTCTGAAACACGCTAATTTTAAGAGTAAAAATAAATAAATTCTCTTTCTCTCTCGCTTAAAAATTTAAACCTCAAAGTTTTAACCGAGATGGTTAAATTTAAGTACGATCATCTCATGAAACTAACATAAAGCTATTGGTTGTAGTGTGTTTTGTGTGTAAATTCGCGATACTCTCTGTGTGAGAGAGAGAGAGAAGGTTAAACTGCGGTGGTTCAAACTTATGCTTAAAAGTAACTGTATCCTTGTTAATTACCACTTGCTTATATCAGAACAGCAAAAACGAACTTCCTATTAGCAACAGAATACATTTTAAGAATGGCAGGGTTGGAGGAGACTTCAGTTGGAATTAAAATTGGTAGAAGAAATATTAAGAATTTGAGGTATGCAGATGATGCCACCTTGCTAACAGAATGAAGAGAAGATTCGGAGGAATGTATTATGAAAGTTAAAGAATAAAGTGTTAAATATGGCCTTAAACTTGACCTCAGAAAGACAAAAGTTATGACAACATGTGAACTAGATGGGGAGAAAATGGAAGTAGTTAACAGTTTTGTGCTCTGGGATCCCGAATTGATAAAGATGGGTATTGTACTGAAGAAGTTAGAAGATTATTACTCGGAAAGAAAGCAATGACAAATTTAAGCAAGATCTTTAAAGATATTAGCCTCGCAACAAAAATCAGAATCGTGAAAGCAATGGTATTCCCTGTGGTACTGTATGGATGTGGAAGTTGGACCCTGAGAAAGAGTGAAAGAAGGAAGATAGATGTATTTGAATTATGGATTTGGAGACGCTTACTAAGAATACCATGGGCTGCAAAGCAAACCAATAAATCAGTGATAGACAGAATAAAGCCAGATTGCTCCCTCGAAGCTATGATCACCAAGCAAAAATTATCATACTTTGGACATATTATGCGAGCAAATGACAGTCTGGAGAAGATGATGATGATGCTTGCTAAAGTTGATGGAAGCAGGAGAAGAGGAAGACCAAGAATTAGATGGGTGGATGGAGTTAAAGAAGCAACCGGAAGGCGCCTGTAAATTCTGAAAGATATGGCCAGGGACAGATCGGAATGGAGAGAGTATCTTCATAGAATGAACCAGGAGTCGAAAATGACTCGATGGAACATTACACACATACAATTCTTGTATATCTCGAGAGTGATTGAACTGGATTGATTCTCTCACAAGGAGCCGATTCTTCACTAACTCGCGATGCTTGCGATTAGTTCGGTTTGTATAAACTCATTGTGATGTACGCTCGAATTTGAGTAAATGATCTCTCAAAATAAATAAAAAAATAAACTTTTTTTTTATTTCCTCAAGTGAGTTGGCAGCGTTTTTCTTTGTCCGAACATTTTGAAAATCGTTAGTCAAACATCTTCAACGATAAATAATAATGAGTGTATTCCTGCAGCGTTTGTTAGATAAGATCAGAACACACGCAGTTTACGGAAAAAATACCGTTAGTGGTGGTGATGTGCAGTAGATGGCGTTGATGGTAGTTGTGGGTTCTAAAATAATTAAGTAGTACGAGAGACAGTTAGAGAGAGAGAGAGAGAGAGAGAGAGAGTGTGTGTGTGTGAGTGCGTGTGCATGTGGAGTAAGTACCCTCCCTGGAGGTGTCACTTAATAATAATAATAATAATAATAATAATAATAATAATAAAATCAGCGAACGCCTTTTATTCTCCTATAGAGAGGAGGCGAAGCCGTTTTAGCCCTATCTAACTTTTGGAGACTGAGGGGGGTAGTCAATCTCCACCGGCAGCCAATCAGAGATAGCTAGTCCAAGAACTGTCACTAATGATTTCTCTTTCTTTCTCTCTTCATTGGCAACCGATGAAGAAAGGCAACTGACAGATTCTGCTATCTTGTGTCCCAAATCCTATGTTTTAGCGTTTGAAAATAGCGTGGGTTCTACAGTCGATATTCTTCAGTTTAGGAGACGGAATACCCCTTTACCTGTGATCGACTAACTCGGAAACCGACCGAAAAAAGCCTTAGAAAAAAAAAAGTGCTAATTAAATGCGAAAATTAAACTTACGACATTCTTTCTTCGGGCGGCCTAGCGCTTCGGATGGCACACACTCTTTCATTGAGCAACAATGACGATGCGATATTTCGTAATCAGTATTTATTTTTACTTGTGGGGGGGGGGTACGATATATTTTACGCAGTCTCAGGATTAAAAAAAAAACCTGAGTCCTTCCTGAAGGTGGGGAAACTATTTATCTACACCAAATAACTCAAAAATAGGATGGATTTTTAACAAAATCATCTCGGCTGCTTTACTGAATATACTTTTTGTTTTTGTTGTTGTGTGCTTAGGAAAGATCAGTCTATAGTACGTAAGTAGTACGAACTTGACTAGAAAGCGAATATGGGACTTTTTTAAAGACACTTAAGACTGCAAATAAACATAGTAGCGGTCTTATACAGGAGCCGAAAATCATCACCCATCCAATGACATTTACAAATCAATCATGTTCGCGGTGAGATAAGAACTTACAGCTGGTGTTGGAAAATTGATATGCAAGCTACTCGGCGAACAAGCTGCAAACTGCTGCCAATATAAAAATGAAAAAATGCTGAGTATTCTGAAACCGTGACATACCGAATTACAGTATTTTAACGACAACTTTTTAATTAAAAGCGAAAGTGGAAAGATCATGCGTGCGCTTCCAAGATTTCACAATGATGAATTAAACAAAAGCGCGACTATAGCCAAAGGTATGGTGTCGAGATTGTGTGAAAACTTTTGCAAAGTAATGAAATTGAATATTCATTTTATGAATGTCTGTGATGAGTTTGATAAAAGGAAGGAATGTTTTAAGAGTGATGGTTTGCACTTACGAATAAAAAGGATTGAGCGCATAGCATTGAGAACATTTATTGATAAAGGATAGAGTAAATAATCTAAAACAGGGAAAATACGGAGGCAGGTGATAGATTTAGCTATTAAAAATCAATAATTTCTATAAATGACGGATTAAATGCTGTCAGAAAGTAAATTGTGCACAGAGCGAGCTAATTCACACACACACACACACACACACACACACAAATTAATGTATGGGATGAAGAGAGTATTGCAGTGCGTACTAATGCCTCAAGTATTTGAAACAAGTGTGAGGAATTTTTGGCATTAGTTAGTACAACTCAGCTAAAAATTATAGGAATTAGTGAGACTTGGTTGACTAAGGATAACATAGTCATGGAGATAGAATGTAAGGGATGCAGTATTTCCAGGGAGGACAGAGTGGACAGAATGGGGAAGGGATTGCTAATGATAACCGAGGAATTTAAGCCCAAAAGTGTAAATGCCTCAGATGGACATGCATGCAGAGAGCAGTTCATTTGAGACTATTTGATGTGAGATATAGATCAATAGGATGAAATATAACTGACTGATGGTAGAATAAAGATGGAAGAAATAGAGGTGCTTAGCATATTACAAAACCTTCATTGCCATGGGGTTAGATAGAATATCGGTCCATGTGTTACAAGAATGTGCAAGAGAATTAGTACCTCCTCTGATCAAGCTGTTCAAGTTAAGACAGCCCTGGTAAAGTTCCAGTAGAGTAGAACTAAGAGAAAATAATTCAACTGCATAAGGGGAGCTCCCAGACAAAAGTAGGAAATTATAGGCTAATCAGTACATCAGGAGTGGTGGTTAAGATTTTTGGAGAAATTGATAAAAATTAGAATTCAGGACTGGATGGACAGAAATATGATCCTTTGTGAGGAGGTAGATCTTATAGTAATTGACTTACTTTCTATAATAAAGTAAGTGTGGAGTTGGATAAAGGAAATCCTTACTCGGCGATACTGCTGGACTTTGCAAGGTCATTTGACAGGATTCCACATGGATCTGTGTTGCATAAATTGAAGCAAACATAATTTAATTTAATGTGAATCTGGTGATTTTCGATTAGAGGGTTGCTGATGGACAGATCTCAAAGAGTGGTTTCTGGAGGAGTTGAGTCCGGGAGAAAGTAGGTCACACTAGTGTGTATTACAGAGATCAGCACTTGGTTCTCTGGATTGGAAATGATTTGTTCATCAGAAAACAATGATTTGCTGATGATGCAAAACTGGGAAGAGTGATGGTAAATGATGGTGATTGGAGATCTTGAAGGATGACGGACAGAATCCCATGGATTCTGTCCATCATCCTTCAAGATCTCCAATAATTCTGTCCGTTTTGTGATTTTTTATTTTTGTTATTGGTTTGTTATATATTTTATAAAATCTAAGTTTAAGGTTAGTATACAAAACGTCATTTAGCATAGTTTCCTTTATAGTAGTATTATGATACATGTAGTCTAAATGAGTTTAAAGGCTTTTGGTTCAGTAAGCAGCTGTAGTGTAGCGACATTATGGTCTGCCAATTTGCACGTTATGATGGATTCTGTATAGCTGTTTGGAGGTTCCCGTATATTTATGTGGTCAATACAGGATGAGGTGATTGTATTTCCGACTATCTCTTCTTCTTTTGTATACGACTGTGTTCATGGGGTTATATTATATGCTGATAAGAGGTCTCGGTATTGTGCTATGTTGTTTTTTATGTTCCTGATATTTATATTTATATCACTTAATATTATCTAATCCTAATCTGTGTTCTGTAGATAGCATTTATTATTATACAAATTATTATTATTGATATTTTTTACTTTAGTGCATATATTTTCCGCGTATTCTAATTTATAGTTTATTTCTATTACTTCTAATTTATGCTTGATAAATATTATTATACCACCTCCTCGTTTAGTTTGTCTGCAGTGTTTGTGTCGTTGAAAGTTTGCATTTGGTAGATGGTTGATTCTTCGTTTGTTGTGGATACTTCAATCAGCATTAAAATATCTATTTTGTCAATATCTTCCTTTAGATAAGCTTGCAGGGTCAGCCAGTATTTTTGAATGGTCCTGATGTTGATACGAAGAGCAGACAATCCTTTTTTTGGATAGTAACTTGTTTCTATTCTGTTATTTATCGAGTTTAGAATGTGGCAACTGTCATGTTCAGGGATGATTACATCTGCATGGTGATCTGCGTTCATGTGGGTTAGTATGGTTGTTCCCTTCTTTACGACTCATCAGCGTTCCTTTTTATGTGGCAGCCTGTTCAGATCTTCTAAGGATTTTATTTGGATTGGCTTTTAATCTTGTGTCTTTTTAAGGAATATTTTGCTGTCTCCTATCTATATAAACTGGTAGTTTTCTTCTGTTTTTACTTTTTTTGTATGGAAAAATAGTTTCTGATAATCAGGTGTTAAGTACTCGTACAGGTAGATTAGGTTATAGTTGTGAGTTCCATTTTCAGATCCTTTACTACTATTTTATTTTATTTAATTATTTATGCAATTTTTTATCCTGTTGGCTTTCATCAGGTTATTTGACGAACTGTTTATGAGTCGCACTACGACAGGGAAGGGGGTGGGTGTGGGGGCAAACCTTCTCTTTTCCTTTTTTTGAGGTAATCGATGAACTGACTGGATATCTGTTGATTCATTGGGAGCTTAATTGAAGTAGTGTGTCTCTGAAATGTTCAGTTGATGCAGTTTCTGAAAGACAGTCTATGAGGAGGTAATTTTTATGCTCTTATTGGTTTGGGAGTTCGTGATGTTGTTTTAAAGAATTTAGTACTTTCCATAGTTCCTTTTTCTCTTTAGTTAAGTTATGCAGTATTTCCATAAGCATTTGAACGCTGTTTTTAATTTCTCTGTCACCAGTATTTCTAAAGAATTGTTATTATACTTAATAAACTTCTCCTATTAGTTAAAACTTTTCGTAATTTGTGCGATATGTTTCTCAAATAGTTCTCCAACAAGCATGATTAAGAGTAGTCTTTTAGTCTATTTTCTAGACTACAGAACGGGCTCGCCTTAGTTTCCATTATTATACTCCTTGTTTTTCATTTCCTCTGCTATCGGTTGCTGCGTCAGCAATTTAGTGTAGTTTGTGACAAAAGCAAGTGTGCTCAGCAATTTCTACATTAGATTTCAATAAAATTTTTAATAATAAAATTTTGCTTATATATTATGTATTTACAACAGCATTGCTTCTAATATTAACAATGAAGTTTATATAGATTTTTTATATAATGAATAGCTAATATATATATATATATTTAAATTTGTTTTAAAAAAATATATATATATTTAAATGGAATGTGTTGCAAAGAGGTCTCCCTTGCTCTACCACGGAGCATGAAGACAAATTGTTGGTTATAACAACAAAACGTAATCGACCCATCACGGCACGTCAGTTTGCAAGTGGTCTCTATTCAAGCACAGCTATTCGGATATCTCGACAAACTGTGGCAAGACCTCTGCAACAAGTAGGCCTATACGTCCGAAGGCCTGTAGTCTACGTCCTTTTAACCACAGCTCAATGTAGAGTACGTTCAAAGTGGGGTTGTATCCATAAAAATTGGACAAGATGCCAATGGGACAATGGCAAATGGGGGCTATTTCTTCCTATTCCAGGCGACATTCGATGTGGCCTGAATGTTGTACTGCTTGCCATAGCGAGAATGTTTTTAAAGGGATAGATACGCAGGTGCTGTTCTCATGGTATGGGAAGGCATCATGCTTAATGGACGCGCCGAACTACAACAAGTGCTGGAAAAAGGGACTATAACTGATGAACGACTTTGCAACGAAGTTCTTCATGTTCGATTGTCCCCGAGTTGCTGTAGGCAAAGAATTCCTTTTATGGATGACAATGCCACACCACATCGTACACGATCAGTGGAGATACTTCTGGAGACCGAGGATATTAATCGAATCGAGTGGCCAGCACGCTCTCCAGATCTCAACCCCATAGAACACGTTTGAGACGCGATTGGGAGACGCATTCCTGTTCGAAATCCTCTCCAGAAAACAAACAAGACCTTCTCCTTGCTCTGAAGGAGGCGTGGGGAAGTTTGCTGAAGAATTCCTAAATCACTTGGTGCGAAGTATGGTTCGACGTTGCGAGAGCTGCATCGCAGTTCTGGTTGGACATATGCCATACTGAAATTACTCTCCGCAGGTTTTTTGTAAGCACTGTATATTAATTACAACATCAACTATTTCCTTAGGAAATTTGTAACTTTTGCCAAAAATGTATTGTAATTGAATTTGTATGAAATTTATAACACATTTTTGTGTAGTAATTTATTAGTATGCAGGCAATAAGTTTGTCCACATTTAGCTGCAGTCATGAAGATGTTTTCATATACAGTTAAAAATGTAGTTTATCCTTAGCTTTTGGACACCGGTGTATAATGTTTGTTTGCTGTGATAGTCGAAACTGGTTGGCCTTGTAGAGTTCTGTTGCTCGTATTTGTGGTGCAGCTGATTGTGGAAAGTGGTGGCTATTAGGTAATGATCCGCTATTTTTGTTGTTACTACTGATCATATGTATGAGTTTGTAGGCGATCTTATGTTGATATAATCGATGCATAATATAAGTGTTTTCCAATATTATTGGGTAAGTTAATGCCTACCCAACGAATTCCTACCCAACTTACCCAATATTATTGGGTAAGTTGGGTAGGTATTCGTGGCGGTAGAGGTCGCATTTAACGCAGGGATCGGCAACATTTTCAAGCTCGCTGGCCACATTCAACTTTTAGTTTTAATAATCGGACAGCAAGCGTTTAATTAAGAGAAAATAGTAATTGAAAAAATACTTACGTTATCAATTTTTATTATATCAATCTTAAAAAAAAACCAGAAATATTTAAAATACGAGATATGAAATAAGCATGAAAATGAAACTCAGTGAAAATTATTACCACGTAAAAACAAAGGAATATCATTTATGCATCACAATTTATTATATGTGTGTCTCACTGCTTAATCTGACTTTTGTGATTGTTTTCCCTTAGCCAGATTATCTCTATCTACTTTATAACCTGAGGTGCAAATTCGAATCGAAGCATGCAAATATTCATCAGTCAGTTGAGAAGATAGTATCTAGGGATACTCTATATACAAGTAGTCCAGTCGTGAAGTGACTTCATGCGCAAACTTTGTTTGCTTACACTTGGATAAAGGATGAAACTAGGAATATAATTTCTTGGCAAGTGCAATGCGCTTTGTAGAAGTAGGTGTTTACCACTGTACGAAGCCGATGCTTCACAAGTATTAGGATTTTGCCTACTGCACCGAGGAGGCTTCAACAGGCCTGTTGCTATGTAGAACTGAGGTTTGTTCCATTGTTTCGGTCAGGCTAAGAGACACTATTGATTTTTTTGGTGGTTACGTTAGAGAGTGACTGTTTTTGGTTATCAATGAGCTTTTGAAATCCTCAGGATATTTAAAGAAGGAAATCCTCAATGAAGGTCGAAATCGGTCTGGGTAATAATCCCTTCTAATAATGCATAGAACACGTCCAAAAGATACGTATCCCATAATGTTTTACATTTTGATATACTAAGCCACTAAGGTAATTGATGTGAAGTCACTAGCCTCTGTCTGCAAGTAACCTAGTGTTGAAGATACTTCATAGGCAAACTTTGTTTGCTTATGCTTGAAAAAAGGATTAAAACAATAATATAATTTCTTGGCAAGTTTAATTTACTTTGCAATCCAGTGGAAAAAACTCTCTATACTAATTTTGTATTATGATGGATAGCTGTATTATGACATGTATCTGCATCTAATTATCCAATTTGATTTTGCTTCTAAACATTTGGAGATGTAATTTTATTCTTGAATTGTTTTTGTGGTTTTTGTCAGATGTGTTCTGAGTGCTAAGGTTTATTTTATTTTATTTTATTTTTTCTGATGCCACTAGTCTGTTTTCTGTAATGTTTGTTTTATTGCATCTAGTATTACATTTTATTTCCTTTTCCCGAAATTCTTTTGCGTTTTCAAAGGCTAAAGTTCCCACTTTATAATTAATTTTTTTTTCTTTCTTGAAACTCACTGAGTACCGAAGTCTTCATTATTAGGTATCAAGAAGTTTCCTATTGGTGGTCTTATTTTGCTGATAGAATTTTGTTATCGGAATCGATATCTGTAGCGAAACATGCCTGCAGAACTTAATTTTAGGGAAATAAAGAAAGAAAGGAAATGCAATTATATTTTAATGTCATTTATTAGCCTTCAATTTGAGGAATACAACTGATTTGTGGTAATCAAAATATGAGACATCTGTAATTTGAAATGTAATCTGTAATGTGTAATCTCAGCTGGAAAACCATCTATAGCAGTACTGCTTCTCGTCGTTGTTATAATAGAATCGGTGTTCATATTTAGGTCGATCTTCTCTTCTAGAAACATGACAAGAACCTGCCAACTAGGATTAGATAAATCAATGTTGAAGTTGCATTTAAAATCATTGGTATCTGATGATAACTTTTCGTCAACAGCGCAGCACCATCACTAGTATAAGGCAGAATAGTAAAGTGAATGAATTCTATATCTTCAGTCAATTTGGAGAAATGTATATGACGAAGTTGAGAACAGTTTGTTCTTTAGGCAAAAGACGATCAGCTGCAACACAAATGTTTCCCATCGGCCTGATTCTTGCAGACATTTGTCAGTTAATAATATCTCAATGGGGAACAATAAAGCGTGTGCATTATTGTGCCTGTTTTGGGACACTACTTATGTACATTCGCATTAGACTATTGCAGTTAGGCATCCTAACTCGCTCGTTGTTAGCCAAGTTTCAAATAGTACTAATAGCTGAGTAATTGCATCCATGACATTTTCGAATGAGCCGGAAAACGGACAAGAAAAATAATGGATTACTTGCTAATCTTTCAACCTATTTTTGAAAGGTTAGAAAGAAAGGCACTAGAATGCGCATTTCGATAGTGCAAGTAATGCATTTGCATTAAAATGATGTCAGCCGACTTTATTTTAATATTATTCAAAAACACACTAGCATTGTAGTGTGAATTCGAATAAGGGTGTTCACCGATGTTATGTGATCGGTTATACTACTGGACACCTCGTTTCTCGGTTAGGGAGCTGACTCGTGGAACTTTAGAAAAATTGATCCGATGGCATTTTATGTTAGATGCATTCTTCACATTAATTTCTTGCGGACCCAAAGCTCCATTCTCTAATTCATCAGAAACAATTATATTCATAGTGATGAGATATGATTTGCTAACCACTAAGCGAGATTTGTAGAATATATTGTCAGAGCCAAAAGATATTGCGGGAGATCCACACTAATGGTCATTCACTGCTTGGGCATCCACAACTAGCTCTGCCAATCTATTCCACTCATTCACCACTCGCCAAGCAAAGAACCTAGTGCACACACCATCAACAGACCCCCACCCACACACTCCATCTTCTCATCCTACAGTACTGATGTATGAAAAAATCTTATGTGTCAATTTTATAGAATCCCTTTAGTAATTTAAAAGTTTCTATTATGTCCTTATGTCCCCTTTTCCCTGCTCGTTAATCACACTCTGCAATCCTCAATCTATTCCAATAGGAAGAAATTCACACACACCTCTCACCATTACCATCAGTATGAAACAAAATACGTCAACTTTTCATCCCGAAATCCCTTACCTTACATATTTCAACAGAAATTCCTAACCGTTGTCCTTTCCCGCACTACCAGTTCATTTAAATCCTACAGGATATCCACATCCCCTTTATCAACTATCGCCTTTCCCAGTTTTACATCATTAGCACACAAGTGAATATCCCCCTCCCCCTTAAATCTTCCGATATATCATTAATATACAAATTAAAGAGTAGTAGTCTAGAACATGTACATTTAGGAACATGGATTATTTCAGGTATTCATGAGTGTAATCAGATAGATCATGTTTAGATGTCTAAAAGATGGGCAACATCAATCACTGATGTAAGAGCATTTAGAATGCAAACTGCGACTCTGACCGCATGTTGGTTGGTGCAAAATTGAGACAAAGAATATCGGTAATAAATTGAGGGAAAGCAGAAAGAATCGAGAAATGGAATGCCGAAGCCTTTCACAAATAAAGCGACTATTAAATTATACAAAAAAAAAAACATTAAAGAATTTGAAGAAAAAAAAATCAGCTAACGCCTTTTTATTCCCGTATACGGGAGTAGGCGAGGCCATTTAGCCCTATCTAACTTTTGGAGACTGAGTGGGCAGTTCAATCTCCACTGGTACCCAATCAGAGATAGATGGCCCAAAGCTATCACTAATTAAGCGGTACGCAGTGAAGAGAGATGGCTCAAATGTGCCGCCATCTCGTGGTCCCTAACCCTAACACAATATATTTAATGTCTGAAATAATGTGGGTTCTACGGTCGATTTTCTTGAGTTTACAGGACGAAAAACCCGAGTTTCCGGGAGGGGAAACCCTCTTGCCCGTTCCAGAGATCGACTAACTCGGGAACCGGTCGAAAAAAGGCTTAGAAAAATTTCCTCTAGTCGCCGACTAGACTGGAAACCAAGTCTTCCTTCGTGCGGCCAAGCGCCGTGGTATGCAAACGCCACATCCACTGAGCTATACAGGCTCTCTAAAGAATTTGAACATCAAAATAATATAGAAGATAAATGGAAGATAATTAGAACACAATCATCAACGCAGCAGAAGAAATAATAGGGAAATATAAAAGGTGTTTAGGGACAGCGCAAAGTAATGGTTCTGCAAAAGGACGGAAATGGCAACGACAACGGCACCAGACTATGGCTTTAGGCAACTGGCAAATCTTTTCTCTGACAGGGAAGGAGAGAGGAACTGATCGAGGAAGCCAAGCACTACCAACTAGATTTAGTTGGGCTTTCTTCGACCAAGAGGAGAGCGCTGGAACTGTCGACCTGGATGACGGGTGGAAGCTCTACTACTCTGGTGTGAGCCCGACAATGTCTGATCAGGTGGGTGTGGGGATACTCACAAGCCCCTTGTGTTGCTGAGTGGATCCCACTTGGGGACGGCTATGTGTGTTAAGGCTCGAGATGAAAAACCACAACTTGGCTGTGGTGCAAGCCTATGCACCTAATCTGCAGTCAGAATACTCTGCCTTCCTAGAAGAAGTGGATGCTGCTTTTGACAGGGTGGCAGACATGGAATCAGTCCTGCTAATGGGTGACTTTAATGCATATGTTGAAACAGATGACCAGACATGGAGAGGTGTGGTTGGAGGAATAGAGAACCTGACCTTAGCACGAATGGGTTGAAATTATTGGACTTCTGCTTTACTAACAGCGTGTCCATAATGAATATCTTCTTCCAGCACCAAGAAGTACATAAGTATACCTGGTACAGGGATACACTTGGACAAAGGTCTTTGATTGGCTTCGTTATAGTCTCAACAGACCTATTTTCCTCAGTGTTGGACATTCATGTGAGGAGTGGGACAGAACTGTCAACTGACCACCACCTTGTTGTCTGCACTCTATGCGGCTACAGAAACCAAATGCTACCAGCAACGCGGGTAGACCTAAGCAGCTATACCGTGTGAAATAGGAGACATTGGCAAATGAGGCTGTGAGTAAGAATTTTGCAGATAACTTCTCCTCCAGGTTCAAAGGGATTGCCAAACATGCTGCAAATGTTGAAGAGGAGTGGAAGCTGTTCAGAACAGCTGTCACTGCCTCTGCACTCTCATGCTGTGGCAGAAAGTGGCTCGGCGTGGCGACGGGCAGTGAGCAAAGTATACCTTGGTGGAATCAAGAGGTCCAAAAAACTGTCCAAGCAAAATAGGAGGCTTACCTAACATGGCTTAGGGTCAGGTCACCTGAGATGCGTTTCTGGTACACTCAGGCGTGAAAAGCTGCTGCTGTGGCAGTAAAGACAGCAAAGCAGAACGCTTGGGAATCCTTTGCAGAAAGATTAGACTCATCCTATGCAAATGCAAACAAAGTATTCTAGTAGACCATCAGCCGCCTTCGAGGGAGGAAATCGTGCACAACAAGGGCAACTAAGACCTCTGACAGTGCACTGTTAACAACCGAGAAGGATATCCTCCACAGATGGAGAGAATACTTTGAGAGCCTTCTCAATCCAGGCGGCACAGCAGCTGTGGACATTCAAGAGGTGCAGATCGGGGCGATGACTAGTCTCACAGCAGAAGAGGTCCATTTGGCAATAAAATCGCTAAAATCGGGCAGGGCTGCTGGCGATGATGAAATTCGGCCCGAAATGCTAAAAGCCTTAAATCGAGACGGTGTTCTCACGAGTGTGTCAGGCTGCTTGGATATCTGGGCGAGCCCCAAAACAGTGGCAGACAGGTATAATAATACTACCAGACTTCAAGAAGGGAGACCACAGAGATTGCAGAGGTGCAGGAGCATAGTTGAGTCAAAGCTTCAAGAAGAACAATGTGGCTTTCGTCCTGGTAGAAGCACAACTGACCAAATCTTCACTTTAAGGCAAGTCTTTGAGAAATCTTTGATTTTGTGCCAAGAATGTCTACCCATGTTTTGTGGACTTGGAGAAGACATATGACCGGGTTCCTCGGGATAAGCTTTGGCAAGTAGTACAGGAGTATGGAGTGGATGGCCAACTATTAGCCGCTATCAAGTCCCTGTATGAATGCCCGGAGTTTTGTGTAAGGGTAAACAGCACAGTCTGAACTTTTTAGTCTCCGTTGGTCCCTGCCAAGGGTGTGTTTTGTCACCCCTCCTTTTCATAATATTTATGGACTGAATTGATAGGCACAGCTGAGGCAGTGACTGTGTCAGAAATAGAAGATGCAGCATTGGACGGCTGTTTTTGCAGATGACCTAGATTCCATCTTCCACAGATTACCTCCAGCAGACCCTGGATAGGTTTGTAGCTGTTTGTGCAGGGAAGAAGATCAGTGTGGCGAAAACGGAAACATTTGTGGTCTCAAGACAACCATCCCAGTGCACTCTACATGTGAGTGGAGTCCCACTTAGGCAGGTGGAGAAGTTTAAATACCTTGGGTCCATATTCACGAGTGATGGAAATTGGGACGTAGAGCTAGATACTCGAATTGGCTCAGCAAGCGCAATATTGCGGGAGCTTGGCCATTCGGTAGTATTGAATCCGCAGTTAAGCCAGAAGGCAAAGCTGGCCGTCTTCGATACAGTCTATGTCCCCATCCTCATCTATGATCATGAGAGTTGGGTAATGACCGAAAGAATGCGGACACAAATCCCATCGGCTGAAATGAGGTTCCTGCGAGGGGTTGCAGGACTGACAAGACTCGATAAAGTCAGAAGCTCTACATTTCGGGAAATCCTCAATACTCAACCGCTGTTTCTCCGTGTTGAAAGATCACAGTTACAATGATACGGGTACCTGGTCAGAATGACACAAGAGAGCCTCCTCCAGTAGGCCCTCTTTGCCAAGCCAGTGAATGTGTCCGAAATGACACAGTCACTGGCTTGGAGAGGGTGGGAGACCACGTGAAAGGCCAAGGACTCGATGGATAGATTATATCCAGAGCCTTGAATGGACACGTCTGGGAGTCCCACCAGAATACCTGAGCTTGGTGGCGGAGGATCATGACCATTGGAAGTTCCTTTTGCAGTTGCTGCCCCCACAACCCAATTAGGAAAAGTGGGCCTTGAAGATGGATGGATATAAAAGAATCAAAAAGGAATGATTTGATGATGAATGCAGGACAGCAATAGAAATTAAAATTAAAGCAAGAAAAAAATGTATACAAAGAAATACAAGAGCTAATAGAGAAAAATATCAAGAAAAGAGAAAGGAAGCAAATAAAATATGTAATCAAATGAAAAAAGAGATGAAGAAGAGGAAAATAGAATTAATGAGTGAATATAATAAAACAACGAAATTAGAAAATATTATAAAGAAATTAATTCATTAGTACAAAATTTTAATCCTCAAGTAATCTGATATAGGATAAAAAAGGGAAAATAATAACTGAAAAAGAAGTAGTCGTGAAGAGATGGAGAAAGTATTTTGAAGAATTGTTATCAGAAGAAGAAATTAACGATAATGAAGATGAAGATAGGAATCTGAGCGAATTTAGAATAATGAAGAAAAAATAATAGAGCCAACTTATGAAGAAGTAGCTAAAATTATAAAACAGATAAAAAAAACTTTAAAGCAGTACAGATGGAATAGCAGGGTAGCTTATCAAGAATGCGGGAAAACCATTATGAGAAAAAAAAAATCTGGCAGTTAATAATTGAAATATGAAATGAAGAAAAATTACCCAGGAATGTAAAATAGGAGTGATTCAAAAATATAAAAATATATAAACAGGGAGATAAACTGAATTGTAGTAATTATAGAGGAATCACATTGCTAAAATGTAACATATAAAATTTTACAAGTTTAATAAATAGTAGATTAGAACCATATGATGAAGAAATTTAAGGAGATTACCAATCTGGTTTTAGATCAAATAGATCCACCACTGATAATATATTTATGTTAAGAAATATACATGAAAAATATATCGAATATAATATATAATAATATATTGATTTTTAACAGGCTTTTGATAAAGTAAATAGACAAAAATGATTAATAACCTTAAAAGATTGAGAATCCCACAAAAATTGGTTAGAATGATTGCAATAACAGGGTTAAAATACAAGATGAGTTAACAGAAGATTTCGAAATAAGTTACGGAGTGAGACAGGGAGATGCTCTGTCTGCCAGTTTGTTTAATTTGACACTTGAATATACAATAAGATGACTCGATATAAGAGGCTATATTAATATAAATCTGTACAGATTTGTGCATATGCAGATGATATTGCAATAATTAGTTGTACCAAAAAAGATTTAAAGATAAAAAGTTAAAAGAATTAGATTTAAATTCAAAAGAAGTTGGTTTACAAATTAATGAGCAAAAAACTAAATATATGCAATATGTAAGAAATGGAAATAGAATAGCCTCTAAGTATAGATGGTTATAATTTTGAATCAGTAAATCATTTTAAATATCTAGGATCTCTAATAACAGTAACGAATAACATAGCAGAAGAAATAAATAATAGAATAATAGTTGGAAATTGATGCTATCACATGCATAAAAGATTATTGGGTAATAAAGCTAAGATAAGAATTCTAAACTAAAAATTTATAAATCGATTATTAAACCAGTAATAACATATTAATGTGAATCATGGACTCTATCCCAAAAAGAAGTAAAAAACTTTTTTTTTCCTTTCAAAAATTAAGGATTTTTGAAAGGAAAATAATGAGAAAAATTTACGGACCAATTACTGTACGTCCACAGATGCGAGACCCTTCGACACTTCTGCGCATGTCAGAAGAAGGATAATCCATTGTGGGATGAATTATTTATTATTACACGTCGGTAAATTAACTTTTCTTTTATGAACATCGAAGTTTTTAAAGTGGCAACTATTTTGCTTGGTAACAGTTGGAAAATTTTACGTTTATGCACGTGATTTGGTATGTTGGTAACGAATTTGTACATCACCTTTTTTATTTCTCCCCTTCAACATGAATTGACTCTTCTTGACACCGAGACAACTGCGGGTCTCGGATCTGTGGTCGGACAGTAAAGAGAAGAATGACAATTGGAGAATAAGAACAAATAGTGAAATTAACGAATTAATAAATGGAGAAGATATTGTTAGATTTATTAAGGCACAAAGAATAGTATGGATAGGCCATTTAGAAAGGGTGGAAGAAAGAAGAGGAGTTAAAAATATATATAAATGTAAAATAATTGAACAAAGAAGAAGAGGAAGAGCTAAAAAGAGATGGTCAGATGAGGTTGAGAAAAACCTTGGAATTCTTAAAGTTAAGAATGGAAAAGTACTGCATTGAACAGAGTAGAATGGAAAAATATTGTGAAGCAAGCCAAAACCTACAAAGGGTTGTAGAGTTAAACGAAGAAAAGGTCCTAGTACAGAGTCCTAGGGAACTATGCGGATCACCCTAATTTTCCCTTTGAGTCCACTCCATCATACACAAACTCGTGTCTATCAGCCAATCCCTATCCATGCCACCAGCCTCATATCCATTCCCATTTGCTCCAACTTAAGTAATAGTTTTCCATGTAGTATTCTGTCAAATGGCTTTGCAAAGTCACTTTGCAGTGTCATGTGTGTAGCCATTTCCAATTCTCATGCCACTTTATTATAAAATGTGAATAAATTACTAAGGAAGGCCCTACCTTTTAGAAATCCATACTTTCCCTTATAGAGTAACTTATTCCTGTCCACCCATTCCCGAATTTTATCTTTAACTAATTTTTCCAATACTTTCACCAGTTCTCAGAAATGCTAATTGTTTTGTAATTTTGCTACTTTTATCTTGTAGTTACTTCTATGTAATGGAACTAATTAATCCTAGTTTTACTTCTTTGGAACCTTTCCAGAGCTGAGACTTATAATGAACAACTTCGTCAGAGTCACTACGAGTTCATTTGCATATTCTCGTATCCCTCGAGCTGATATATCGTCTATCCAGATGCTGTATTCACATTGATATTTTTCAATATGTTGAGAAACTCTAGTTAATCTACCACAATTCTCACGTCAAAATATGTTACAAAATTCTGATTTTGTAACATACATGCTGTAAATTTACTTCTTGTCGAGAATTGAGGAAAGGGGGGGGGGGATTGCACCTAAACAAGTTTCATATAGAATATCGTTTGAATGTGCTGACACAATAGCTAGATAAGGAACAATGTTGCTGTTCATTACATGGGCAACACACAGAACAACATACTCCATAAGACTTCCATAAACCATTTTCTTTTCTCGTTCTGATCTTTTATCTATGGGCTCATGCAATAATTATACAGTTAACTCATTGCAACCACTTAATTATCTAACATAAATACTTTTAATGAAACATGGTCAATAGACATATTTAAATTACTTTCATGGTTTACGCATGTAACAAAAATTATATAGACTTTTATTCGATAACTTCAATATATTTCATCCAAGGTTACTTGGGCATCGTGTGAGAGAGAGAGAGAGAGAGAGAGAGACCGTTCAAAATAAATAAATAATAAAAACATGAGTTTCAACAAGTCATAAATCATGCATATACTAGCTGATGTCTCGGTTGCAGCTGAAGTATATAATAATTATTACGTGACACCTCCAAGGAGTCCAAAGACTCATCGAGGGAGGATACCTACTCAGCTCTCCGTCTCCACCACTCAGTCCACCAACTACAGCGAACCGCATCATCTACATCGACCATCTACTACTAATATTTTCACATAAATATCCGTTCCTACGACGGGATTCGAACCCGCAGCCTTTTTGATGGACAGCAGATACGCTAACCACTCGGCCAAGTCGGTACTTCAGTATATAATATTAAAGTTCAAAGGAACAATTGTAGAACGTTTTGTATATAAAAAAAAATTTAAATAATTATTAATTAAAATTTTTGTGAATAACTAATAGTGATCACTTCCCAAAACTTGGTTACTGGCATTCAGTCTGATCATCAGTTTTGTAGCTTTTTTTACATGTTTCTAAGAAAAGACGATCAAATTTCAATTCACTGAAAAATTAACTCTTTGTCTGGTTCCAAAGAACTCTATTCCTAGTGTCCGTAGCGTTAGAAGTAAGGCGAGACTTATTGGTTTCCAAAAATTAATATAGTCTTGATGTTCTTCAATTCTAATCAAGGCATTTCTGGTCATTCTGTCCAAAATAGGAAAGATAACATGAGCAGGGTAATTGAAAGACACATGGTAAGGAAAAAGGTGGTAATGTATCCTTTGTTGATGGTAGGAAGGAAGACAATTTTCGAGCTGGTTTGAAGAAAACATATAGATTGAACTTACAAAGAGTCTTTGCTATTTGTTTGGAGATTCCTTTAAGGTGAGGTATTGAAATCCTATTCACATTGGATTGTAGTCTGGTAGAAGAAATAATTATCAATAATTTCTTGAATAGTACTTATGTTGTGTCCATTACATATTGGATTGCTTTTAATTTTAGTGACTTCATTTAACAAAAGGGAATCAAAGAGCAGGTCGTATGAGCTCTGTGTACACGACTCTTGATAATATCCATTTTCTGTGATTCGATGGTGGGAGGACGAGTGAATGTTTATGTATGTATCTGCCAGTAAATGTTGGCTTCTGATTAACTGAACATTCAAGATGACCTATGCGATTATGAATTATTAAAGTATCTACAAGGTAGTTGGTTATTGGATTCACGTTCAATAGTGAACTTCATACGGGAATACAAGGAGTTTCTTTTCTCTAGGAACTGAAGTAATTCTGACCTCGGTATGGGACCAAGTTCGCTACTGAACCTGAATCCAATAACCAACTACCCTATCTCTCTCTCTCTCCGCTTTGTGGAGGCCTTGGACCGGTTTGAAAAAATTTCATGTTTAGTCTCTACAGCGGAGTTTCCCGACTTTCTTTAAAAAAAGTAAAAAAATACAAAAAAAATATATATATAAAATCCTTAGCTCGCCCACTCTAGAAATGTACTAAAAGTTTACAAATAATTTCGTGGGTGAGAGCAACATGAAAAAAAAAAAACTTTCCTTACTTTGTGGTTTACTGCTGTCTGAACAATGAGCCGAAAACAAAAGATTTGAATTTTTCCTTTTCATTTTGTTGAAATATTTGAAGCAATTGTGATATACTTGTATTTGACTATAATTGTGTTGTAGTTATTGTGTGTAAAACGTCATTAAATTTACAAGAAAAGATTAGGTGGTTTACGTAGATGAGGATATAGTTGCCTGTTTTGCTTTGTGTCTCTTGGCTGTTTCCTCTTAATATTGTTGTTGTCTTTTTAATTGTGTTTTATATTATGTGTTATGTAGTTCACTGTGTTTTTTAAAGATTTTTTCCTTGAACGTTTCTGTTTCCTTATGTGCATAGTGTTTTACTATTTACTGAGTATACTGTCACGTGTCCGAAGGGAGAGTTGGCTTGAGTCACATGACTATTGCGCTGGTCATGTGATTTTCTGGGATTCTCAGTTATCGGAGAGAAAGAGATGCCTGCCTCCCAGACTTGTTCTGGCACTGCACACGCTGTCGCAGTTTGACTTCCGTCAGAAATTTTGTCATTCCTGTTGCAAGCCTGCTCCCTCGTGCATGTAAAGAGGTTCTACATCAATACGAATTGTAATCACTAATCCTGTTGTCTTACAAAATTCATACAAACTCTATCGTCGCTTTCGTTTCTTTCTTTCATCATCCCAAACTTTCCTATTACTTCGTGTTCTCATCTTCTTCTTTTATTGGTATCATAATTTTTTTTTGTGTGGATTTGAGAAAAATTCTTAATCAGTATGAGAATCATCTTGTACATAAACCTGTATTTTCATATGCGAGGTTGTTTTTTTCCCCTTCTAATTTTAGTGAGAGTAATCTTGATGATATTAGAATCATTTCTGTTATTGAATTTAAACAAACTACAGATGGTAGAAGAATACAGATGTTATTTCCAGAATGCAGAATTGTTAACTTCGCCTACTTCTGCTTAATTTTCAATGTTAATGTAATAAACATACTGGTGACGAAAATAAAGTCATTAACAAAGATCTCATGATACAAATCATGTATCTTTGACTCATCAAACGTACTGCAACCTAGAATTTAAAAAAAAAAAAAAAAAAACAGTGAGCTATTAACGATCGCGTATATTTTATTTATACGAAGCTGTTCTCCTAAATTTAACATCATAAAAATCATTTCTTTTCTTTATCAGAAAAGCTGCAGATCAAGGTCACCCTCACTCAGCCTATAACCTCGCAGTGGGTCACATGCAAGGTTATGTTACTGATGTTAAGCCAGGGTAAGTATCAGGGAGAATTCAAATTCTTTATATATACTAGTTAGTAATTCCAGTTCTTTACAGATTGGCATTATTTTTAGCTCTAGTGAAGTCAGATCTGCCTTCTCTGGTTTGGCTCATTTACACTAAAGAGGCTCTGATATACTAAGCCAGCATTCCCATTGTCCAAGGAAGTAATCCTAGTTTCAGAAAATGCCGAACACACCAAGTACGTGGTACATGACCACTGACTAAGTTTTAAAAGAGGTAAACCGTGAGTAGACATATCGGTACACAATAAATAACTCACGTAGAAAGATTATTTATTAGGATCAAGATTATTATTCATCCTAGGATCAAGTTTACCCTAGAAGTAGAATCAAATAAGCAGTTAGCCTTTTTAGATCTTCTAATTGATGATGATAACCTACATTTCTCAGTTTATAGAAAGAAGACTCATACAGGCCGTTATATCCATGTGGAATCTCATCACCATCCCAGTCAAAAGGCAGGAACTATTAAAACACTGGTTCATCGGGCCCACTCCTTTTGTTCTACAGACGATCTTTTACAGAAAGAACTACAATACATAACTTCTTCCTTTCTATCTAATGGTTATAAGAATTGCTTCATTAAAAGAACTTTGAGTAGTTTTAATATGTCTTCCTCTTCAAACACAGAGGAAACAACGCGCATTACTATCCCTTATGTACAAGGCATCAGTGAACGTATAGCAAAAGTTTTAAAACCACTGAATATTTTTGTTGCCTTTCGACCGTTTAGAAAAATCTCCACCTTTCTCACTTCTCCTAAGGACAAGCTTCCACATCTTAATCATCCAGGTGTCTACCAGATTCCGTGCTCTTGTGGATTATCTTATTTCGGACAAACGGGAAGATCTGCCTCTATTCGGCTAGAAGAACACCAATCTTATATTGAATACTTTAAACCTGAAAAATCTGGACTTTCTGAACATGCCATCTTCACTAGACACAGAGTTCATTGGAGAAAGACAAGAGTTCTTCACAAAAGTCAGTTTCTCATGGAACGCCTTTATAAAGAAACATGTGAAACTCTACTTCATTCTCCTAACTTAAACAGATCCGACGGCTTACGTCTATCCCCTTTATGGGAGATAGTACTTTACAAATCAGCTAATCTTTCCTAACTTTTTATTGTATTTTTATTTTATTTTATTTTTATTTATTTTTATTTTTTTTTAAATTTTTTATTTTTATTATTTTTTTATTTTTTAGGAAAGTTATTGACCTTTTTAGTTATCTTTACACCAGCTACTTAGGTGGCGCTTTTTGGAATTGTCAGTTAGTGTTTAATTTTGAGCTTAATGTACTGAAGATGCTTGTGACACACAGGCGAAAATTATACTAATAAATAATCTTTCTACGTGAGTTTTTTCCGTTATTTATTGTGTAATGACCACTGACTATCATTGAAATGTTCAGAGAGCAGAGGTTCTGGCTTCGGTTTCCACCAATCTTCAAAAACATGCACTGTGAATAATCCCCTCATGCCTGAACTATTTTCGTTGGTACAGCAAATAAAGCGGTACTGCAAAATGCTATCACGCAGTGCAGGAAAGGAACCTGACCTGATGATAGCGTGGGGACTTCCCAATCATTTAGCGCGTAATCTACCAGATCATACCTAAAGGAAGACAGCTCGAAAAGTATATTCTTTCACTGCATTTTCCCGTACTTTTTTTTTTTTTTACATTTTTGAAACACCATCATACCAGTAAATTTAAAAATTATATAGTGTGAACATATCAAAAAAAAAAAAATCTGAAAATATTTTGTATAGCACCTGAAGTTAGAGAAGTATGTGGACCAGGTTGATATATCTTAGCAAAATGAGCAGTCGTTAATTGAACAAGCTTCTGACACTCGAGTACCATCTGCATTCAGTAAAATTATTCCTACACATTCATTCTTTCTTTTTCTTGCGGCATAGCGAGAAACCTAATTTCTTTTCATACTCCAATTTAGCTTTTCGCACAATATTCGTTACTTTTCTGGCTTGCGCTTTATATATTTTCATAACTCCTCTCACTCTTATTCTCACGATATTCGTTCCACATCATCTTCTTGTGGATCTCTTGCTTAATAAGGTTACTCATTCATTTCACTCCCACCCTGTTTATTCTTGGAACTCTAGCCATATATTGAGATACTGCATCATTTATCATAAAGTTAGTTTTATCATAAACTCGTAAAGTTTGTCATAAAGTTAGAGGCCATGACTGGCACAAAATCCGTATTTTGTAGCAGTAATTTTATCTTAAACATCAAAAAAATTCACCGATTTTCTGGATAAAAGACAAAAGCATGAAAAATATTTATATATGTGACAGATGTATATCAGTTCATTATGAGACAGAAGAAAAACTAAACATACATGAAATTGATTGTAGGAATAATAATCCCACATACATTACATTACCTAAAATAAACGAAAAACTAGAATATCCTTTGATTACTTTTAAAAATTTCAGTCATTCTTCAAAAGTTCATTTTCTAATACTGTATATGTAGATTCTGAATGTATTCTTAAAAAATAGATACATGTCAACCTAATCCTAACCAATGATATATGAAGCATTATTAGAAACGCTAACCTACACCCTCTGTCCAAAAAGAAACCGGACTTTTCGAAAATAGAAGAAACTAGTGGCGCCACTAGTTTCTTTTTATTAGTTTATCTTGTATCTTTTTGTTGCCGAAAGCGGCAACCTTCATTAGTGTTGTGTCAACTATTTATGACATTTGTTTCTTTACAAGCCGAATTATAGTGCCAAGAGTGACAGTGTGTTTTGACGAACGATCCCAAAATGAGTTTCTAACAGAGAGTTGCGATTGTGTTAAACTTGGTAAAAGTTTTACCGAAACGCATCGAATTTAACACAATTGCAGCTCTGTTTGAAACTAATTTTCGGATCGTTCGTCAAAACACACTGTCACGCTTGGCACTATAACTCGGCTTCTAATGAAACAAATGTCATAAACAAGTTTACGTACTGAAGTTTACGAGTGGTTTAAGCGATTTTAAAGTGGTCGTGAGACGCTTGAGGACGACTAAAGCCGGACTGTCCAAAAACTGTACCGAGCAAAGTTAACATCAAAAAAGTGCATGATTTCATCAAAGAAAACCCGAAATCGTCCGTTAGATTGATTGAAGATGAATTGGGGATTCCAAAATCAACTGTGCACAATATTTTGGGCCTTCATAAATTGAATTCGCGATTTGTTCCCCACAAGTTGACCGACGACCAAAAAAAGTATCGAATTGAAGACTGCAAGGACCTCATTAAAACCGCTCGTGAGGACTCAAACTTCCTTGAAACGATCGTTACTGGTGACGAAACGTGGTGTTTTGAGTATGAGCCCGAAACAAAGCGCCAAAGTACAGAGTGGAGACCACCAGAAGAGGAGCATCTGAAAAAAGTAGCTTGGAGAAGTCAAAAGTAAAGACAATCCTGATTTGTTTCTACGATTCTAAGGGCATTATCCACAAAGACTTCGTTCTGCCTGGCAAAACGGTCAATGGTGAGTTTTATCTCGAAGGTTTGAAGCGATTCATAGCGAGAATTCGTCACATACGGCATGAATATCGTGATGCAGGCAGCTGGCCACTTTTGCACGATAATGCACCATCTTCGTTCGAACATTGTGAGACAGTTTTTGAGCAAAAATCAAGTTTGTGTGTTGGATCACTCGCCGTATTCACTTGATTTAGCACCCTGTAACTTCTTTCTCTTCCCCGACTTCATTTGCCGATGAAAGGAAAGCGATACGACACCATTGAAAACGTTGATTTTTCAATTTTTATTTATTTTAATAAATAAGGGTCGTGGTTACTGCTGTTCAAGCAGCAGTAACCACGACCTTCAACAGCATCCCAAAAACCGATACAAAAAACTTATTTAACTAATTAATTGACCGTGCCAAACGCTGTATCGAAGCTGAGGGAGAGTATATTGATTGAAATAAATTATTTGAATAATTATAATTGGTCTGTGTTTTATTTTCTATCAAAAGTTCAGTTTCTTTTTGGACAGAGGGTGTACTCCTTTTGCCTTATTTCTAAACTTCTCCTTCCACCATAAAATCCATTCATTTTAGAACTTGAAAATGAAGAAAAATTACCTTTCCCAGACGTTCTAATTTCGAAAAAAGCAGGAGGCATCTCTTAACGAATACCGTAAGTCCACTAATACAGGTCATTATCTACATTTCTCTTCGTACCACCATATGTCGAAAAAATTAGGTATTGTACTTACACTGAAAAAGAGCGCGATCTCTGTTATAAGAGATGAAGGAACATTAAAAAAGAATCACATTCTCTTCTCCAACTATTGGTCAGCAATCGATGTTCTAAAAATATGGTACAAAGAATACTATTATCTTCTTCCTCTCCACATCAGATCCATGACTTTCACTACAGAGACTAGGTTTCCATCCCTTATATTGGCAAACGTTCTCTAAAAATCGACAATCCCCTGAAATCTCATGATCTAAGAATGGCCTTCAAACCCATTGTGACTGTACGAACTCTGTTATGCTCGTCTAAGGACCACAACCATTTCAACAAACATCTTGGAGTTTACAATATTCCATGTTCTTGTGGCCTTACTTACATAGGGCAAACAGCTAGAAGTTTAGAAATAAGGCGAAAGGAGTATATTGAAGACGTCAATAGCAACAGAGAAGACAGCTCAGGCTTGGTATCTCATTTCTCCCACACTCACCACAATATTGAATGGGACAAGAGCTCCATGCTTTACATGGGAGACTACTTCAGGGCCCTCATCATTAAAAAAGCTATGATGGTGATCCACTCACAAGGCACAATAGAAACCAAGGAATGATTTTATGTGACATTTGGAAGTCACTTATTAGATCTTTCATCACATCAGACTTTTAATTTTTGTAATTTTTCTGCGAACGATTTTGCACACCTACCGAAATGACTGACGCTTGTCAGCTTCCACCCTCCAGGTTTTTCTGTTTTTACTTTTATTTTTGTGTAATGGTTCCTATATATTCAGTTTTTAGTTATGTAATGATTCTGCTACATAAAGGGGCTCCAGGACTGAGGTAGCAAATTATAGACCAATCAGTATATCGGGAGTGGTGGTTAAGGTTCTGGAGAAATTGATAAAAATTAGAATTCAGGACTGGGTGGACAGCAATATGATACTTTATAAGGGGCACCATGGTTTTGTGAAGGGTAGATCTTGCCTTAGCAATTTGCTCACTTTCTATAAAGAAGTAACAATGGAGTTGGATAAAGGAAATCCTTTTTCAGTGATCCTGCTGGACTTTTCAAAGGCATTTGACAAGGTTACACATGGAACTCTGTTTCATAAATTGGAGCAAATGGGTATGTATCCGAGGCTAGTGATTTGGATTAGAGGGTGGCTAGTGGATCGATATCAAAGAGTGGTTTATGGTGGAGCTGAGTCCAGTAGAAGGCAGGTGACTAGTGGTGTGCATCAGGGCTCAGTGCTTGGTCCTCTATTATTTAATTTGTACATCAATGATATTGGGAATACTTTGAAAGGAGATATCCACTTGTTTGCTGATGATAGAAAACTGGGAAGAGCGATAGTTAATTCAGATGAGATGGATATCTTGCAGGATGACTTAAATAGGCTGACGGTTTGGGCTAAACTAAATGGCTGTCAGTTCAATGTGGCCAAGTGTAAGGTGATGCACTTCGGAAGGATGAGATCAAATGCTGTTTACTGTATTAATGGAACTGAACTGCAAGAAATTGATGAGACTAGGGACTTGGGAGTTATTGTGGACAGAGAACTTAAATTTCGAGGGCATATTGCAAAGGTTGCCAAAACTTCACATCGGATTACATGGTTATTGAAGAACACACTGACAAGCAGGGATAAGGAAGTGATTGTCCCACTTTATAAGGCATTAATAAGACCCCATTTGTACTATTGTGCACAGATCTGGTCACCTGGATTCAGGTGACCAGATTCAGAGGCGGGTGACGAAAATTGTGTCTCCTACTAGGATAGATTGAAGGTCTGTGGCTTCAAAAACTAGTTGATAGACATAGGTGAGGAGATATGATAGAGGCATATAAATTATTAAAAGGGTTTTATAGGATTGATACTAATACTTTTTTAAGATCAGTGCAGGAAGGAAGATAACGAAGGATCATCCCTAGAGATTGTGTAAGAGTGTGGTTAACAAGGGTGTTAGAACGAGATTTTTGTTTGGAGGGTTGTAAATGGGTGGAATACATTGCCAGAGGTGGTTGTGAATGCTTCATCTGTGAATGAGTTTAAGAGGAGGTATGACAGGTATTATGTGAATAACTAACCGTTATTCACACAATACCTGTTGTTGTTGTTATTATGTTGGGTCTCCCACAATAAGTCTTCTGACTCCATGGAAGCACTTTATATAATAATAATAATACTCATAATTTGAACATCATCTTTGATGACTATCGCTCTACCTAATTGTGCATGATCTGTAAACAACTGAATATTTCATTTCAGATTATTTTCGATATTACTGATTAGATTAAATAACAGTGGTCGAAGTGTGAACTATCACAAGTGTCATTCGTCATAATCTTTCTACAGGACTGTGTATCTGCATAAACTACTGTCTGATATTTGATGTAACTTATTTATCAGGATCAGTGGCACACCCAGAGGGCGGGGGGGGGAGAAGGGACTCTTCCCTTCAAAGAAAAAGAGAAAAAAACACTAGAAAAATTTCCAAAAATCTTTTCCAAGTTAAAATTAATTTTTTTTTTTTTATTTATGTTGTGTCGTGTTTTCTATTTCTATACTACTTATGAATTAGCGATCATTGCAGATGCTCAGTCATAGGTCGTATGCGATGCGTAGTGTATATTCTTAAATCGTCAACTCAACTCCCCCCCCCCCAAGATTAAGCCCTGAGTGCGCTACTGATCAGAATTCCATGTGGTATCCTATCAAATGCCTTTGTGAAGTCCAAGAGTTTGACTGTGGAGTCATTACTTTTATCCATCTTGGCTCTCACCTTATTATAGAAAGTAAGTTATTGAAGCATGACCTATCCCTCAGAAAGCCATGATGATGAAATTACATATTGCTCACACTTGATAAAATAAGAATGAAGACGAATATGAATTCTTGTCAGGTTTAACACTTATAAATGAAATAATTTTTTAAAAATATATCATCTTACTATGGTTTCATTTATATGAGACTCTTATGTCCATTATATGTATGTCATAGATATACACTGCGCAAAACAATTAGCAGATATTTTAGTTTGTCAGATAATTATAAATTTCTACAAATATTTATAACTATTGGGTACTTTATACATGAATAAATATTTCTTACTTATGGATAGGGTGTAATTAATGAGATATTGTTTAAATTATCGATATTTATTACAAATTTAACAAATTATACATTTTAGCATGAAATAATTTTAACAAGAATATCCCCTAATTGTTTCGAGCAGTATATATGCAGTGTCTTTTTGGGAAGACATGCAATGTATGGCACTTTTATTGATGGTGATGTGTGTACTGTACATTTGGATATTTATAATATTCAAGGTTTTTTTTGTATATTTTTTAATGTTTACCCAGTATGCAAATAAGGATACAATTTACATTTGTAAATTCACTATTTTATTGTTAAGATATCTGATATTTAAAACTTTTTTTATATTTGCTATAGAAAATTTTTAATAAAAATTATTAGATACATGTTAATTATTTTTTTCATATACTTGAGCAAAAAATTTATGCTTAATAAACTGTGTGTTATATGTTTAGTTTGCTATTCTTATTCCAAAAACATTATCACACTGTGAGCTAAAAATATCAGTAATATTTTTTTTCGTTTTTTTTTCTTTTCTTTTCATGTCTTTTGAATTTTCAATCTTTCTTGCTAGCAAAGAGTGAGCACCAACAGCCACTCTTTGAAGAAAAAAAAAAAACGAAAAAAAAATTGCATATATGTATATGATGCATTCTGATAATGATTTGTAAGTTGATTTTATTTATCTTACTAGAGAAGCTCATGAACTGATCAAGTATGCTGCAAAGAATGGAGTGGAAGAAGCACATCATGTTCTGAAGAATACCTGTACTAAAGGCTACTGTAACCACTAAAAAAAAATCTGTTGTTAAATGATTATTTTCAAGTATCTCTTTTTTTTTATTACTGTTAAATATAGTTAGAAACTAAATTACAGTTCTAAAAGATAAAAGAAACATGGTGGAAGTTCATACATGAAACAGTAAATGACTCTGCATACTTATTACATGGCATCTCTATTTATATATGTTAAAAGCATATTATGATTGATTGCATAACAATGAATATAGCTATGTAATTAATTATATATAGAGAGAATAAAGAATTTGATCTTGTATGTAGAATGGAAAGGAAGATAAAATTCACAGAGGGTACTTATTCTGTGTCAGGCTGCAACTAATCACCATTGGAACACATACAGCCACCTCCCAACATCCCTTCACAGTACACCTTGAAATCCATAGAAAAACTTTCTTTTCCTCCTCCTTCATCTCTGCTACTGCAGTACTGTGGAAGTCTTCCCCCTGAGGTATTTCCCAAGGAATACAATATACAGGCTTTTAAATTGAATGTCAACAAGTTTCTCCAAAGTGATATCAGGACGCTGGAGTGTTGGTTATGAAGAGCGTTTGAGAGAATGTGGATTACTGAGGTTAGTGGATAGGAGGAATAGTAGAGATATGATAGAGACCTTCAAGTTATTTAAGGAATTTTATCAGATTAATACACAAGGAATTATAAAAAAGAGTGGGTGTTAAGATGGAAAGAATTAGAGGCCTGGAAGCTGTATCAAGATGTGGTGAAGAAATGTGTGAGGAGTAGATTTTTTATGCGGAATGTTGTTAGTGAGTAGAATGCATTGCATTCTACTCACTAACAGTAGAATGCATTGCAGGAGTGCATTGTGAATCCAGGTAGTGTAAATAATAATAATAATAATAATAATAGTTCTTTTTAAGAATGTAAAAATCAATCCAATCTAGCAAAATTCAGTGTTTAGCCAATAGAAGCCACATCTCTCTCTCTCATATGAACTACAATAACATTCAAATATTCAAAAATAATTCAAATATTAGTAGCAAATGGTATAACCCATGCCTGATTAAAAATAAACTTGAGATTCCCATACACTCCCATTTCTAAAAAAACTGACAAGAAAATCTTTCATGCTCTCTTTAGACATAGGAAAATCTTAGAAAAGACAAACAAACAAAAAGCTTACACATTACATTCAAAAAATTCATGTAATCTATCTTGCAGATATATTCTCGAAAATTCTTCAGTCCTTTTTTAGAGACTGAAGAATTTTTCTACATGACGCAGAGACTGCATGACTGTCGTCATGTCTATGACCACCATAATATGGGATTTGTGTAACTTTATTGAAGTTTCTAGCTGGTCTCCATCAGCCAAATTCTGTTTACAACTTCGTGTTGTTAGTAGTTCTATAGCTATGTCAGCCAGTCAAAAAGCATTGAGGCAGAGTTTGGAGTGCAGCATCCACACTTCTTGCATTGACGAAGGCTTGGTTTTTATAATGGGTTTTGCTATCTGGTGAATATGACCACTCTGCTTAAAGAAAACTTCAAATGCCCAAAAACCAGTTTGAATTCCAAAACAAAGGCTCTGTTTACAGTAAAAGAAATCAGAGTAAAAAGAGCAACATTTTTTAAGGTTATAGATTTTATAAAATGTTTTTTCTGTAGTCTAGGTGCTAAATAATACAGGTAACTTCATATAACGTGGATGTTAGGTTCCATAGAAATGGTACGTTATGTAAATCGCATTATGCGACACTCAGATCATATAGAAAAAGTACAGTTAGGTTCCGAAATCGTTTTTTTTTTTATATGATTATATAAACAATGACATATCCCACAAAAAAATATTTTTATTTAATTCAAGTAATTCATGTAAATTCATGTAATTCATATAAACTATGAAACAAATACATAGTATAAAATTATAAAAAACTATAAATTGTACGTAAACTTCATTTCACATAATACATAAATGTTTTAGGCAAAATAAAATAAAGTGTATATTTTAATCGTCGTCACTTTCTTCAAACTAACATTTCATAGATGTTCTTTATTTACGAGTGGCCGGACGTCGTCATCACTTGATATCTCTTGGACATCATTTGTATAATTCTCATTTGCATACTTCGGCTGGTTCAGTTATCAAGAAGTCAGTAATAAGATCTTGCTTACCACTATGCTGCAATTTTTTTTATTAAGTTCATAATACGGAGCTAAACAAACATCCAATTTTCTCGTGAATTTTCCGGAGCGCTCCATTGACAGATCATTATCCATAAAATAACTTTCTTGCCAAATTCAATCCTTCTGCTAATTTCTTTAACGGATTTATCGCAATCAGAATCTTTGGCAGAACTTTCCCCGCCATTTGGTTCGACGTCATCTATTAATTGTACCAGTGGAAAGGCTTAGACGTAGGTTATGCATTTTTTACTAAATAATTTAAGACAACGTCAACAAGGATATACGTTAAAATAAATTTTAATATACTTCAATATTTCGGAAAACGTCACGTTGCCATTTTCAATAAACTTAAAAACAAGACACGTGCACACAGACACAACAAACAGTAAATGAGGATGAAGCAGGAAGCTATTATTTCTCCTAAAGTCCTAGTGGTTCCCCCTAGCGGGCAATATTGGTATTCTTGGGCGATGGAGCTGAAGGTCTTCTGATGTAGGTTTCCCAAATTTGAGGCAGTCTCATGCAGCCAAATTTATTGAGGTTTGGATTGTTTCTTAGGGCTGAAGCTGATTCCATGAAAAGCCGATCATATTTGTATTTACTACGGTGTATTAGCGTGGCTTTCTTCAACCGTATTGCAGGTATCCAGCGCATGGTCAGCAAGACCACAGTGGCTGTATTGGTGAAACCGGATGTAGTCCTTGCGTTCTGAAATTCTGATATTTGCTGTCCTGCCTGTTTGGCCAAAGAAGGACAGCTTAAGTTGCAAGGGACCTGGTATACACCAGGTAGGTCTAGGGGGGGGGGGGTGAGGTTGGTCTTTAGTTGAGCAGATAAGGTATGGCAATTTTTTATATGGTCTGTAACAAGAAGTTAAGTCATGTTTTTTTAGGATTTTTGTAATTTTTTCCGAGGTACCTCGGATATAGGGTATGGCGATGGATTTAGAGTAATCCTTGTTGTGAGGGGGGGGGGGGGTTGTGGTTTATTCGTTTCAATATTTTTTGGATTTTTGGGGTGGGTAGCCATTGGCTGAGAAAGTGTTGAGAATGGGGTTTAGTTCTGTGGTTAGGACATTGCCATTTGAACAGATAAGTTTAGCCCTGTTGTGTAGTATCTTAATGACTCCATATTGTTGGTGAATGTATCTGCCTGTATGGGTGGGTTTTCTATAGACTGAGAAAACCAAGGTTCCATCAGGATGGCGGGTGACTAGTGTGTCTAAGAAAGGAAGGCAGTTGTTCTTTCTTCTTCCAGAGTGAATTTGATTCTGGGGTGTTGGTTGTTTAAGTGTGTTACGAAGGAGAGGAGTGCATCGGAGCCATGTGGCCAAATAGCGAACACATCATCAACATAGCTAAGCAAAATGGTTGGTTTTTATGGGGCAGAGTTTATGGCTTTCTCTTCCAAAGTCTCCATATAAAAGTTGGCCAAGGGTGAGGAGCGTGGAGAACCCATGGCTGTCCCCTCTATTTATTTGTAGAATTTTCCTTGCCAAACAAAATAGCCTGAGTTCATAGTGAACTGAAATAGGGCTGTGATATCGGGAGGAAATTTAGCTTAGATTAGCTCTAAAGATTCTTTGAGTGGGACATTTGTGAATAAGGAGGAGACATCAAAACTGACCATTATATCAGTGTGTTTGAGTGTAAGGTTTTCTATGCTGGCTTTGAAGTGGGCTGAGTTTTTTTATGTGTGAAGGTGTGTTACCAGTAGGGAGGTAAGTAGCCCAATCTAACAATAGAGCTTTCAGCTTACCTGTGTAATCCTTTTGATTAAGCATTACTGTGGCATTCCCTTTATCGGCTTTGGTGATTATTATTTTCTTGTTTTTCTTTTATTCTAGTAGATATTTAATTTCCTTACTGGGCATGTTGGCTGTTGGTGGTTTAGCTTTGGTCAGAACGCAAGCTATATCCAGTCTAATATCGTTGGCGACGTGGTTTGGAAGGTGTCGTATCCCGTGCACAAATCGTATCATAATATCTTCAGCGGGCTGGGCGCAATGGCGAAGTTGCGGCCACGTGCGAGGGCGTCGAGTGCTTCAGGTTTCACACTAAATGACGAAAGGTTTGTGTTCTGACGAAAGCTAAACCACCAAAAGCCAACATGCCCAGTAAGGAAATTAAATCTCTACTAGAATTAAAGAAAAACAAGAAAATAATAATCACCAAAGTGATGAAGGGAATGCCACAGTATTGCTTAACCAAAACGATTACACAGGTAAGCTGAAAGCTCTATTGTTAGATTGGGCAACTTACCTCCCTATCGAGTACAATCCCACCAACTGACAAATTATAAAACTCTACAGGCTCCTTACGAAGGTCACTTCTTGGCCTCTGTGAAATTACTAACAAATTAAAATCATTTAAATCCCCCCCGTATTTATGGACTCCCAAAAATACATAAGGAAAATGTGCCATTACGTCCCATAGTGGACTGCATTGATTTCCCCACATACAAACTTGCTAAACATTTGGCCAAAGCTCTCTCACGCTATACTGGAAACACACCTTCACACATAAAAAAACTCAGCGCATTTCAAAGCCAGCATAGAAAACCTTACACTCAAACACACTGACAACTAAGAAAGGAAGACAGTTGAAAACAACTGTCTTCCTTTCTTAGACACACTAGTCACCCGCCAACCTGATGGAACCTTGGTTTTCTCAGTCTATAGATAACCCACCCATACAGGCAGATACATTCACCAACAATCCCAACACCCCTCCTTGCAACAATATGGAGTCATTAAGATACTACACAACAGGGCTAAACTTATCTGTTCAAATGACAATGTCCTAACCACAGAACTAAACCACATTCTCAACACTTTCTCAGCCAATGGCTACCCACCCCAAATATCCAAAACATATTGAAACGAATAAATCCCCCCCCCCCTCACAACAAGGATTACTCTAAATCCATCACCATACCCTATATCCGAGGTACCTCGGAAAAAATTACAAAAATCCTAAAAAAAAACATGACTTAACTTCTTGTTACAGACCATATAAAAAATTGGCATCCCTTATCCGCTCTACTAAAGATCAACCCCCCCCCCCCCTAGACCAAATATCAGAATTTCAGAACACAAGGACTACATCCGGTTTCACTAATAAAGCCACTCTGGTCTTGCTGATAATGCGCTGGACACCTGCCATAGAATACGGTTGAAGAAAGCCACGATAATACACCGTAGTAAATACAAATATGAAAGGCTTTTCATGGAATCAGCTTCAGCCCTAAGAAACAATCCAAACCGCAACAAATTTGGCTGCATAAGTCTACCTCAAATTTGGGAAACCTACATCAGAAGCCTTCAGCTCAATCGCCCAAGAATACCAAAATTGATGGGGATTGAGGGGCACCATCAGGACTTTAGGAGAAATAATAGCTTCCTGCTTCATCCTCATTTACTGTTTGTTGTGTCTGTGTGCACGTATTTTGTTTTTAAGTTTATTGAAAATGGCAACGTGACTTTGCCGAAATACTGAAGTATATTAAAATTTATTTTAATGTATATCCTAGTTGACGTTGTAATTGCCTTAAATTATTTAATAAAAAATCCCCATCAATTAATTCACTAATTTCGTTTTCAATCATATCGCAAAAGCGCTCTAAGTGGCCATTACTATTAAAATTTTTTTTTACATAAAAAAGCATTACATATTGTGTGTAACTCACCAAAAAATAAAGTGCTCAGCTTGAGATTAACACACTTATGATTTCTAATGCCCTTTCCTAAGACAATTTTCAACAATAAATATTTTATACTGCAAACAATTGACGTACATCTGTGCTAAAGGCTATTTCCCTAATATAAATTTGCTACTTATAACTATATGCGCGATAGGGCGGACGCAAATTCAACTAAGATAAAATATGATTTTTAAGTTGCGCGTTGAAAAATATATGAAAATATAAAGGGTTAATACAATTTGTTGACCGTCTTATATCGAAACCGCGTTGTATAAGTACCGCGTTATACGAGGGTTATCTGTATACTGTTTCTTAAGGTTGGGGGTTGAGCATGGGACCGACAACCCCATCTCGAAAGAAATCGTCTAATCAGGAAACATATGCCAAATAATCTTCACTGGAGAGACTTAAGTGTATAACAATCCAAGCTTAGGAATTATAGATTATGAACAGTTTTATTAGAAGCTTCACAGAAACTCCATACCATGGAAATAAGAATGCTGATATTTGTCTTATCTCATCAGCAGGCAATAAGAGTCACGTTTGTCCTCCACAGTGGGGACTGAAATATGTTAAAAAACGTGTTTTCGACAGAATACCCCATCTTGCAAAATATCACCATCATGAAACATGTGCCAAATAATTTCCACTGGACAGACTGAAATCTATAGCAATCCAAACCTTGGAATAATAGATTACGAACAGCACCATATAATTTCAGACTGTCTAGTAAAGAAACGTGTACCAAAATAATCTTCACTGGACGAAATTAAATGTACAGCAACCCAAGCCTTAAAATAATACATTACGAACAGAAAAGGAATGTCGAATAATACTTGACATAACCTTCATACCATGGAAATAAACATGCTCAGATGGACACCGGGCACCACAAAGTGATCAGACGAAAAGAGTCAAACTTTCATCCAGGGGGGTTGAGCTTGGGACCAACATGCTATTTGACAAAAATCATCTAATCATGAAACGTGACAAATAATCTCTACTAGATTGGCTTAAATGTATAGTAATCCAAAAATAATCTTCACAGGACAGAGTTAAATGAATAGCAATCCAAGCCTTGGAATAATAGATTACAAACAGTTTCATGGAATGCAGAAGCTTGTCAGAACCTCCATATAGACAAAGCAATCAGACGAATACAGCTACTCTGGTCTTCCAGGGTGGGCCAACAACTCTATCTCAGAAACCCAGAAAAAAATCATCTAGTCATGAAAGATATGCCAAATGATCTTCACTCCACAAAATTAAATGTATAACAACTCATGTCTATGGAAAATAGTTTTCGAATAGGTTTATGGAATCTCAGAAGCTTGTTAGAACCTGCATTCCAAACAAGGATGCTGAGATGCACACTTTGCTTCAGCACGCGATCCGACGAAGAGAGTCACCCTGGTCCTCCAATGAGGAATTAAACTTTCGACTAACAATCCCATCTCGGAATAAGTCATATATTCAAGAAACATGTGCAAAAAATCTTCACTAAATGGAATTACATGAATAGCAACCCAAGCCTTGGAATAATATTTTAGGAATATGTTCATGGAATGTCAGAAGCTAACCAGAACCTTAATCCAATGTAAATAAAAATGCTGAGATGGACACTTGGTGTCACGTTGCGATCAGACGAAGAGATTCGAGCTGTTCCTCCAGGGTGATTGAGCTTGGGGCTGACAATTCCCATCTCGGAGAAAGTCATCTACTCACGAATGATGTGCAAATAATCTTGATTACACAGATTTAATTGTATGGCAACCCAAGACTTTGGAATAATAGTTTATGAATAGATTCATCGAAGGTCAGGAGCTTATCAGGTCATCCATATCAACGACATAAGAATGATGACATAGGCACGCGACATCACAAGGCAATAAGACGAAAAGAGTCATCCTAGTCAAGCAGGGTGTGGCTGAGCTTGGGGCCAAGTTCATTCCCAAGAGTCCTATTTTGGAAAAAGCCATCGAGTCACGAAATGTGTGTCAAATAATCTTCACTGGTAGAGTTAAATGTAAAGCAACTCAAGCCTTGGAATTGGGGGGGGGTGGGGGGGGGGGGGGGTGGGGGGGGGGGGGGGTGGGGGGGGGGGGGGGTGGGGGGGGGGGGGGGTGGGGGGGGGGGGGGGTGGGGGGGGGGGGGGGTGGGGGGGGGGGGGGGTGGGGGGGGGGGGGGGTGGGGGGGGGGGGGGGTGGGGGGGGGGGGGGGTGGGGGGGGGGGGGGGTGGGGGGGGGGGGGGGTGGGGGGGGGGGGGGGTGGGGGGGGGGGGGGGTGGGGGGGGGGGGGGGTGGGGGGGGGGGGGGGTGGGGGGGGGGGGGGGTGGGGGGGGGGGGGGGTGGGGGGGGGGGGGGGTGGGGGGGGGGGGGGGTGGGGGGGGGGGGGGGTGGGGGGGGGGGGGGGTGGGGGGGGGGGGGGGTGGGGGGGGGGGGGGGTGGGGGGGGGGGGGGGTGGGGGGGGGGGGGGGTGGGGGGGGGGGGGGGTGGGGGGGGGGGGGGGTGGGGGGGGGGGGGGGTGGGGGGGGGGGGGGGTGGGGGGGGGACTGGTGACCTGGACGCCATCTTTGTATTTCTTTTAATGGGGACCATGTGCACAGATAATCGTATCTATCAATTTACTATATAAAATACTCAAAAAACACATAAAAATCACCCAGACATGCTAAAATACAAAAAGTAAACAATACTATGTAAATACTATGCAAATTCACCAAGTATTACTCAAAATAACACTTATCTGTTCAGGAGCTATCCGCAAACACTACACACCATCCAACTTTTCCAACAACTTATCTTTGTTTTGTTGGTTCCTTACATTAATTACACAATGAGTCTTTTGACTCCATGGTGGCCTGAATAATAATAATAATAATTAATGGGTACAAAGGCTTTGTCTTTCAACATTTTTTTTAAACACTTTCTGTCTTATGAGTACCTCAGGAGAAAGTAACTAAATGCCTGGGTTATGCTTTTATTTTATTATTTATATGGGTACTTATGGAGTCAAAAGACTCATTACGGGAGACAAACACTATCCATTAACACAGGACCTATTATACATCTCCTTAAACTTCTTTACTTTTGAAGTACTTACAACCAACTGTGACAATCCTTCCACTCATTTACCACTCTCAAAGTAAAGAATCTAGTCTCCACTCCATTATTAACCACACTTTTAAAAATCTTCCAAGCGTGATCCCTCGTTTTCCTTCTACTCCACATGTATTGAAAAATTTCTGTGTGTGAATTTTGTGCAATCTCTTTATTAACATATATGTTTCTAATTCATATCTCCCTCTCCTTGGTCTGTCAATCCTCTGCAACCCCCACCTTCAATTGGCCAGCCTGGTTGGCAGAGTGGTTAGTGTATCCACTCTCCAGCCAAAAGGTTGAGGGGTTCGAATCCCGCTGTGGGCATGGATGTTTGTGATTGTCTGTGGAAATACTAGTGGTGGTGGGCATTAGATGGCATTGGTGTAGTTGATTGACACAGAGAGTTGTAGAGAAGGTGCTCTCTTGATAAGTCTTTGGATTCCCTAGAGGTGTCATGAACAGATTCACATCAATTCCCATTTGCTTTGACTTATGTAATAATTTTCCTTGCAGTATTCTGTCAAATGCATTTGCAATATCCAGCAGCATCATAGTAGTCATTTCCTTTATTCCATTCTAATGTCACCTTATTATAAAATATGAATAAATTACTGAAGCAGGACCTCTCTTTTACATGCGGTCCCTTATAGAGTACCATATTCCTATCAACCTCTACACACACTTTTGTTCAACTTTACCTGAATTTTAGTTTTAACCAACTTTTCCAATACTTTAACCACCACTCCAGAGATACTCACTGGTTTGTAATTTGCCACTTCTTCGACCTTTTATATAATGGAACTATCTTACCTTCATTCCACTCCCTTGGAACCTTTCAATAGTTAAGACAGATAAAACCACTTTGTCAGAGGGACTGCCAGTTCGCTTGCATATTCTCATAGCACATGAGCTGGCATACCATCCAGCCACACTGCAGTATTTACATTGATATACTTAATACCTCCAGTTTATCTACCTCGATTCTCACACCAATCTTTGTCACATCAGTAACTGGAAAGCCATGACATTGATGTATACCCTTGCAAAGTGATCACTTAGTAACTGAATTAATTCTTCTTCTTCTGTTACTTTCCTACCATCAGCAATAAGTAAAGTTATTGTTCCATAATCATTCTTTTTTCTACTTGCTATTTAGCAAAAAAAAAATTTTTTTTGGATTTACTTTGGCCTGCTTAGCAATTTTCTCTCAAAATCTGATTTAGCCTCCCTTACTATACTTCTTACTGCACGTTATTATTATTATTATTATTACCCCAAGACCTCATGGAGTCAAAGACTCATCTGGGAGGTCCTTTTATCACACACACACACACACACACACACACACACACACACACACACACACACACACACACACACACACACACACACACACACACACACACACACAGCTCATCATACCGTATCTTAAACACACTCAAACTCCATGCGGACACCACACTCTCAGGCAAAGCATTCCAATCATTTATAACTCTGCACGAAAGAAACCTACCTCTCACTCCCTTACTCACACCCTCCTTATACAGTTTCCAGGGATGACCCTGATCTCCCCTGATCTCCCACTATTTTCTGTAGAACTACTCCAACATTGATCCTATAACAACCCCTTAGTAGAATATAACAACCTAATCTAACAATATAACAACCTAATATAACAATATAACAACCCCTTTATATTGTACATGAGTATGCACACACCTTCTCTCTTCATAATTCTGCAATGTTTTCTTTTTTTTTTCTTTTTTTTTAACTCTTATCCACTTAACTCCTACTTGGTTTATTCTCCTGAATGTGGGTATTCAATCTGATACTGCCTGTCTCTCAAACAATCCCTGCCACTTCCCATGCACTAAATGTTCATTCTTTTTGTAACTTTTTATGTCATGACTGCTCCATGATGCCACCTCAGTTTGTCATAATTGCCAGCTTTGTAGTTCCACATAAACCATTTCTTACACAAAAATTCCACATGTTGAGCAATTGCCCAGAACAAGATTGTATGACAACTTTTCCCAATCAGAGTCAGAGCTGCTACTGTAGTTATAGATAGATCTTCTGATACTATTCCCATATTCAACACTCTCAAACCTATGGTATTCTCCATCACATGCTTTTTCAGGTAATAATCCCTGAGTAATAACTGTATAAATTCCATTTCCATTTTGCCATGCAGTCTTTCCTCCTTTCAATCTGTATCTGCACAGTTAAAGTCACCCATTATAATTGCTTGACCTGTACTCGTTGTGCTATCTGCCAATGCATATCATCCACATCTTCTTTTAAACCCCCAGGTTTATAGAAGCAACAAATACTATATTTTATCTTATTGGGCTCTGTCTTATAAAAGACAGCCCTCAAATAAACATTTCTCTCAGATCTACAATCTTCCTTACTTCTATTTTTGTTGGTTGAAGTTCTTCAGCTATCATTAATAGTATCTCTACTCTTTTACCTGTCAATGAAAAAATGTTCATGACTATAGCTAAATGTGGACATAAATTTATTGTCAGAATACTAATAAATTATATTACACAAAAAAGTGTGCAATAAGTGTATACAATTAAATACAATATGTTTTTGGCAAAAGTTACAAATTTTCTAAGGATCTAGTTAAGGAATTAATGTACATTGCCTACAGACATTTCAGTACAGAATATATCCACTCTGAACTGTAATGCAGCTCTCACAACATCATACCATGCTTGGCACCAAGTGATTCAGGAATTCTTGAGGCAAACTGGCCCACTCCTCCTTCACAGCAAGGAAAATGCCTTGTTTTTTTCTGAAGGAGAATTTTGAGCAGCAATGCATCTCTAAATCTTCCTATTTCACCCAAAACATGATCTATGACTTGAGATCTGGGGAGCATGCTGACAAATCGATTTGATTAATATCCTCGGTTTCCATAATTATCTCCACTGCTTGTGTATGATGTGGTGTCACATTATTATTATTATTATTATTATTATTATCCAGGCCTCCATGGAGTCAAAAGACATATATCGCGGGAAGTTGTTTTTAAGAAACGCAAAGTTTATCATACCCCTCCTTGAACCCATTGACTGTTCCCACTCCAACCACTCTCTCAGACAATGCATTCCAAGGTTAAACTACCCTCCATGCAAAGAAACCACTCCTCACCCTCTTGTGCACAGCCTCCTTTCGTAACTTCCAGGGATGGTCCCTTGTCATCGCTCCTTCCCACCATTCCACCAAGTGAAATAACTCTCCAATGTGTACCCTGTAACTGCCTCTCAACAGTTTAAAAGTCTCAATCATATCACCTCTCCTCCTTCTTCTATCCACCAAACTCTGCAGTCCACATTCCCTCAGTCAATCCTCATAACTCATATTGTACAGTCCTGAAACCATCTTTGTTATCTGCCTCTGTACCCTTTCCACAGTCAATTTATTCCCTTCAAATCCTGGAGACCAAATCTGAGAACAATAGTCTAAGTGTGGTCCGATCAGGGCCTTATACAATGGAATGATAACTCTTTTATCTCTGCAGGGCAACGTCCTTCTCATTATTGCAGCAATTCTCTGAGTTACCCTCACCACCTTTGCAATATACTCCCTGAATTTCAATTTTCCATCAATCATCACTCCCAGATCTTGTCTCCCCTACCTCTTCCAGTACAGCTCCTCCAACCGAGTATGCATCCTCCCATAGATGGATTCCAAACCTCAAAACTTTACATTTTGCTGCATTGAACTGACAACCCATTTTCCCATCTGTCTAGTTTATTCATTGTAGGGCTGCCACATCTGCACTATTACTGATAACCCTTCTCAGCTTCACATCATCTGCAAACAACTGAATTTCCCCTTGTAATCCATTGATAATATCATTGATATAAAGGTTAAACAATACAGGTCCCAGTACTGATCCCTGTGGAACTCCACTTGTAACCTCCTGCTTCCTTGATATTGCCCCACCATACATAATTCTCTGATACCTATCAGTCAGCCAATCCTGAATCCATTTGACTAACCTAACATTTAAACCCATGTGCTGCTACTTAAATATCAGCTTATCATGTGGAACCCTGTCAAACGCCTCTGCAAAATATAAAAAAATGGCAGTATATGCCTTTCCCTCATCAACTGCTCTTGTCACTTTATTATAAAAGGCAATCATATTACTAAAGCAAGAGCACCCCTTAACAAATCCATGTTGATTCTCACAGATAACATTACCCTCATCTGCCCAATGCTGCATATGGTCCGTCACTAATTTCTCCAAGACCTTAACAACTACTGATGACACACAAACAGGCCTATAATTAGACACTTCCAGTCTGCTACCGCCCTTAAGCAGTGGCACTATCTTATCTTCCTTCCATTCCCTGGGTACCTTTCCCATAAAAATGAATTCTTTACCTACAGCATCATGGAGCAATTGAACATGATGTTGAAGAACTTCATTACAATATCATTCACCAGTCAGAGTATTTTTTTCCATCACTTGAGGCGTGGTGTATTCATCACCTTTGTGTGGGTGGCATATTTGCAAGTCTGTCACCTCTCATTGCATGCTCCACTTTTGCTTTATCTATTCTTAATCAAATATAATGGACCACAACCCAAAGAAATGCGATTTAACTGCATATCATAAAAATTCTCCCACAAAAAATAGTTTAAAAAAACTTAAAAATAATCTAACCATACCAAACATCAAAATTCCAACCAAAAGAATAATAAAAAAAAACAACAGAAATCCAATCAAACAACCCACCAATGTTAATTCTACCAAAAAAAAAAAAAACAAGAAAAAAAAAAGATTTTTAAACCCACTTCACCAACATCTGTGGCCTTAACAGCATAAACAATGTGCACCATGACCTACAGTCATCTGAACCAGAAGTACTATTCCTATCAAATCCTAACTAGCAACCTCACTAGTCAGTCCACATCAACTGCCCAAACTACCCATTACACAGCTCTTTCTATCACAATTGCAGCACTTGTGCATTCATCAGAATCGACATACCATGCCAGCGACTGCAAACCCTTGAATCCCCAATGTTTGATCAATCAACTTGGGCTGAACTTTCTCTACCAAACCAACCTGTCCTTTTTGCTCTCTCTATTGCTCTCCAAACTCCATTAACCACTCTGACCTCTTCAACTATCTCTCTCTGTAAAGCTTGACTTTCTGCAGTCAAAATATTCCAATTGTGAGATAATTCTTCTTGGGGGGGGGTCTTCAGTGTCCATAACTCACATTAGCTCCCCTTCTTGTTCGATCAGTTTCACTGATCGAACAGGAAGGGATGTTGAGGTGTTTGTCATCAGCAATGGCCTATCTCAGATCATCAACCTTCCATCTAGAATATCTGACAACACCCTTCAATTGCCAACACACTTGACCTCTTCCTAACAAGTTCTCCTTCCAGGTATGCCATGGTTGTTGGTTCTTCTCTTGGGAACTTGGACAACAACCTCATACAAGTCTCTTTTGCCACAGAACTACCTTCATCCATCAGTTCAGTATCATGTCCTTTGGCACTAGAAGGGTTCCAAATGGTAAGACCTCCGTGACTTATGTTCCTTCTTCCCATGATCTGACTACCACTTCAGTTATTCTGATCCAAACACTTGCTCAGACTGAATAAATAACAGAAATCATCCTTACAGAAATGAAGGCTTTCATCCCTCATTCCACTCCAAACTCTCAGCCAGTGTCCAAACCTTGGTTCTCAAAAAGGTTTGCCAATCCTGTCAAAGAAAAAACCTCTGCACACCACGAATGGCTCAAAACAAAAACTCCACCTGCCCACTCTGTAGCTCACAACAACAGTTGTAAAAGAATCATCATCAAGTCCAAGTCAGACTTTAGAATGCCATAAACTCACCTCCTGCAACAGTTTGTTGAGATATCTGCATGCCTGTACTTGAATGGAGCCAATTTGCAAGCTGACCTGCCATGGGTGTGTTTTGGTTACTGTTACAACCAAAAATCTGTCCCCAAGATTACATCTCTCAGCTGTTCATGCTCCATGGTAGAGTGAGGATGACCTCTTAGCAAACATCTGAAACACATTCCATTCATTTGAAACATTGCCAAGAGCCTGGATACAACACTATACAAGATTCTAGACCAGGGGTCGCCAAAGTTATTCGCCTGTCGACCCCTTCAAGAGTTTCTTGACTTTTTATCGACCCCCTATATTTTACTATTACGTAATTATAATAGGACAAGCAAAAAAGATGCTTATGTGAGTTTTTAGATACAGTGTTTATTGTATGTATAATATGGTATATATTATTATATTACTATTACTACTACTATTACTATCACTAGTAATATCACTAGTACTACTAGTGCTATTAATAAACTACTGGTATTAATATCACTGGTATTACTACCAGCGCTGCTCAACTCTTCAACATAGAGAAGTTTAGTTTGTGAATGAATAATGATTGAATTATAATATGTATGTTGATGAATTTTAGAACTTTAACACTCACTTGTATGTCAATGCGCAAAAATGAGACTGGGATCGAATACTTGTAAGTATCAATAAATAAGAACCACACATGTGTTGCAATCTCGCTCCCACTGTGCCGGCCAGCAGGAACCACCAACATCCTTTTATTGGTAAATACGTCATTTTGGTCTACTTGATTGGCCTCAGTAACTATTTTCATGACCTTACTCCATCTTACAGGTCCTATTCATGGACCTGTAAGATGGAGGTACTGATTCCACGATTCACTCTTAATTGCATTGTCATTACCTCCATGTTTTTTGTCATGGAGGTAATCCAAGTTAACCGAATTAAATATTACCCATACAATGATGTCTTATATTTTTCTGTCGACCCCCAATTGACCCCTAACAATGTCATATCGACCCCTTTGGCGACCACTGTTCTAGACTCTCGATATCAGTAATTCTGCTGCCTTCTTCAAGCTTTGTAATAATTCTTCCATGAGTGAAATCTAGATGATGTCTTTGAGACATTACAAGACATCCAAGTTCACAACTTATTTCTTCCTGAAAAGAGTTTCCTTCAAACACAATTCACTTAGTGCAACCTTTTGCCTTTTATCCCTTTGAATGCTGCCATGTGATCCCTTTGCATGTGATTCTAAAATTTGAATGCATACCCATTTTTTTCATGAATTCTTCAGTTCTAAAATTTGCCCCAAATTGATTCATTTGAATTTGCAGTTATAATCTTCAGGAATAGTGTTCATCCTTAGGTTTTGAACATCAGTGTACAATATCCATTGCATTCTATCCCTGTAACTATGTTATTCTCTGTCAACCAGGTCTTGTTGATGCCAATAATTTTTGGTCAATGACCACTGCAAAAAATTCCTCTCTTTTATTTCTGATACTTTGGGCATTCATGTACATGCATTTCAACATCCTCTTGGGGCCTACAGTTATCCTTACATAATGTCATTACTTGCCTATTCAGCTTAAACCTGGGAAACTGTACCTAGCTCTTCACAATTATTACTGCAATCATAGTCATCTATCCCATGGATGACCATTTCCTCAGTCATCCCTGCATTCATACTCATTTTCCCCATGGATGGCTAGACATATGCTTGATTTGATAGCCCCCCCCCCCCCCCACCGATTCCCCAGTATCTCCAGTTTCTTGGATTTTTCACTTCCAAACTCTTACTGAACAACACTTTCTCCAAGCATCTGATTCCAAAACCATTCAATTCAATTATCATATATCAGCCATATACAGGCCTTTTCATCCATCAAATGCATTCCACATACATCTATAAACTGCACACCATTTCTCCTACAGAATCTTCTCATTGACAATCATAGCCTTTCTTCTCAATTCTGTCCTATCATTCCAAGGCAGCAGACTCACAATCTTTACTTTCTTACTCTTCATTTTTTTTTTTTACTTTTAACAATTCTTTTATTATTATTATTATTATTATTATTATTATTAGACACCTCCAGGGAGTCCAAAGACTCATCGAGGGAGAGTGTGCCAACAGCATTGAACGATTTGTTCCCTTCCAACTACTAACTGCGCTCAAACTTACTTAACTGAGCCATTAGTAGCAGAGGCTCTACCAATCAACCAACCTTTGCCAGCATTTATATTTTATATCCTTTATATCCTCTCTCATTACATATTTTTCACCTTTCACATCATTTATGCTTGCCAAAACAATTAACTTGTTCACTTCTTTCTTCTGCAAACTTATAGCTTCACTGACATCCTTTATATTCATCTGGGAACATACTTTTGTCACTTTTTCAGTGATTACACCTATTATTGAATCTCCATACAGTACTTTCTGTTTCTTTTCTTCCTCTAGCTGTACCACATGTCAATTGTTTCTCCAGTCACCTGAGGTCATGTTTTGTTCTCTGAAAGAGTCTGCTTAAGTATGCAATTCTTTCTGCACTGGCATCTCATCCCACCTCCTTGAAATTTTCATTCGTATTTTGTGCTCTATCATTCACTTTTTCTCCTACATTCTTTATAACACTTTCACAATCCCACCTTATATTCTTAATATTAGTCACTTCATTATTCTGCTTCTAACACCACTCACATTTCTTGAATTTGCTTACAAAATATTTCCAACAAACATTCTTGTGCTTTCATACTACAAAGCATTCATTCTTCTATTTAAAGTATTCATTGCCTCTTGGCAATGAATACTTTAAATAGAAGCTATATTGCACTAAATCCCACATATTAATATAATTTAGCATCAATGTTTTTATTAATGTTACTAATCCATCACTATTACTTTCATTTGCAAATTTGTAGATTAGGATATCTTTTTCTTTTCAGCCACTTTCTGTCCACTGCTGGACGAAGGTCTCCTCCAGTTCTTTCGACCTTTCTCTGTTCTTGGCAATGGTTGACCAATTTTCCGCAACAAAATTTGACAATTCATTACTCCACCTTCTTTTAGGATGTCCTCGGCGCCTCGTTTCCCTTCTTTAGGAATCCAGTTCGTTAGTATGGTGGTCCATCGCTCATCTTCTCTTCTGAATAGATGTCCAGCCAATTTCCATTTTAGTCACTTGTGGTGAAGAATGATGTCAGTGATGAGTCTGGCTTCTTATCCAGGTGTTTCGCTTCTTATCTTTTAATGTGATGCCTAGCATCAACCTCTCCATTTTTCTTTGAGTTGTTGTTAATTTATTTGCCAGCGGTTTTGTTAGCAACCAAGTTTCACAACCATATGAGATGACTGGAAGTATACACTGGTTAAATGTCTTCCTTCTTAAACAGAGTGGGACATCATTGTTTGAAAAATGCTTTTCAATTTTCTGAATGCACTCCAGGCAAGTTGAACTCTCCTATTTATTTCCTTTTGGAGTCCACAGTTTAGATCAATGAGATGACCTAAGTATGTATGAAGAGACTCTTTCCAAGAAATTGTTTTCTATTATTATGTTTTTTGGTGTTACAAAATGATTAAACTTGATTTTAGTTTTTTCTCTGTTTATCTTTAGACCGACATTTCTGCTTTCATGATATAGGTCTTCTATCATTATATTAAGGTCTTCTGGAGTGTTTGCAAAAATTATGATATCATCTGCATATCTTAGGTGTGTTAAGTTTCTATTAATAATTTTTATACCAAGATTTGTCCAGTTTATATTATTAAATATTTCTTGAAGGACTGCTGTAAATATTTTGGGTGATAGAGAATCTCCTTGTCAGACACCTTTTTCAATTGATATTTTATTGCTACTCGTGTGAAGTTGGATTGTTGCTGTTGCAGTGAGGTGGTATATTCCTGGAGGAGGTCCATATATTCTCCAGGAACTCCCTGATTCTGGAGTGCTTTGATTATTGCATTAGTTTTGATGGAATCAAATGCTTTTTCACAATCAATGAAGACTAAACAGAGAGGCAATTGGTTTTCTTCTGCTTTTTCTATTATTTGTTTTACTGCAGTAGATTTTTACTGCAGCAGATTAGTTATTCTTTTATTTCTAATTCTTTTTTCTTTTTTTTCCAATGCTTGTGTTGGGTCTATAGAGCAAATTTTTGTTTCTTGTATTATTATTATTATTATTATTTGACACCTCCAGGGAGTCCAAGGACTCATCGAGGGAGGGCACCTACTCTACAACTCCCTACCTTCACCACTCAACTTCATCCACCAACTGCATAATCAACACCAATGCAATCTACTATCCACCATCACTACTAGTATTTTCACAGACAATCGCAAACATCCATGCCCAGTGCGGGATTCGAACCTGCAGCCTTTTGGCTGGAGAGCTGATACACTAACCATCAGACCAGCAGTTTATAACTGAAAAAAAAAATTAAAGATTTGTTCTACTAGTAGGTTTTGAGTTTTCTTGATTTAGATCATTACAATTTAGTCTTATAAGTTGTTTGCACAAACCAGGTACATCTTATATCTCGGTTAAACATTCTGCATATCATAATAATAATAATAATAATAATACATAAAAAAAAAGTGAGAAAATAATATCTGTGAGATTTGTTTTGGGAGAAATATGCATATTTAAGGCAAATATACTAATAGAACATTTCAACATCTCTAGGCATCAGTCACATCTTCCAAATCTTCTTTAGAAGAACAAGGCAGATCTACAAACCACTTTCTGATCGTTGCCAGGACATCAAAAATATCCTTAATAGCCTTGATAGTAATAATTGCTATGACTCAGATAGTTTCTCTCTAGATGTGTTTCAGAACTAACATGTATCCCTGTACTGTCTTCAAAGCTGTCCTACTCATTTGATAACCCTCCAACAGTATGGAAGCAAGTTTTTAACCAACTTGTTTTCTAAAAATAGGGGAGACAAAAAGCTATCAACCTATCTTACCTATTAAGCATACATAGTAAATTTAAATACTTCAAAAACATTGTAATAACTTTTTTCATGCAACTTTGAAATCGGCCCTTCAGAACACACGCAATTTACAGACAAAACATACTAGTTGTGGAAGTGGTGGAGGTGGGCGGTAGATGGCGTTGATGGAGATGATTCGTAGTAGTGGTTCGGTGTAGTGGTTGAGACAGTTGTAAGTGTCCTCCCGTGATGAGTCTTCGGACTCCTTGGAGGTGTCAGGAATAATAATAATAATAATTAGAGAGTGTCAAATTAAGAGTTTAGATTTTATGTTTGCCACAACTCAATTGTTTCACTCATTCATTTAAATGTTAAAGATACCAAGCTAAGCTTGGTATCTTTAACATTTATTGTACCCAAGGTAAAATACTCATTCATTGTTACATGCAAACTGTAAAATGCTGTTTTGTTTTGAAGATGCTGGTCTCAAATAGAGTGAAATATAAGCATCTTCTAGTTGATAAACATCCTCTTATAATTTAATGTTGTTTTTGGTATTATAATGCTATTAAAATAAGTTATGAAACACCCAACAGCTAAGCCTGTTAATAAGAAATTACAGACAGGGCAATAGCCAAATCTACAATCTGTTGTACCACACTCACGTGCCAACACACACACACACACACACATGCATACATACACACAGGTTCTTACCATAAGGCACAGTTAGGAGAGTAGCTGACAGATATCAGAACGTGATATATGGAGGTGCTCTTTACAGGGTGACAGCACTTCAATGAAAGTGACCAGTGGTAAAACTACAGTGTTCTGCACTCAGGCCATTGTTATTTAACCTAAATATTAATAATATTGTGGACAGATTACTACAGGTAAAAATCCTGGAAGGCCAACTTGACTAATTTTATGGGCACATATGAATAAGTGTCAGTTTAATGTTTCTAAATGTAAGGTTATGAATTGCAAATGAAGACTATTGCAGGCAGTGTATTATATTAATGGGAATTTGCTGCAAATAATCAGTGAAACTAAAGACCTGAGGTGTTACTGTGGGCAGTGAGAAACAGGTTTTTTGCATGCAGAGTTGTGAATGATTGGAATGCCCTGCCTGAGAGCGTGCAGAGAAGTTGAGTGTGTTTAAGTCACGGAATGATGAGCTGTGTGTATGATAAAAGGGCCTCCTAGATAAGGCTTTGACTTCATGGGGTCTTGGGGCAATAATAATGATAATGATAATAAATGTATTGTTAAAAAAAAACATGAAAAATAATTATTCTCCCACTTTACAAGGCTTTGATAAAACCATATATGGACTATTGTATTCAGACATCCTCATCTGGGTTCCAGGGAGATGATGGTGAGGTAGCTAAAAGATACAGAGAACAGTTGATCTATGGAATTATGCATAAGGGAATTATTATTATTATTATTATAATTACCCCAAGACCTCATGGAGTCAAAGACTCATCTGGGAGGTCCTTTTATCACACACACAGCTCATCATACCGTGCCTTGAACACATTCAAACTCCTTGCAGACACCACACTCTCAGGCAAGGCATTCCAATCATTCACAACTCTGCATGAAAAAAACCTACCCCCCACTCCCCTACTCACAACCCTCTTTATACATTTCCAGGGATGATCTCTGGTTTCCCCCGATCTCCCACTATTTTCTGTAGAACTTCTCAAGCATTGATCCTATAACAACCCCTTACCAACTTGGAGGTCTCTATCATATCGTCCCTCTTACTCCTGTCGACCAGACTCTGCAAATTACATGTTCTCAATCTTTCCTCATACTCGACACTATAGAGGTCAGAAACTAATTTGTCAATCGCCTTTGGACCCTCTCTAACATCTCCTCATCCTTCTGAAAACCAGGTGACCAAATCTGGGCACAAGAATCTCTCTACTTCTGCACATCAGTGTCCTCCACATCATTCCCAGAAGCCTTTGTGTTGTCTTCACAATTTTGGCTATGTGTCCAATAAATTTCAGATCCTTATCCACTATCACCCCCATATATCCTTCCACCTCTAACAATATATCCTCACCAAGCATAAATTCTGCATCCCATCTTTGTTTTCCAAATTTTAAAATCTTACATTTAGAAACATTGAACTCACATCTCCATTTCCATGCCCAATCACTCAATTTATTCAAGTCTTCTTGTAAGGCCACAACATCTTCACTACTCTTCATGGTTCATCCCAGGTTTGCATCATCTGCAAACAACTGAATATCTCCATCCAAATCTTCACCTATATCGTTAATATACAAGTTAAATAGTAATGGCCCCAAAACAGACACCTGAGGCACTCCACTAGTGACTTTCCTGGATATCACTCCCCCATACACAACTTGTTGATGCCTATCAGATAGCCAGTCTCCAATCCAATGCACTAATCTAATATCCAACCCCATCTGCTTTGGTTTGACTGTCAACTTAGCATGAGGTACTCTATCAAAAGCCTATGCGAAATCTAAGTATATTACTGTATATCCTTCTCCTCTGTCCAAGGAAGCAGTCACTTTATTGTAATAAGTAAGTAGATTACTAAAATATGACCTCCCTTTAGCAAATCCATGCTGTCCATCAAAGATAATACCACTGCCATCAACCCAACTATGTATCCCAGTTTTCACAAGCTTCTCCAACAACTTAACCACAACACCTGACACACACAGATAGGCTTATAGTTTGATGCTTGAGTTCGATCACCTCCTTTATGAAGTGGCACAATCTTGTCCTCCTTCCACTCCCTAGGGACTTGACCAAGTGACTTGAATCATATTAAAAAAATATGTCAAGACAGGTGTCAACTCCCCAGCACATTCCCTCAGAACCCTTGGCGATATATCATCAAGTCCCACAGCCCTATTAACCTCTAGCTTACTCCACTCCCCATATGCCTCTTGCTCACTTACAGTCAGTCTCTTCTCCCCATCATCTACTGCTCTCAATCTCTCCATAAAGTCACATTGAAAGACCTTTATGAATTGCTCATTAGGTATCTCCACCACACATTCTGCATCAGCTGTCTTTATACCTTTTTCTTCTATCAATGTAATCCCTCCATAATCATTCTTTCTTCTGCTGGCCACACATCAAAAGAACTCCTTAGGATTCCCTTTAGCCTCATTAGGTAACTGTTGTTCATACCTCTCTTTAGCTATCCTCACCAACCAAGTAACTCCTCCTGCCTGGTCTTTGTAGACCTCATGGAAGTGGTTATTTCCAGTTCTCTTATGTTGTCTCCACTAAGCCCTCTTTCTCTGTATCGCATTCCCAATTCCCCCCATTCATCCATCTCACACCCACCCCATTTAACCTTCTCACCCCTGGAATACACCTAGACATTGTATCTACCAGATAGGTTTTGAAAATCCCCCAAGCTGGATTGATCTCTTTTCTAGCTAACTCCTCATTCCATGCTACATCCGCAAGAATGGGGTCTTCCAAGCTTGAGGAACAGACAGAATAGAGGAGATATGATGGAAACATAAAAGTTAGTAAGGGAGAGAAGCTTAAGTATAGATACAGGTAAGAGTTTGCAGCTTTTGGGCAGAACTCAGCATAATCAGTGTTGTAAAGTGTGTGGCCAGGAAATTCCAGATTGTTTTCATTCTAAGTGGTGTGTGTGTGTGTGTGTGTGTGTGTGTGTGTGTGTGTGTGTGTGTGTGTGTGTGTGTGTGTGTGTGTGTGTGTGTGTGTGTGTGTGTGTGTGTGTGTGTGTGTGTGTGTGTGTATGGATTGATCTACTGTAGGATGATGTGAGTACATCTTCAGTGAATGAATTCAAAGAGAAGTATGAGCGGCTAAACTGCATTCCCTCAATGAGCTCTTAGACCCCCCCAAAAAAATACATAATAATAATAATAATAATAGTATTCAGGTCTTCTGAAGTAGCAAAGGCCTTACTACAAATGGGACACATACGTTATCTCTGTGATAAACGTCGTAAATGAGAGTTTGCACTTCACTGAAGTTCATTCCAGAATACACTGTTGATCTAGCTAGTCTTCTTTTTTCATGTAGCAGAAGGAAGTTACTTCAGAGTCATTGAAGGGGATAGATGGCAGGGATGTCACCACCCAGTGACATGCTTTGACTAACCCAGCCTCATATGCTGGACAAGTTAAAGGGGAGGGATTAGATGGAGAGAGAGAGAGAGAGAGAGAGGCTCTGATCCCTTGGGATGGGGGGATGAGCATAGACTGAAAATCCCTCCTTGTAATAATGAAATATTTATTCTATTATTTGAAATACATTATTTTCCATTATTATAGTGGTTTATAGAGGCCACACACTTCGAGGATAGTAGAAAAAAATTGAAGAAAGACATCCTCTTTTTTACTTTATGGAAGAAAAAAACACAAATATCAATGTAAACCAGCAGTGAGATTGGATGTCTTATTGGCTTGTATATTATGTGAATGTAGGAGTGAACTGGCAGTGCCTCTGACCAAGATTTTAAATTTAAGTCTCAGCTCTGGAAAGGTTCTGAGGCAGTAGAAAGAGGAGAAGACTTCCACCTAGTAGAAGCAAATTACAGATAGTTAGTTTCTCAGGAGTGGTGATTACAGTTGGAAAAGCAAGTTAAAGACAGAATTCAGAATGGGCAGATAGGAATAAGATATTCAATGGTGGTAACACAGCTTTGGAAAAGCTAATCCTATTGTAGTAATTTACTAATTTTTTATAACCGAATTACAACTGAGTTGGGTAATGGAGATGGCTACAGCAACACAGCTGAATGGATATCAAGGTGATGGTATGGATGAGAGTGTAGGTGGCTAGAGACAGACAGACACTAGATAACAGAATTCAGGAAAATTAGAGTGACTAGTAGAGTGCTTCAGAGCTCTGCTAGGGACCACTGTTTAATTTGTATGTTAATGATATAAGGAATGATTTGAGCATGAGTATCAAATCATGCTGATGATGCAAAACTGGGGAGGAAAATAGTTAATAAAGGTGATACAGAGATTCTGAAAGGATAATTTAAATAAACTGACAGTGTGGCCAAAGAATAATTATCAGATGAATGCAGCAAAGCATAATCATGTTAAAATTGTTGTTAACTCCCTGCAGCATTCCCTCAAAACATATGTTATATCAAGTCCTATAGGCTAATTAACATTAAGTTCACTCAATTCCCAATACACCACCTGCTTATTTACACCAGTCCCTCCTCCATCCTTCTCACTGCATTTAAGTTCCACATGGTGTCACATTCATGAGGATGAAATCTCTCTATATTAACTATAACTAATAATTAGGAATTACAGACACGTTAACACAAGAATATTTTAATATTTGCCAAATATTTCAGTCTGAAACTAACAGACTATCTTCAGTGGCTACATAAAAGTAGAATGGGGAGTGGAGTAAGTGGAGCAAGAGGTGTATGGGGAGTGGAGTAAGCTAGAGGTTAATAGGGCTGTGGGACTTGATGATATATCGCCACATGTTCTGAGGGAATGTGCCAGGGAGTTGACACCTGTCTTGACATATTTTTTTAATACGAGTCTTGCACTCGGTTAAGTCCCTAGAGAGTAGAAGGAGGGCAAGATTGTGCCACTTCATAAAGGAGGTGATTGAACTCAAGCATCAAACTATAGGCCTATCTGTGTGTGTCAGGTGTTGTGTTTAAGTTGTTGGAGAAGCTTGTGAGAACTGGGATACAGAGTTGGGTTGACGGCAGTAGTATTATCTTTGATGGACAGCATGGATTTGCTAAAGGGAGGTCATGTTTTAGTAATCTCTTACTTATTACGATAAAGGAGAGGTGATATGATTGAGACTTTTAAACTGTTGAAAGGTGGTTACAGGGCTGACACTGGGGAGTTCTTTTCCTTGGTTGAACAGCAGGAAGGAGTAATGACAAGAAGCCATACCTGGAAGATACGAAAAGAAACCGTGAGCAAGAGGGTGAGGAGTGGTTTCTTTGCATGGAGGGTGGTTGAACCATGGAATGCACTGCCTGATGGAGTGGTGAGCGCTAGAACGGTCAATGAGTTTAAGGAGTGGTATGATAGACTTTGTGTTTCTTAGGAGGGACCTCCCCTCGATGAGTCTTGAAAGACTTTGTGTTTCTTAGGAAGGACCTCCCATGATGAGGCTTTTGACTCTATGCAGGCCTGGATAATAATAATAATAATAATAATAATAATAATAATAATAATAATAATAACATCAGACTTTAACTTTTCCGTCAACTATCGTGCACACTTGTCTACTGACCCATGACAGCTTCTATGCTCCACGTGTTTCTGTTTTTTATTTTTGTGTAACGGTTCCCACATATTCGGCTTTTAGTTATGTACTGGTTCATGTTTATCATTTATTCTATATTTGTCCCCAGAAGTCCCCAGAAGAACTCATGTAACATCTATAAATATATAGGTGTAATACGATACTCTATGGTGGACAGTATGGCTTTGTAAAAGGCAAGTCAGGCCTTTGTAATTTATCACATCTTATAATAGACTGACAGAAGAATTGAAACTGGATAAGGGAAACAACTACATTATAATATGAATGGACTTCGCAAAGGCATTTGAAAGAATACTGCAAGAAGCTATTACATAAGTTGAAGTAGGGCAGTAGATTTTTCCTTCGACAGAACATTCCACAAATCCTGAAATTTTCATGGAACACCTTTGTTATTTTGTAATGTATTAATAATTAATTATGGCATAATCATAAAGAATATTAGTACACTTATGTATATAGTGTGACATGTTGACAAATATAAAATTAATTTAAATCAGTTATCAATCACTGGATGAATGAAATCTTGTAACATATTGTAGTTTCCCCAGGCCAACATCATTAAATTAATTTGTGCTGATTTTCATTGACATATCCCATTCTGATCACCAAAAATTTATAATATTATTATAAGTACTTACGAGTGAATGCAGACTTTTTCTCCTGTGTGCTGGTAGTTTTCCCCTCCTTTTGTACATCCTGGCTGAATCCCAGACTAGCAGACCTCTTTGGCCACCTCGCAAAACAAGCGGCAACATTAAATCGACCCACTTCCTTATAACTGCTTGTGTGCACCAGGCTTTTTTGGTTTCAAGAACATAAATGCAATAAGTCTCGAGTTCATCTGTTTACATAGGCATTTACCTCTGGTCCAAAGGTGCCAGCTTGAGTATTTACAAATACTTAATTATAATTTATATTATCATTTATTTTAAGTATTAATGTCAATAATATTATTTATTTATATTTAATTATATATTAATATTATTATTTTATAATTCAATACATCTGTCGTGTGTTGCAACGGAACTACTAAATGTGTCCACCTGGCTGACGATATAAACCCTACCCCAAAAATAAGCCCTAGTTAAGATCATCAGCCAGGTGGACACATTTAGTAGTTCCATTGCAACACGAGCATCCTGAAAAATCATGATGGGGCTTATTTTCCAGTTAGGTCTTATTTTCGGGGAAATACAGTTGTATATACATATTCTATCTTTCCTTAGCATTTAAGGAGATGCGGAATATGTACTGTGTGAATAATGGTTAGTGTGGTTCTCCTGTGATTAGTTTCTGACTTCCTGGAGATACTATTATATTTTAATAAGCTTGATTTGCTGAAAGTATGTTATTCCCCACCTGTATCCAACCTATATATTAAAGACAGCAGTGGAATAGGAGAGCAATATGAATAACTAACTCTTATTTAGATGTATTGGTCAAGTGGTAATAAACTATTTAATAAACAACTAGTTTCGCCAGCTATTGCTGTCGGCATCTTCAGGGTACAAATAAGGTAGGCAAAGTAAATTATAAGCTAGATGTTAACTGACAATTCTAATTCAATAACAAAATAGTACTGCATGTGAAACAATACACGTGTCGCGGATACTTGATTTACTTGTAGAAAGTATTTTACCTTGGGTATAATAAATGTTAAAAATACCAAACTATTTTAAACCTGGTTTTAATACATTTCCCAAGTAAGCAAACAAACAAACAAGTCAAGTTTGCACCTGCACGTAGTGGAAGTCTAGCTGATCCTCAAAGTAGTGCAAGACCAAGGCAACTTTTGGTAAAAGTAGAATAAGCTCTGATCACTAATCTTAATATTTACCCTTAATGCAAAGCACATCTCCTGGAGGAGGTGCATGATGTTTTGTATTAAAGGCAAGGGGCCACTACCCAGACCGGTTTCGACCTTTATTGAGGTCATCAGTGGGAGCCAGGCTAGAAATACCAAGATTTAGTAATACAGAGCTTATAAGTATTTTACAAGAACAAAAGTTAAAACACCTTATGGTAACTTGTTCTGGTAAAATACTTATAAGCTCTGTATTACTAAATCTTGGTATTTCTAGCCTGGCTCCCACTGATGAGACCTCAATAAAGGTCGAAACCGGTCTGGGTAGTGGCCCCTTGCCTTTAATACAAACCATCGTGCACCTCCTCCAGGAGATGTGCTTTGCATTAAGGGTAAATATTAAGATTAGTGATCAGAGCTTATTCTACTTTCACCAAAAGTTGCCTTGGTCTTGCACTACTTAATAATAATAATAATAATAATAATAATAATAATAATAATAATAATAACTTTGAGGGTCAGCTAGACTTCCACTACGTGCAGGCGCAAACTTGACTTGTTTGTCTGTTTGCTTACTTGGGAAATGGAGTAAAACCAGGTTTAAAATAGCTTGGTATTTTTAACACATGATTTACTTGTTGAGTAAATCATGTGTTAAAATTTTGTAGTTGGTGCTGAAGTTCATTTCATGTGTGTTTAGTGATCTCATTAAGGTCTTCCATATATCAGGTAGGATTAAACCTTGATTCCTGTTGAGGTTTTTTGTGGAACGGGTGACTGTAGCTGCTTCTTTGAAGATTCTGGAGTTTTCTTCTATATAAGGCATATAACTTTTATTCCATTCAATAATGTGGTTGGTTGTAGAGAAGTGGGAAGAAAGGCCAGATATATCTTGTCTGTTATTTCTTACATGACCGATGTGTTCCCTTTGTCTCATTTTGAAGCTTCTAGATGTCTGACCAATGTAACTAAAACCACAGGAACAAGGGATGTTGTAAACTCCAGCATACTTGTAGAAAGGGTGGAAGTCTTTCGGTGATCTTAGCAATTTCTGAAGAGCTTCAATTGGCTTGAAGGTCACTCTAATATTGTGTGGTTTTAAGAGGAGAGCCAGTTTTTGGAAATGGTACCAATGTATGGAATAATTATAGGGTGATATATTGGGTGACATCACATTGTCTTTGTGGTATGTCAGAGAAGAGAATTTTGTTGATGAGTTTTCTAGGGTAGCCATTTAAGGATAGGTCATTGGATATTGTAGTCAATTCTTCTCGTAGGTCATTTTGGTCCGTAGTAAACTGTATAGCTCTTTTCTTTAGCATATGAATAATGTTAAGTTTTTGGGAGATGTGGTGTGATGAGCTGAAGTGTAGATAATGTCCAGTATTTGTAGGTTTTCTATAAACAGATAAGTTGAACTAGAACAGATAAGTTCACACTAGAACTTGAAAAGGACAAACAACTACCATTCCTGGAAATTATAATAAAGAAACAAGAAAATAACAGTGTCAATTTATCTGTTTATAGAAAACCTACAAATACTGGACGTTATCTACACTTCAGCTCATCACACCACATCTCCCAAAAACTTAACATTATTCATATACTAAAGAAAAGAGCTATACAGTTTACTACGGACCAAAATGACCTACAAGAAGAATTGACTACAATATCCAATGACCTATCCTTAAATGGCTACCCTAGAAGACTCATCAACAAAATTCTCTTCTCTGACATACTACAAAGACAACGTGATGTCACCCAATATATCATCACTATAACTATTCCATACGTTGGTACTATTTCCAAAAAACTGGCTCTCCTCCTAAAACCACACGATATTAGAGTGGCCTGCAAGCCAATTGAAACTATTCAGAAATTTCTAAGATCACCAAAAGACTTCAACCCTTTCTACAAGTATGCTGGAGTTTACAACATCCCTTGTTCCTGTGGTCTTAGTTACATTGGTCAGACATCTAGAAGCTTTGAAATGAGACAAAGGGAACACATCGGTTATATAAGAAATAACAGACAAGATATATTATTATTATTATTATTATTATTCCTGATACCTCCAAGGAGTTCCAAGACTCATCGCGGGAGGACATCTTCAACTGTCTCTACACCTTACCTCTACTACGAATCAACGCCATCTACCGCCCACCTCCAACACCACCACAACTAGTAATTTTTGTCTGTAAATTGCGTGTGTTCCGAAGGGCTGATTTGTATGTATGCGGGATGAAAAACCCGAGTTTCCGGGAGAAAAAACCCTGCTACCTCCGTATGAGACTCCATATATCTGGCCTTTCTTCCCACTTCTCTACAACTAACCACATTATTGAATGGAATAAAAGTTATATGCCTTATATAGAAGAAAACTACCATTCCAGAATCTTCAAAGAAGCAACTACAGTCACCCGTTCCACAAAAAACCTCAACAGGAATCAAGGTTTAATCCTACCTGATATATGGAAGGCCTTAATGAGATCACTAAACACACATGAAATGAACTTCAGCACCAACTACAAAAGTTTCTCAATAAGTAAATCATGTATCCGTGACACGAGTATTGTTTCACACTCAGTACTATTTTGTTATTGAATTAGAATTGTCGGTTAACATCTAGCTTGTAATTTACTTTGCCTACCTTATTTGTACACTGAAGATGCCGACAGCAATAGCCGGCGAAACTAGTTGCTTATTAAATAGTTTATTACCACTTGACCAATACTTCTAAATAAGAGTTAGTTATTCATTAATCCTGTTCAAGAATTATAACAATTTCAAAGATAACAATATAGTTAATTTTATTTTAGTTGGTTAGAATATTTCAGATTTGTATCTGTGATTGTGCAATGATTTCAGGATCAACATGTGTTCTAAGGAATGAAGCTCAATTATAAAAAAAAGTTAAAATATTTACTGTAAACATATAATTATATACAACAGATAATACATACAAATCATAATCAAATGGTCATTTTAAGAATTACATAAATGAGCTCAGTAATATTTTCTCATACTCTGACTTTCACAGTTAAATTCAATACTAAGAGATAACACGAAATACTCTAGAAAATCAATTTTAGCTGAACATAGCATTCAGCTAAAAGTTCTGTGGTCTCACTTGGACATATGAAAATTTCCTTTGCAGCATCTATTTTATCACTGTTCAATACCTCTTCCTTTACTTAATTTTTTCACTCATTCGGTTTATCTCTTAAATTCCCTAAATACAATAGCTAAAGACCTTACTTGACCAATATACTTGAATATTGTTGGGTTGACAACAATGGTATTATCTTTGATAGACAGCATGGATTTGCTAAAGGGAGGTCATGTATTAATCTACTTACTTATTACAATAAAGTGACTGCTTCCTTGGACAGAGGAAAAGGATACACAGTAATATACTTGGATTTCACAAAGGCTTTTGATAGAGTACCTCATAATAAGTTGACAGTCAAACTACAGCAGATGGGATTAGATATTAGATTAGTGCATAGGATTGGAGACTGGCTATCTGATAGGTATCAACAAGTTGTGTATGGGGGTGCAATATCCAGGAAAAGGAAAGTCACTAGTGGAGTGCCTCAGGGGTCTGTTTTAGGGCCATTACTGTTTAACTTGCATATTAATGATATTGGTGAAAACTTGGATGGAGATATTCAATTGTTTGCAGATGATGCAAAGTTGGGATGAACCATAAAGAGTAGTTAAGATGTTGTGGCCTTGCAAGAAGACTTGAATAAATTGAGTGATTGGCCATGAAAATGAGGATATGAGTTCAATGTTGCAAAATGTAAGGTTTTAAAATTTGGAAAACAAAGATGGGATGCAGAATTTATGCTTGGTGAGATTTATTGTTGGAGGTAGTAACAATATCCATGAGGCCTTTGTGTTGTCTTCACAATTTTGGCAATGCCCCTAAATAAGAGATCTGATGGGTGATAATGGATAAGGATCTAAAATTTAGGGGACACATCACCAAAATTGTGAAGACAACACAAAGGCTTCTGGGAATGATGCGGAGGACACTGATGTGTAGAAGTAGGGAGATTCTTGTTCGATTGTATAAGGCTTTGATTAGGCCACACATGGGCTATTGTTCCCAGATTTGGTCACCGGGTTTTAAGGATGAAGAGATGTTGGAAAGGGTCCAAAGGGAACTGACTAAGGTAGTTTCCGACCTCTGGAATGTTGAGTATGAGGAAAGATTGAGAAGATATAATTTGCAGAGTCTGGTGGAGAGGAGGAAGAGGAGAGATATGATAGAGACTTATAAGTTGGTAAGGGGTTGTTATAAGATCAATGGTGGAGAAGTTCTACAGAGAATAGTGGAAGATCAGGGGAGAACCAGAGGTCATCCCTGGAAACCGTATAAAGAGGGTGTGAGTAGAGGAGTGAGAGGCAGGTTTTTTTTTGGTGCAGTGTTGTGAATGATTGGAATGTCTTGCCTGAGAGTGTGGTGTCTGCAAGGAGTTTGAGTGTGTTTAAGACACAGTATGATGAGATGTGTGTGTGTGATAAAAGGACGTCCCAGATGAGTCTTTGACTCCATGAGGTCTTGGCGTGGTAATAATAATAATAATATTGTCTTCTAGTTTCCTTAAGCATGTATCTTTCATTTTCTGAAGTATGTATGAAGAATAATTGCCCAAACAACAGGAATACATTAACAGAGCAGTTCCAAATGCATTTCCAATACAAGGCCTTTTACTGTAGATTCCATATAGTTCCTTGGAACATATATCACTTGCCTTTCATTAAGCACAAAATATTGTCATATACAAAGGCTTGATATATTATACTGTACTTCAACTATTAGCTTCACAGTTCCGTATCCTTGGAGAGTAATTCAAGATGCATATAAAAACTTTTTTGAGATTAGAGAAATTAACTCGGTAGTTTATTACATCTTCTCAGCTCTCCTTCCTTGATTGCCAACTTTTTTTTTCCTAGTGTTCCTGTTACCTATCAACAGATGTTCTAAAAAACAACAGCAAATGTGTGCATGTCTATAGTGTATTGTGCATTGCTGTGTTATTCTCTAAGGATGATATATTGTAAGCAAGTTTACTACTTATAACTACAATTAAGTTTCTTTTATATTGCTACTGCTTAATCACATGATGGCTCCAGTAATACTAAACATATAATTGCAATACTACTACTTCGTCTTCTTCTTCTTCTTCCTAACATAGATTTTAGGCCAGGTGGCCTGTTCCGGTCTCATGCCATCTCTTTCTTGGTCTTCCGATTCTTCTTTTTTCACTTATTTTATACCTGTACATTTTTTTGGTAGTCTGATGTTGTCCATTAAATTTAAATGGTCTATCCATTTTTATTTATACTGTCTTATGTAGTAATTAATTGTTTTATATTCAGGGATTGTAATATTTCTTCATTTGTTTTATGGTTCAACTTGGTATGTCCAGCTGTTTTTCTGAGAAATTTCAATTCTGCTGTTTGAATTCATTTTTCATCTTTCCTTTTTATGGTCCATGTTTCACTTCTGTATTATTATTACCCCAAGACCTCATGGAGTCAAAGACTCATCTGGGACGTCCTTTTATCACACACACATCTCATCATACCATGTCTTAAACGCACTCAAACTCCTTGCAGACACCACACTCTCAGGCAAGGCATTCCAATCATTCACAACTCTGCACGAAAAAAACCTGCCTCTCACTCCCCTACTCACACCCTCTTTATACAGTTTCCAGGGATGACGTCTGGTTCTCCCCTGATCTCCCACTATTCTCTGTAGAACTTCTCCACCATTGATCTTATAACAACCCCTTGCCAACTTGTAGGTCTCTATCATATCTCTCCTCTTCCTCCTCTCCAGCAGACTCAGCAAATTATATCTTATCAATCTTTCCTCATACTCAACATTCCAAGGTCGGAAACTACCATAGTCAGTTGCCTTTGGACCCTTTCCAACATCTCTTCATCCTTCTAAAAACCCGGTGACCAAATCTGGACACAATAGTCCATGTGTGGCCTAATCAAAGCCTTATACAACAGAACAAGAATCTCCCTACTTGGACACGTCAGTGTCCTCCACATCCTTCCCAGATGCCTTTGTGTTGTCTTCACAATTTTGGCGATGTGTCTCCTAAATTTTAGATCCTTATCCACTATAACCCCCAGATCTCTTATTTCCTCTACCTCTAACAATATATAACGGAACAAGAATCTCCCTACTTCTGCACGTCAGTGTCCCACGCATCCTTCCCAGATGCCTTTGTGTTGTCTTCACAATTTTGGCAATGTGTCCCCTAAATTTTAGATCCTTATCCACTATCACCCCCAGATCTCTTATTTCCTCTACCTCCAACAATATATTCTCACCAAGCATAAATTCCGCATCCCTTCTTTGTTTTCCAAATTTTAAAACCTACGTTTTGCAACATTCAACTCACATCTCCATTTCCATGCCCAATCACTCAATTTATTCAAGTCTTCTTGCAAGGCCGCAACATCTTCACTACTCTTTATGGTTCGTCCCAACTTTGCATTATCTGCAAACAATTGAATATCTCCATCCAAATCTTCGCCAATATCATTAATATATAAGTTAATCAGTAATGGCCCTAAAACAGACCACTGAAGCACTCCACTAGTGACTTTCCTTTTCCTGAATATTGCTCCCCCATACACAACTTGTTGATACCTATCAGATAGCCAGTCTCCAATCCAATGCACTAATCTAATATCCGATCCCATCTGCTCTAGTTTGACTGTCAACTTATCATGAGGTACTCTATCAAAAGCCTTTGTGAAATCCAAGTATATTATTCTGTATCCTTCTCCTCTGTCCAAGGAAGCAATCACTTTATTGTAATAAGTAAGTAGATTACTAAAGCATGACCTCCCTTTGACAAATCCATGCTGTCCATCAAAGATAATACCATTGTTGTCAACCCAACTCTGGATCCTAGTTCTCACTAGCTTCTCCAACAACTTAACCACAACACTTAACACACAGATAGGCCTATAGTTTGATGCTTGAGTTCGATCACCTCCTTTATGAAGTGGCACAATCTTGCCCTCCTTCCACTCCTTAGGAACTTGACCAAGTGCAAGACTCGTATTAAAAAAATATGTCAAGGCAGGTGTCAACTCCCTGTCACATTCCTTCAGAATACGCAGTGATATATTATCAAGTCTAGTATAGTAGAGTTGGTTTTGACAAGGCATTATGCAGTCTGATTCTAGTGTGTTTTTTTGTACTGGGTTGGCTTAAATATATCATTTATTATACCATTTACTTTGACAAAGTTTGATATTTTAGTGTCTATGTCTTTTTCTTCTTCGTATGATAAATCACATCTCAAGTATTTGAAAGTATGATTTTTAGATTACTTTATCACATAACCACACATATTCCTCATTAAATAAAATTTTCACTAAACATTATTAAAATTAAGTGGATATTGAATCCAACATTATTTCAAAGCTGAATAGAGAAACTACAAGAGTTTCATGCCGAATATAGAAACTATAAAAGTTTCGGTAGATCCAAGCGTAAGCACACCTTTCATGACAGGGACAACTAGCAGTTAATTCTTGGTGCCTTTTGTGATCTGACACCTTTTTTAGCAACTCATGTGGTAAAGTATAAGTTCTGCAGTACTTCAACCTGAGTATTTTACATCTGGGTCTGGCTCCCACTGATGAGACCTCAACAAAAGTCGAAACCGGTCTGGGTAGTGACCCCCCCCCATCTCATAGCCGACATGTAACATCATACATGTCTGCTATGAGATGTGTTTTACATTATGAGAAATACTAAGGATAGTGGAATTGAAACATACTATTTGATTTTTAAGACTATGGATTTAATAAACATTTATACAAATCATCTACTAGTGCTAGCTATAACTGTCTAGCTTTGTCAAGACGAGAAAGGTTATGCTAGTGTTAAATGCAAAAAACAAAAGAATGAAGGAACGGTTTTTTAAACCAGGAAGTAATGTTTTTTTAACCTGTTACTTCATTCTTTTGTTTTTTTGCATTTAATACTAGCATAACCTTTCTCGTCTTGACAAAGTTAGACAGTTACAGATAGCGAAACTAGTAGACGATTTGTATAAATGTTTATTAAATCCATAGTCTTAAAAATCAAATAGTATGTTTCAATTTTAATGAAAAGTACCAAATAACAACTTTCACTAAGGATAGTCAATAGAGCTTACTCCACCTTTACTACAAGTTGCCCCTATCATGAAAGATTTGCTTACGCTTGGATCTGCCGAAACTTTTATAGTTTCTATATTCAGTATGAAACTCTTGTAGTTTCTCTATTTGGCTTTGAAATAATGTTGGATTCAATATCCACTTAATTTGAATAATTTTGCATCGCTGAAGTGCAGCCTTTTGGCTCTCTTTTTTCAGTTTTCACTAAACATATATACTAACCTGTAAAAAACTAACATAATAAGCAAAACATTTATGTGAGATTTTTACAATACCTATATAATAATGATGATGATAAAAATAATCATGACTTATTTTTCACTGTATTAACAACACCACAAACACTTTTAACAACAAAGATGTTTTTATTAACGCTTATATTTCGCTGATTTTCAACTCAGCATCATCAGAGCACAACACACATGTAAACGTGACAGTGAGTGAGTGAAACAATATAATTGCATAAGACAAAAGATCTAAAGTCCTATTTTTTGGCGCCCTCTAACGAAAAAAAAAAAAAAAAAACAGCAGTTATCCAGGAGTTTTTCTTAGGATAACCGTCTCCCAAATTTTTGGCAAATTAATGCAACCATATTTGTTAGCGTTGGGAGAATTCTTCAAAGCCATTGCTGACTCAAAAAATAATCTTTCAGATCTATAACGACTCCTAAATAGCACATTCGTTTTCCTCCATCTAATCCTGTATGAAGGAGTGTCCAAAGCGTGGTGTCTGCCAGTCCTGACTTGCCATAGTAATTGTAGCGAATGTATCTTTCATGTTCTTCCAGGCGGATGTTCACTGATCTTCCTGTTTGCCCATAATAGGCCAAATCACAGTCACATGGAGCTTCATACACTCCTGGGTGTGCTAAAGGGTGAAGTTTATCCTTAGGCGAGCAGAGAGTTGCCAGCTTGACATGAGGTTTGAAAGTGGTGCGAAGGCCATGTTTCAACAATACTTTGGCTATCTTTTCCAATGTACCTCTGATATAGGGAATAGAAATGGTCATGTTGTATTCTGGTGTATTAGGGGAGGGCAGAGTAATGGGCCTATGTAGTATTTTATCTATTTTGTAGGGATTGTAGCCGTTGGCTAAGAACGTATGGCGCAGGTATTGGAGTTCAGTGGGCAGAGCTGTATCGTTAGAACAAATGGCTCTGGCTCTGTGTGTAAGTGTTTTTAAAATGCCGTACTGTTGGACTGGATGATGATGTGATTGTTTATGTAGGTATCTTCCTGTGTGTGTGTGTGTGTAGGCTTTCTGTAAATAGAAAAAGATAGTGAACCATCTGAAAAGCGGGTGACTAATGTGTCAAGAAATGGTAAACAGTTATTTGATTCTTTTTCTACTGTGAAGTGAATTTTGGGGTGTTGGCTGTTTAGGTAGGTGAAAAGCATCCAAAGTCTTGTCCATGGGGCCAGATGGCAAACACATCATCTCATAGCGTAACCACACTTGTGGCTTGTATGTAGCTGTGGTAAGTACTTTGTTTTCAAAGTGTTTCATGTAAAAATTTGCTAATGGGGGAGAGAGGGGGGAACCCATAGCAGTACCATTAATCTGTTTGTAGAATTCCCCCCCCCCCATGTAAAGTAACCTGCATTCCTGGTGAATTGAAATAATTCAAAAATATATGGGGGAAATTTAGACTTGATTAAATCAAGAGTGTCTATAAGTGGTATATTGGTAAATAAGGAGGTGACATCGAAACTAACCATTATGTCTGAATGTTTTAGGATTAGATTTTTAACCAGTGTTTTGAAATGGATTGAATTTTTTACAAAAGTAGAGGAGTTGCCAGTAAGGGGAGGCAAGCGACTTGGCTAAATGCCGGGCCAGTTTACATGTGGGACTATCTATGCTATCAACTATGGGGCGTAGGCAGATATTAGTTTTGTGGATTTTTGGTAATCCATAAATATGGTGTTGTGTCGGAAAAAAACGATGAGTCGCCTTTTTTCCCACCCAACACTAAGTTACTCATAAGGAGAGTATAAGGACATGCTTATGCCTCCGAACAGAGAATGTGCCTTTTAACAATCCAAGTGCATGTAAATATCCAAGTGTGTAAGCTCTAAACAATGTTGAAATAACCCATGAGTTAAGTAGAGAATATTTGTAAATGAATAAAAAAATTAAATCATGTATAAATTGCCAAATAAATATGTATAAGCTAGAGCAAACTTTAAGCCATGTAAAAGCAGTTCGTAGCCACGGCGCCCAATCGGCAGCCGCCGTATGCATGACAACACCACCGCGTGAGGGAGCTGTCTTGGAGTATAAAGGTTTCGGCAGGAATTCGAATCGCTCTCTTGTCTCCGGGTTTCGTCGCCACCTAGTCCTGTCAGAGAGCTGTGTAGAGCTTGCTGCCACGTGTAGCAAGAATCCCCCCCTTGCTATGTGTGCTACGTGGGCCAAGGCTGCAACTACAATGTATTCAGATCCACTGATGAAATCAACGTCAGTGTTCAAATCTGTGTATGAGTGTTTTTCGGTTCATATGGAAACAAAGGAATAGCAAGACCGCCATCAGTGAAGGTACAGTGAGCCGACCAACGTATCCAGTTCAAGGCAAGAACGGTAAGCGGAAGATTTTCTTATGTTAAATGTTGAATTAAAGTAACCGAAGAGTAAGGAAACAGAAATTAAGGAAGCATATTATTTCTGTGTAGTATTATAGGAACAGTCTGCGATTTGGACACTTTTGTCTGCAGTTGAGAAGGAAGCATATTAGGCTCCAGCCAAACAGGAGGCCGAGGTCCAAACTGTTTGTGTGATTTAAGAACAGTAATGTTATATGGTCAGAACGTAACTGTTAACTAAAACTTTGGAGGGGGGGATTAAGTAAGAATTAGAAGTATTATCCTAGAGAAGTTCATGTCAGAAGTATTGAGTTGTCTTGTGTATATATATGCAATATTACATGTGTGATAATATTAGGTAACTCAGTTATAAGAGTCTGAGAATAGATGTACGTTTAGAAGTGAGGAATTTATGTCAAGTGAGGGACTATAGTATAGAAGTTTTGTATGTGATTAATTAAGTAAAGGGAACCCAGACTCTTAAGATTAAGGATTTGATTAACATGTATACTTGTCTTTGTGCAATAATAAATGTGTTTCTTAAAATATAATCAAATGAGTTTGTCATCCTTTCTGCGGATTTGAGCTACCGTTTGGAAAATTTCGTACCGTGCATTTAAGGGGAAACCATTAGCGATAGAAGAATTGAGACCACGACTGCATGCCTCATGATCCCTACATTTTCTTTAAGTATTCTTGGATAATGTATTAGAGTTTAGTTGCCGGCTGGCGCAGTCTTTAACTAATACAAATTCGTCGGCAAACGAATATCCGATATTAAGTGACACAAAAATTTATGTTAACTGTAAGGCTAGAGTAAAGACAATTAAAGATATAACGATAAGGCAGTCACATAGTCACACAGACATCCAAGATATAACAACAGGGTGGTTTAACATGAATTGGTTTTATTTCTTTGGGCCATGATGTCACTTTTTTCAGTAATTTTCGGACTTTTTTCTTTTGGGATATCGTAGGGTCTCGATGTATAATTTGATATGTGGAACTGTCACATACGAGATATTGCATTTTTCTGTTATACTCTTCTTTATTCGTGATAACTGTTGCATTTCCTTTATCGGCTTTTGTAATAATAATATTTTTATTATTATATAACTTTTTAAGGGCCGTTATTTGCTTATGTGGCATATTGCTTTTTGGAGGCTTAGCATTGTTTATAATATTTGCTATATCTAGTTGCACGTTGTTGGCCATTGCTGGCGGAAGATCGTGGATATCCCGTTCTACTTTCATCATAATTTCTAGTTTAGGAATTTGTTTGGGTGTGACGGCAAAGTCATGTCCTAGACTGAGAGTGTTCTTGGCTTCTTCAGCGAGTGTTTCCGACAATAGGTTTACGACCACGTGGTCTCGTCGAAGTTGCGGTCGGGACTTCATATGTTGGCGCTGTTGTAGGAGTTCAAATTTCTTTAGATGTTTGCTTTTTACTTTTGTGAATTCTTTTTTTGCTGCAACTTCGGAGATGTGTTGTAGGACAGCCCACATTTCAGGATTTAACAGGTTTATTAGTTCTTGTTGTAGAGCTGTGATAGAGCTGTTTAGCTTACTAAGCTCTATGTGAGTAGTGGCGATTTGTTCTCGAAGAAGCACTAAACTCGCCCGTCGATAAATACGATGTGCCTTTGCCGATTGCAACTTTTCTTTGAATTTCAGAAAAGATGGAATTATATCGTTGTCATGGCATCGTTTAAGGAAGGCTAACCTGTTCAATTTTCTGGACAATTTCAGTTTTAACTTACCGAACCGTCGCGCTTTGTAAACAATATCTTCTCCGTGCAGAATATTCAATCTAGCAGATAAGCTTAGGTGTTTTTTTGAGTCAGCAATGGCTTTGAAGAATTCTCCCAACGTTAACAAATATGGTTGCATTAATTTGCCAAAAATTTGGGAGACGGTTATCCTAAGAAAAACTCCTGAATAACTGCTGCTTTTTTTTCTTTTTTTTTTTCATTAGAGGGCGCCAAAAAATAGGACGTTAGATCTTTTGTTTTATGCAATTATATTGTTTCACTCACTCACTGTCGTGTTTACATGTGTGTTGTGCTCTGATGATGCTGAGTTGAAAATCAGGAAATATAAGCGTTAATAAAAACATCTTTGTTGTTAAAAGCGTTTGTGGTGTTAATACCGTGAAAAATAAGTCATGAATAACCATCAACACCTAAGCTTATCTGTTAGAATGATAAAAATAAATAAATAAATAAATAAACAATAATGATAATAATAATGTTTAATGCCTGATTTAATAGCAGGCATTAAACATTAAAATTAAACAGGAATTTAAAATTAGCCTTTGTGCAAGATGACAGCAATGCTAAAAGAATTGCCAGCCTGGCTGGCCGAGTGGTTAGCGTATCCACTCTCCAGCCAATAGGCCGCGGGTTCAAATCCCATCATGAGCATGGATGTTTGTGATTGTCTGTGGAAATACTAGTGGTGGTGGTCAGCAGTAGATGACGTTGTCAAATAATGTCAGGACAGGAAAGATTTGAAGAAGATAGTGTGCTAATGAGTTTCATCATCCACTCCCTGTTGCTTATTGGATTCCACTGACCTGTTTATTTTTATTTTTTATATTTTTTGTTTAAAAAATATCAAAAATAATAAAATAATAAACAAAAGTATTTGTGCACCTGCAATACTGATTACTTAGTACATTAGACTATATGTCGACAACCTTGCATGGCTAGAAGTCACATTAAAAAAAATAAAAAATAAATAAATATATATATATATATATATATAAGCAAAAAGAAGAAGAAGAATGAACACAAGGGACCAAAATCTTGCTACCTCATGACAATAATCAGTAACTTTAAATATTATTCAGGCTTACCAATTAGGTTTGCAGTTTTTTTAACTCCTGATGTAATTGATCCAGAAGATGAATGAAATATTGAAACCAAGAGCATGCTCAACATTTTTAGTGCATTTAAGCAGCTAAATAATTACCACAGTACCTTTTATATACAGCTATATTATCACAATGGTAAACAGGAATGAAAAAAAAAGGCTATAATAATTGATTGGGGGAGTGAGAGGTGATAACATAAAAATCTATATATCCATTATGTTATAATTAAGTGCAATTCTGGAAATTATTATTATTATTATTATTACTACATGACACCTCCAAGGAGTCCAAAGAATCATCGAGGGAGGGCACCTACTCTACAACTCGGTCTCCACCACTCAATCCACTAATTACAGCAAACCGCATCATCTACACCAATGGCATCTACTGCCCACCACCACCACCACTTCCACAGACAATCACAAACATCCATGCCCATGGTGAGATTCAAACCCATAGCCTTTATGCTAGAGAGCGGATATGCTAACCACTCGGCAATCAGGCCAGCAAATATGTCTGGCATTTTGCACATAAGTTTTACTAAATCCATTTCTTATGCATTAGACAGTCACAGAAGAGACACCAAGTATTTGAAATGGGTAGAATACAATCATTCAAATAGCGTGAGATGCTGTCAGGCTTTCATTTAAGTGATATTTTACAAACAAAGATGATGTCATCTGCAGCTTTTTTTTTTTTTTTTGAATCCTCCTCTGGATTCCAAAATTTGAAACTGGATGTCTGTAAGAGAATGTCTCAAAGAGCTTATACAGCTCCTTGAATTTATAAGGGTTTGTCTTTTTTGGGAGAAAAAGAAATTCAAATTATAACAAAAAAAAAAATTCAAATGTAAAAAATGTTAAATCAATATGCAATGTTTGCCACATGTTCACATCTTTCAGCTTATTATGATACAAAGTTTCATATGCGTTAGTTTACAACTTGATTATTAGCATACGTTTTTGTGGTTGCATAATGACAAAGTAAATAATTGAATTAAAAAAAAAATTATCCTTAACTGCTAAAATTTAAATAACAAAAACGTTTATTTGTCTATGTGTACTCCATTGGTGCAATCCCTTGACAGAGTACTGCACAGTGGCGTATTTAGGTCTTCCCTGCCCCTAGGCCCGCAGAAAGTGCCACCCCTCATATTTAAGGAACATGTTGATTTACATGCATTACCTATTTATATCCTAAATTCGTAATATAAATATATATATACAGGGTGTTCAGGATAAATTTGACATATTTATAATTAATTATATTTTTCCGTAAGTTACATGTATTAACACACACTTCTCTTCATTTAAAAGTTTGGACCCTTCTTCATTCACATACAAGATGTCAGAAAGGATGGATAGCTGGAACCCACCTGAATCATGGAAGAGAATAACTTGTATCATGATGATTCGTGCCTGCCATCAAAATAAGGATATTACGACTGCTGCCCAATGCTCCCTGAATACAGTAAAAACAATCAGGCATGAACTAGAGACTTGCAATGGTGACTACGAGGATGTAGCAAGAAGAAAGATCCCTAGCAGACGATCTGATTGCGTTCGTACAGCAGAATTCCTCGCAAATCTGCAGGAACAGGTGTTGAAGAACCCTGGCATTGGAATTCGGGCTTTGTTCGTGGAGTTGCTAACTGTAGTCAAGCCCTGGATAACAAGGGTAGCCAATGGTAGGCCGTATGTATGGCAGCAGGATTCGGCCCCTTGCCACACCTCTGGGAAAAGTCAAAAATGGTTGTCTGAAAATTTCTACGACTTCACCAGTCCAAATGTTTGGCCTCCAAACTCCCCAGACCTTAACCCCATGGATTATTTTGTATGGGGCGCAGTTGAAAAAGACACCAATCGCACTTCCAGTAATACAAAAGCCCAGTTAATGGATGAAATTAAAACAGTTTTTGCGGCCCTTCCCAGGGAGACTGTAGCATCAGCTTGTTCGAGGTTCCGAAGCAGAATTGAAGCTGTGATCGATGCTAATGGTGGTTATTTTGAGTAAATCTTGTTGATAGTATTGTAATTAACTCTGCCTGTAATGTTTTTTTGTCAATTCATTAAATTTAATAGATACAAAGAAGATTTTCTTTTTCCTTACGAAACTGTCATATTTATCCCGAACACCCTGTATATATATATATTATGACTCACCCAAAATGTCCTAGAATATTCTATGTCTTGCTACTCGCTTAGCGAAGGTATTTATCACGTCATCATAGTCCAGTGTCCTTGTAATATCACTCTCAATTTGTAGAACTACCAAGTTGCAGAGCCTTTCTTCTGTCATAGTTGTTCTATGGTAGTCATTCAACCTTTTGAGGGCAGAAAACAATCATTCAGCTAAGCAAGCTTACACAGAAAAATCATAACATCAGTGTCCAGATTGGGATATATACACTGTAGGGCTTCCTGTCGAATTTTCTGTGAGAGTTGTAGGAATGTATTTATTTCTAGGACACTTGATTTCAGGTGCATTCTGAAGTGCAGACATTCATTTACAAATTCAGCTTAATATCAGTCGAAAAATGTCATTGAAGTTTTTTTTTTACCCTTTTTAGGATGTCCTTTTCACATATCACATGCATTGTTGTGAGAAACCAGAAGTCCTTCGAAAGGTTTCATATGACACTTTTCTTCGATTCACTTCGAATGAGAGCCTGCAAAATTGTGTCATAAGTATCAGTTTTGAAACTGACTGATGGATTGTACTCGTCTTCATTTTCGTTACTTTCATCTACGCTGACATCAAAAAACCTGGTGGGCTTTTTCTTCCTCATACAAGTCAACTCCACTAAGTTTCTTGTCCTGTTCTTCATAGGATTCATAGAGTAACTCTAGTTCTTTGAAATATTCTTCGAGAGACCCGTACAGTTCACACGCAGTTCCTATATCAATGTTTACACTTTATAATTTCTTGCTTGTGGCATTCATTCTAGCGAGAATATCATCCCATAGGCAGGTCATGATCCCAACCTCCAGTGACTGAAGTTGCTGTAGAATCCCACTTGCTTCATCGCATAAGTTTCTTCTGGGTGGTGTCATTTTCAATGTCTGGTGAGTGTCCTTCTCATTATTCATCAATCCTCTGTGTTACCTTCACTACCTTTGCAATATATCCTGTAAATTTCAGGTTTCTATGAATCATCAACCTCAGATCTCTTGTCTCCCCTACTTCCTCCAGTATAGCTACTCCAATAGAGTATACAGTGTCCCATTGATGTGTCCCAAACCTCAAGACCTTACATTTTGCTGCATTAAACGGAAATCCCCATTCATTTGCCCATCTGTTTAGCTTATTCAAATCTTCTTGCAGGGCTACCACATGTGCACTATTACTATTAACCCTTCTCAGCTTCACATCATCCATAAACAACTGACTATCCCCTTGCAATCCACTAACAATGACATTGATATAAAGGTAAAACAGTATAGGTTCCAGTACTGAGCCCTGTGGGATCCCCACTTGTAATCCTCTGTCTCATTGAAACTGCCCAACCATACACATCTCTCTGATACTTATCGGACAGCTAATCCTGAATCCAGTTGACCAATCTGACATCCAGACCCATGTGCTGGAACTTAAATATCAGCTTATCATGTGGCACCCTGTCAAATGCCTTCGCTAAGTCTAAGAAAATGGCAGTACATGCCTTTCTCTCATCTAATGCTCTTGTAACTTTATCATAAAAGGCTAGCAGCATATTGCTAAAACAAGAGTGCCCCTTCACAAATCCATGTTGACTCCCACAGATAACATTAACCTCATCTGCCCACTGCTGTATACAGTCCTTCACTTTCTCCAGGATCTTACTAACTACTGATGACACACAAACTGGCTTATCATTAGACACTTCCAGTCTGCTATCGTCCTTATGCAATGGCACTATCTTACCTTCCTTCCATTCCATGGCACCTTTCTGCAGCCAAACTTTCATTGAAAAGCCTGGTCAAAGGCACTGTCAATTCCCCAGCACATTCTATCAAACTCATGGTGAAATACCATCCAGTCCCACGGCTTTACTGACATCCAGAGTACTCAGTATTTGAAACACACTCTCCTCCTGTTCCTCTAAACCTCGAACCTGCCCAATCCCTCTAGCATTAAAACTGACTCCTCCAGGATGAAATACTCCAATAAAGGGTTCATTGAACAATCCCACTATGTCCTCTACATCAGTCACTCTATTCCCATTTTTATCCCACAATATCATTCTTCCACGGTCATTTCTCCTCCTACTGGCCACATATCTAAAAAATTCTATAGGATTTTCTTTGGATCTTAGGACCAATCTCTTCTCATATTCCAGTTTCGCTTTCCTTACCATACTAGTCACTCTCCTGGCCTGTGTCTTATATTTTTCATGCATCTGCTCTTCACCTGTCTCCTTATATCTCTTCTATAGCATCTTTTTCGCATGCAGTTCCTGTTTATTATTGTTTGTCATCCACTTACTCCAAATTTTGTCCTCTTCTTCACTCATGGAATACAGCTTACTATTGCTGCTAACAAATATTCCTTCACAATTTCCCAACCACTAATGATATCCCATCCCTCCAATTCCTCCCTCCTTGCCAGTAATATAACTTGTGATCAAATCATTGTTTCTTTAGCTTACTATGTGAAATGCAACTCACTTGTCCTTGTACATTTGTATATACTCCAGATGATGGCCTTAATATGAAGGTCGAAATGTCGGCAAATTAAAATAGTCATTTATAACCTGGTTGTAAAGTCCATAATTTCTAAAATGAATGACCAAAGGGACTTCTCAGATGGGGGTCTTAAGATATTAATAATTTTTTTTAAGTCAATAATTTTATTATTCAACTTATGATTATATATTATGCATTTACAAAATATATTGTTCTGTTTTTTTTGTTTTTTTTTACAATGAAATTCATATAATTTTTCCAGTTGAACAAAATTATATTTTTTCAGTATTTATACAATAACAATAAAATATATTTAGAATTTTTGTTTAATGTATTTAAGCGATGTAACTACAGCACTTAAATATAATAGATTATTATTATTATTTTATTATTATTTTGTGTGTGTGCATGTGTGTGTGTGTGTGCGTGCATGTGTTGATCTCGGTTGAGATGTAATGTCTCAGCTTGCGTCCTTGAATCTTTGTAGTAAGCTTATCTGAGGATGATATCTGTTATTTATTGTTTATTGGTTTGCTTGTTGTGATGGATGTAGGCTGATGTCTGTTCACTACTGCTGTAAGATGAGAAATTCATTCATGCACATATGCAGGGACACACGTATGCACTCATGCACCCCCCCACACACACACACAAACAAACAATAATTTGGAATGTCATGATGCATCACTGAATAGGGCGCATATTTCTTGTTCATAGTAATAATAATAATAATAATGACTTCCAGGCTGCTATGGAGTCTGAAAACCGGTGGTTGAAAACTCATAGAGAACACTCATGGAGTTAAGTTTGATATATGGTGAAATAGATCAAAGGTGTTCTTTCGATAATAAATTTTGATGTGACTATTTAGTGGCTTTGCAGTTAGTTTACTAACTATCAAGAGAAATTTATCCAAATTTGTGTGTGTTTCTATCTCTCAAATGGAAAACAAAAATCTTTCTGTAGTAAAGGATGGAGGATTTTTTTTTATCAGTGTTACAACTGATGCTCTCATAAGCAATCAAACTTATTCTGCAACAGTGAAACATTTTTAACTAATTTGTTATTCAAAGATCCATTGAGCTGGGAAGTGGCAAAAAGACTGCAGAGGCATGTGTGAAGTGATGTTGATAAGTAACAGCTAAATTGTTCTATAAAAGAAACAAACATAAAAAGCTTATTAGAATACATGGCAGAGATAGTAATAATGAAATATATTTCTCATATAAAAATTATCAGCTATCCCATTTAAGATTTAATATTTGCACATTCAAATCAAATGGAACTGCAATTCTGAATGCATATTTAATCTCATTTGTTTTACAGTATTTATTTATTTATTGAAGAAAAAATATTCAATATACACATTTATTTGTATTTGAGTAACTTTTCTCTTAAATATTAATTTTATGATCTATATTTTACTGTCTGTGCTTCAAGATTTTTTCATTTAAAGATACTTTTTTTATGAGTTGAATATGAAATGAATATGGAATGGTCACTAGAAGGCAACCTGTTTTGTATAGCAATTAATTAGCTATGAGTAGTGAAGGAGATCATTACAATTCAAACACAGAGTCCTTAGCCATTGTAAGATGTTTCCTTAGGCCATTAGTGCTAAATATTTATATTCCTTCTCACTTGCAGCTATGATGAGTTTGTGCAAAATTGGACATAATAACTACTGTTTTGAATTAATCATCTGTAGTGGGCAGTAGATGGCATTGATGTAGATGATGATGGTAGCAGAGGTTCATTGTAGTTGGTGGATGGAGTGGTGGAGATGGCAAGTTGTAGAGTACGTATCCTCCCTCAATAAGTCTTCGGACACCTTGGAAGTGTCATGATAATAATAATTTATGGTTGTGATTTTCAAAGCAAATAGCATTTATTAAATCACTCACCTCCCATTCTGCAAGATTGGAAAGTGACAATAAAATGATAAAACAGGAACAATAGTTTCTTTTTGCCATGAAAGAGATAATTTGCAGGAAATTGAAGCTGAAATGCCAAACTTGAAAAGCCTTTTATCGACGTTCTAAGGGTGACAGAAGATGATACATGATGAAAAATGATCATAGAAAATAATTTCTATGATCATCCCTGGAAGTTACAAAAGGAAGCTGTGAGCAAAAGGGTGAGGAGTGGTTTCTTTCCGTGGAGGGTAGTTGAACCGTGGAATGTATTGCCTGAGAGAGTGGTTAGTGCAAGAACGGTCAATGAATTCAAGGAGTGGTATGATAAACTTTGTGTTTCCTAAAAACGACCTCCCACGATGAGTCTTTTGAATCCATGAAAGCCTGAATAATTAATATTTAATTATTAATAATTATTAATAATAAAAATCTTTTTATCAGCATCTCCATGATCTCCATAAAGCCACAACCAGCATCATGGAAGGTCCATCTTAAACAACATGCTGTCCATTATATCGTTTTTCAAACTTATTCACTGAGTGCACTCTCACCACTTTCTCAGATAATGCATTCCATGGTCCAACCACTGACCATGCAAGAAACACACTTCATATACTTCATTCCTTCTTCCTTGTTCTACCATGTAAAAAAAACTCCCCAGTGTAAATTTCAGACATTTAAATTGAAATTACTTGTTGACAACTTATATGCCTCAAACATATCACTTGTATTCTATCCACTAAACAGAGTTTAGTGGATAGAATACACCTGGCATGTGTACAATCTATCCTCATCGTGGGTATATAATCAGGGTGAGTTAGGTGTGTGTGCCAAATATCCAGAAGATGCATGAAGAAATAATTCTTGAGAAGTTATTAATTTTAAATAAATAGTCATGAACTGTTCCAAATATTAAGGCATTCATAAATTTAGTTTAATCCTTTATCCAAGTGTAAGCAAACAAAGTTTGTGCCTGAAGTATCTTCAAGACTTAGGCAATTCGTGGTAAAGGTGGACCAAACTCTCATCACTCCTTGTCTTAGTATCTCCCATATCCTGAAGATATTTCAGGTGCAAACTTTTTTGCTACACTTGGATAAAGGATTAAACTAAATTTATTATAGTGTAACCAAATGGAAAAAAACTTCCAACATCTTTCTCTAAATCCAGAGTAATTTATTAATAATGTGAGACAACATTTGGCAACTCGTATAGGTAAATATGACTTCTCCATTGCTTCCACCTTGCTATAACCACCTCTGGGTCTGGCTCCCACTGATGAGACCTCAGTAAAGGTCGAAACCAGTCTGGTTAGTGGCCCTTCCCTTAGCATTAGCATTATATATGTCTGCAAGGAGATAAGCTTTGCATTATGGGAGATACTAAGACAAGGAATGATGAGAGCTTGGTCCACCTTTACCATGAGTTGCCTCATTCCTGAAGATACATCAGGAGCAAACTTTGTTTGCTTACACTTGGATAAAGGATTAAACTAAATTTATTATAGTCTAACCAAGTAGGAAACAACTTTCAATATCAAGGCATTCCACAATGTGATTATAAATGAGATGAGCCATACATGGTATTATTTCAGGAAACTGACAATGTAGACTAAATGATAACCAAAAATTTACTTATTATTTCAGATATCTTGCCAAAGTTAAATTGGCATCTTCAAGGATTAATACAATTGTATTAACAAATGCACATAGGCAGGCTTCAGTAAATGAAATAGAACAGGAGAAATACAGGAAGACCTATAGTCCACAAACTACACCACCTACTGGTTCGAGTTGGTGTTTTTCGTTGTTAGGCTGACTGTCTGTGGATAAGGATTTCCCATATGAGAAGCAACTTGATGCAACCATATTTGTTCAGACCAGGATAGTTTGAGAGGGCTGCAGCTGATGAGTGAAACCTATGAGATTCACACTATCTCTTATATGGGAAACCCTTATCTGCATACAACTGTCCCAATAGACAAAATGCCTAAACAAAACCAACAGCTGGCATAATTTTAGGACTATAGGCTTTCCTGTATTTTTTTAGTTTTATCTCATTTACTAAAGTGGGCCTGCATGCATGTGTTGAGAGAAATGTAATAATCCCTTAAGATGCTAATTTAACTTTGACAAAATACTGGAAATATTATTATTATTATTATTATTATTATCAACATTTGACCTCCATGGAGTCAGAGACTCATCATGGGAGGTACTCACTATTGCATACAATGTTCATCCAACTGTGTCTTAAACATTCAATGTGTTCACATCCACAACACACTCAGGCAATGCATTCCGCTCACCAACCACCCTCCATGCAAAGAACCTTCTTCACATTCCTTTGCTCACACCCTCCTTATACAGTTTCCAGCAATGGCCTCTTGTTCTACTCCCCTATCCCATTATATGAAAAATCTCTTCCATGTCTACCTGATAACAACCCCTGACCAGCATATATGTCTCAATCATATCCCTCCCCCCTTCCTCCTATCCAAGGGTCTGCAACTTACATTCTTTCAATCTGTCCCCGTACTCCACATTCCAAAGACCACTGACTACCTTTGTGAATCTTCTCTGTACCCTTTCCAACATATCCTCGCAAACAAATCTGTGCACAATAATCCATATGAGGCCTGATCAAGGTCTTATACAATGGAATCATAACCTCTCTATTTCTGCATGTCAGGGTTCTCCGCATTATTGCCATTATTCGATGTGATATCTTCACAACTTGTGCAATGTGGCCCTGAATTTCAGGTCCTTGTCCACCATCACTCCTAGATCTCTCATTTCCTCTACATCCTTTAAAGTTTTTCCACCAAGTGTATACTTTGCATCCCATCGTTGCTTACCAAATCTCAAAACTTTACACTTGGCAGCATTGAACTGACAGTTCCACTTACCTGCTCATTCATTCAATCTATTCAAGTCCTCTTGTAAGGCATTAACATCATCCTGACTGTGCATTGCTCTCCCCAGTTTTGCATCATCCACAAACAGCTGGATATCAGTAAACCCGACCCAATATCATTAACATACAAATTGAACAACAATGGCCCAAAACTGACCCCTGTGACACCCCACTGGTGACCTTTCTCTTTTGAGATGCTGCACCCCCATATACAACTTTCTGATGCCTGTCTGCAAGCCAGTCACTGATCCAATACAGAAGTCTGTTATCCGATCCCATCTCTTTCAATTTATTTAAGAGCTTGTCATGTAGCAGTCTATCAAAAGCCTTTGCAAAATCCAGGTACACCACTGTATATGCAACTCCTCTGTCCAAGGTATTTGTCACCATATTATAGTACAGAAGTAAGTTAGTGAAACGTGATCTCCTTTTAACAAACCAATGCTGATAACCACAGAGAATACTGCTGTTATCAACCCATTTCTGTATCCTACTTCTCATCAATCTCTCCAGGACCTTCACGACAACTGCAGATATACAGACCGGCCTGTAAATTGAAGTTACAGACTTATCACTGCCTTTATGCAGTGGAACAATTTTACCCTCCTTCCACTCCCTTGGAACCTGTGCTGTTGCAAAACTCTTATTAAACAGGCATGCATAAATAAATTTTTAGTCATTATTATTATTATTATTATTAAGAGAGACCTGCAGGGAGTCAGAAACTCATCGAGAGAGGATACATACCACAGTCACCGGTTATCATACTTATTCTTGAATTCATTCACACTGCTTGCACTCACAACATGTAAAGGCAATCCATTCCAATCACACACCACACCCTCTGAGAGAGAAAAATCTAGCCCTCACACCTTTCTTGACAGCCTTCATTCTCAGTTTCCAAGGATGTCCTTTCGTCCTTTCCCCACCCTGAATAAAGTGAAAAATTCCATCAATTGAAATCCTATATGACCTTTCAGAAGTTTGTAAATCTCAATCATATCATCCTTATTCTCCTGCTTGCAAGTGTCTGCAGTCTACAAATTCTCAATCTGTCTTCATAATCAGTATTCCACAATCCTGATATCATTTTTAACACTCTCCTTTTACTCTCTAAAATATATCAGAATCACAACGGAAACCAGGAGACCAGACCTGCACGTAATAGTCCAAGTGAGGTCTTATCAAGGCCTTGTAAATGGGATTAAGCTGCAGCAACATAACATCCATATCTTTACATGTGAACATTCATTTCAACATTGCAATTATCTTTTAAGTTGTATTTGCAATCTTTACCACATGGCCCCTGAACTTCAACTTCCTATCTATTAACGCTCCAAGATCCATAGCCTCATCAGTTTCTTCTAGCATAATCCCACCAATATAATACGACATTGGATATCTAATCATTCCGAAGTGAATGACTTTACATTTACTCACATTAAACTGACACCCATTTTCCCATGCCCACAATTCCAGCCTATTCAAATCATTCTGCAAGAACTGCATATTAACAGCATTCCTGATTACCTATCTTTGCATCATCAGCAAATAGTTGTATGTCACTTGTCAAATCCTTCCCAATATCATTAACCCTTTAACTGCTGATTTTATATTCTACTGACTTTCATGTGCTGAATTAATTTTGCAAAAAATTTATAAATAAAATCAATTAAAATTCTTACTGAAGTAAGAACCCCGGACAGCATCATACATTCTTGATATACACTTGTTCACTCACAAAAATGGCAATAATAGTGGTTTATAAAATTTGCATAATCAAGGGGAATCCACTTGATTAGACAAATTACACACATTAATTTATGTAGAATCACCAGGATCTTCTTCATCTGAAGCACACAATTCACGCCATCTACTGCCCTCCACCACGACTAGTATTTTTTGTCTAAATTGCATGTATTCTGAAGGGCCGATTAGTCTGTATGCAGGATAAAAAACCCAAGTTTCTGGGAGAAGAAACCCTGCTACCTCCATATGAGATTGGCTAACTCACCTTTGATTGAAAAAGTCCATATATAAAGATTCCTCCCATGATGATGAGAATCAAACTTAGGCCTTTTCCAATCGAAGGGCACAATGTACCGTCGTTCTTCCAATTGCACTATGGAAGTGCTTAATATGATTAGTTGCACCAGTTCAAATTTTTCTATTTAGATATCATACAAGGACAGAAACCCAAGTCAAATAAACTTCAATTGAGTTAACTCGATCGTAGCAAGGTCACCATTTTTTTCTGCGCTCAAGTTAACTCGACTGTAGCAGTTAAAGGGTTAATGTACAGATTGAATAACAGTGGACCAAACACTGATCTTTGTGGTACACCACTTGTTATCTTAAACCTTGCAGACTCATATCCCTTGTATACCACTTTTTGATATCTCAGTCAGCCATCCTCTTATTCATGCTAATATTGTATAACCCAAACCCATTTTCTCCAATTTATGCAGCAGTCTACCATGCTGTATTCTGTCAAAAGCCTTAGCAAAATCCAAAGGTATCATGGTATATCCATTCCCCTTGTCTAGTTCAATGGTAACATTCTTATAGAATGTGAGCAAGTTGCTAAAACATGACCTTTCCTTAATAAACTCATGTTGTTCATTGCAAAGTAGAGATTCGCTGTCAACCCATTTCTGAATGCAAGCCCTAACTAATTTTTCCAAAATCTTCATGACCACTCCCGAGATACTAATTGGTCGATAGCTGGATACATTGGTCTTTGTACCACTCTTGTGCAATGGAATTACCATACATTCTTTCCATTCCTGCAGAATCTTCCCTGTTCTGAGACTCATATTGAACAGCCTGATTCAAAGGAATGGCCAGTTCAGCTGAATCACTCTTTTAGCACACATTCTGATATTCCATCAGTCCCTATTGTTGAATTCTTATTCAATTTGTGCAACAGCTCTAATACCTCATCCTAATACCCAAACCGAACAACCTCTTCTGCATCTCTAACCTTCATGGCATCTGGATTTAGGTGAGTTATTCTTTCATATTCATTCTTTTACTTGCAGCATATCAATAGAATTCTTATGGGTGTCTTATTTCATACTAATAGTCACAACTGTTGCACAGAAAGCAAAGTTGTGACTATTCTAGCCCTGCTGCTTATAACGTTCATAACAGATGTCATCCGTATGCACACAGTATTCCTCCCACACCATCCTTTTCTTACAAATCTCTTGCTTAATAAGATTACACATCAATTTGACCTACCCTATTTGTTCTTCGAACTCTCAGGACACATTCTAATATTGCATCATTTAAGTATTGTTTAAATGCTTCCTACGTACTGTCGATATTCTTTTCATCCAGCAACCAATCCCATTCCATTGAACTCAGTACACTCCTCAGTTGTTCATAATTTCCTGCTTTGTAGTTCAGCATGTAACCTTTTCTGAATGGAACATTCATAAACTAAGCCACTTCCCAAGTGAGCACCACATGATCACTGTCACTAACCAGAGGAAGAATAGTTACGTCATTAACCGAAACGCCCTCTGACACTGTAATTAAATCTAACACTCTTTGACCTCGAGTTCCTTCCGTCACATGCTGCTTGAGGTAGTTATCCAGCATCAACTCAATAAACACATTTTCATTCTTCTCCTGAAATTCTACTGCTACCCAATCAGTATTTGGATAATTAAAGTCTCCCATTATAATTACTTTTTTTATGCTCATCTTTTCTATTTGGTGATGCATTTCTTCAATAGCAACCATGTCTGTAATTGTAGATTCCACCACATACCAGATTGCTTCAAACTCAGTGCCACATGAAATATTGTTAGTAGTAGAAGTACTACAATCATAGGTCTCTAACTGGATATTATTAGCAGCAAACCCCCTCCTCTCCTGTCCTTCCTAAAAATATGTACCCTTGACACTCGATACCACTTAGTAGGTCTGATTCTGATAGCTAGGTCTCACTTATACCTACAATCTGAGTTCGCAACATATTGACTAAGGCAACAAACTCTATCCCTTTGTTTCTGATACTCCTAGCAGTTATTATTTAATCTACACTGTCAATTTTCTGAAATATCATCATGTATGATAATCAACATATAAGATTAAACACCAGAATTGCTATAATCTATCCATGGAGATTCCCTAACAAGTAAGTCTCACTAATTTTGTAAGTTAAAATTGAAACTTTTGAGACAACTCAACAGGTTGATTTTGCTAAAACATTGTGGGGATAATAAAGTCATCCTCAATTCTGTAAAACTGAAACACAGATTTCAGTGAAACAAGGCACTCAGCATTTATAAGCATGCTAGCTTTGCCCTACTATGAGAACAGATTGGTATGATATGTTGTGCTTGCTAACACTAGCAGAGCTCTCTGTCATGCAGAATAGATGCCTCCTATCAACAGACAAGGAATTTCAATAAGTAAAAAGTTAGGCAACCTAGTGAAAATTTTGTGAAAGTCTCCAAGACCACCCAAAAACAACATGGTTAACTTGTCCTCCACTATCTTCAAAGCAAATGCCATCAATGCACATTCCTTTGTTCTATGATGTCAACAAAAGTTGTTATCAAGAAAGTCTATATGTGGAACTATAAGATGGGTGATTATCAGAAGCTGCATAGTCATCTAGCATCAATACAATGGGTTAATGAATTGTGCAGAAACGATAATGGCAGTGCATGGGAAAGGATAAGGCAGTGTCTAACACAAGCAGTGCTTATGCTTGGTGAGAATATATTGTTGGAGGTAGAGGAAATAAGAGATCTCGGGGTGATAGTGGATAAGGATCTAAAATTTAGGGGACACATCGCCAAAATTGTGAAAACAACACAAAGGATTCTGGGAATGATGCGGAGGACACCGATGTGTAGAAGTAGGGAGATTCTTGTTCCATTGTATAAGGCTTTGATTAGGCCACACATGAACTGTGCCCAGATTTGGTCACCGGGTTTTCAGAAGGATGAAGAGATGTTGGAAAGGGTCCAAAGGCGACTGACTAGGGTTGTTTCTGAGATCAAAAACAACCTTAGTCAGTCGCCTTAGAGTATGAGGAAAGATTGAAAAGATGTAATTTGCAGAGTGTGGTGGACAGGAGGAAGAGGGAAGATATGATAGAGACCTACAAATTGGTAAGGGGTTGTTATAAGATCAATGGTGGAGAAGTTCTACAGAGAATAGTGGGAGATCAGGGAAGAACCAGAGGTCATCCCTGGAAACTGTATAAAGAGGGTGTGAGTAGGGGAGTGAGAGGCTTGTTTTTTATTGTGCAGTGTTGTGAATGATTGGAATGTCTTGCCTGAGAGTGTGTCTGCAAGGAGTTTGAGTGTGTTTAAGACACAGTATGATGAGATGTGTGTGTGTGTGTGTGTGTGTGTGTGTGTGTGTGAGATAAAAGGACATCCCAGATGAGTCTTTGACTCCATGAGGTCTTGGGGTAATAATAATAATATAACACAAACAGAGCAGTAATATTGAATGACATAATAGCTAGAATGTGTGACAAGAGAGAACTGGAATATGTGAATGCGTGGAATGTGTTTGAGGACAGAGAGGAATTGTATGTCAGAGACCGCTTACATTTGAACAGCAATCTCTCCAGACGTAGGCATCTGGAGAGATTGCTGTTCTGAAAAAGTCAGTGTGTCCCAGGAAGGATGGTAGCAGGGGTGGCCTCTTGTGGGAATGGGTACTTGGGAGAAGGGGGACGATATCAGCTAACACTGAGCCCAGTGGAGTCTAGAGGGGATAATGCTGGGTATAGGAACAATGGCAATTATATACTTTATACTAATGCCAGGAGTATCCAGAATAAGGGAGAGAAATTGGTGTGATAGATAGTATCAGCCTGGCCAAAAATTATTGGGATCACTGAGACGTAGTTGAAAGAGGATATAATAACAGGAAAAGAAGTCGCTAGGTACAGCATTTTTCAGCAGGATAGGAAGGGAAAGAGTGGTGGTGGAGTACCGCATATGATAAGTGACGACCTATGTCCTCTAAGAGAGGAGTCTTTGGAAGGCTGTCACACTAATGATTTTGAAAGCATATAGTGTGAGGTAGAGGTTGGCAAGACAGGATATTTAGTGGGGTGTTGCTACAGATCCAGGAGCACAGAGGGTGGGGACCAGAAAATGTTTAGACAGCTAAGTTTGGCAAGTGAAAAAGAATGATTGTTATGAGAGATTTTAACTACAGTAGTATAAATTGGGGAGAGGAAGATACATGTAGCAATAAGGGAATGGAATTTCTAGAATTCTTGAGAGACAAATGTCTTAGGTAACGTGTAATAGTGGGAGCAAGAGGTTCAAGAGTTTTGGATTTGGTTATAGCATCAGAAGAGTTGATAATAACTGAGATGACATCTCTCCCAACAGTTGGAGAGAGTGATCATATAGTTTTGACTTGGAAAATGAATAGACATGCAGGAGTATCAAAAAGACAGGAATGTATGTGGAATTATAAGGCAGGTGATTATAATAGCCTAAGACGTTGACTTGGGGAAATTTCATGGAGGGAGGAATTGGAAGGCCGGGATATCATTAGTGCGTGGGAAATTATGAAAGAATATTTGTTAGCAGCAATGGTAAGCTGTATACCACAAATGAACAAGAGGACACAATTTGGAGTAAAGTGGATGACAAACAATATCAAACAGGAATTGCATGTGCGAAAAAGAGGCTATGGAAGAGATGTAAGGAGACAGGTGAAGAAAAGATGCATGAAGAGTATAAGACACAGGCCAGAAGAGGTATGGTAAGGAAGACGAAACTGGAATAAGAGAGGAGATTGGCCCAAAGATCCAAAGAAAATTCTACGGAATTTTTTAGATATGCGGCCAGTAGGAGGAGAAATGACTGTGGAAGAATGACATTGTGGGATAAAAATGGGAATAGAGTGACTGATGCAGAGGACATAGTGGAATTGTTCAATGAACCCTTTATTGGAGTATTTCATCCTGGAGGAGTCAGTTTTAATGCTAGAGGGATTAGGCAGGTTCGAGGTTTAGAGGTACAGGAGGAGAGTGTGTTTCAAATACTGAGTACTCTGGATGTCAGTAAAGCTGTGGGAACTGGATGGTATTTCACCATGAGTTTTGAGAGAATGTGCTGCGGAATTGACAGTGCCTTTGACTTGGCTTTTCAATGAAAGTCTGGCTGCAGGAAAGGTGCCCATGGAATGGAAGGAAGGTAAGATAGTACCATTGCATAAAGGTGATAGCAGACTGGAAGTGTCTAATGATAAGCCAGTTTGTGTGTGTCATCAGTAGTTAGTAAGATGTTGGAGAAAGTAGCTAAGGACCATACACAGCATTGGGCAGATGAGGGTAATGTTATCAGTGGGAGTCAACGTGGATTTGTGAAGGGGCACTCTTGTTTTAGCAATATGCTAGACTTTTATGATAAAGTTACAAGAGCATTAGATGAGGGAAAGGCATATACTGCCATTTTCCTAGACTTAGCAAAGGCATTTGACAGGGTGCCACATGATAAGCTGATATTTAAGTTGCAGCACATGGGTCTGAATGTCAGATTGGAGGAAGTAGGGGAGACAAGAGATCTGGGGTTAATGATTGATAGAAACCTGAAATTTAGGTGACATATTGCAAAGGTGGTGAAGGTAATACAGAGGACTGCTGCAATAATGAGAAGGACGCTGACCTGCAGAGATAAAACAGTTATCATTCCTTTGTATAAGACCCTGATCAGACCACACTTAGACTATTGTTCTCAGATATGGTCCCCAGGATTTGAAGGGGGATAAATTAACTGTGGAAAGAGTACAAAGGCAGATAACAAAGATGGTTTCAGGACTGTTCAATGATAGAATGAGGATCGGCTGAGGGAATGCGGACTGCAGAGTTTGGTGGATAGAAGAAGGAGAGGTGATATGATTGAGACTTTTAAACTGTTGAGAGGTGGTTACAGGGTTGACACTAATGAGTTCTTTCGCTTGGTTGAACAGCAGGAAGGAGTGATGACAAGAGGCCATCCCTGGAAGTTACAAAAGGAAACTGTGAGCAAGAGGGTGAGGAGTGGTTTCTTTGCATGGAGGGTGGTTGAACCATGGAATGCATTGCCTTATGGAGTGGTGAGAGCAAGAACAGTCATTGAGTTTAAGGAGTGGTATGATAGATTTTGTGTTTCTTAAGCGGGACCTCCCCTCGACGAGTCTTGATAGACTTTGTGTTTCTTACTAAGGACTTCCCACGATGAGTCTTTTGACTCCATGGAGGGCTGAATAATAATAATAATAATAATAATAATAATAATAATAATAACTGCATACCAAGAGTTAAGTGAATAAATAGAGTAGAAGTGAGATGGATGAATGGTGAAATCAAGCAAGCAGTGTTACAAAAGAAGTTGTTTAAGAGGAAGTGCAAGACAGTTCACAGTGAAAAGATGCATGAGGAATATAAAGTGCAGGCTAGTAAACTGAAAGTATGGTTAAAAAAGAAAAAGTACAAGAAAGACAAAATTGTCCCCTTTTGATTATTCAATATGAGAGGAGATTGGCTAGTCAGGTCAAAGCTAATCCAAGGGAATTTTTCTGCTCTGTGGCAAGCAAGAGGAAAAATAATTATAGTAGGTTGATACTGATGGATAGTTATGGTAGCAGAGTGAATTGCAAATGCTATAGTAGAATTATTTAATGAACAATTCATCAATATATGTTGTAATGTGTGAATGATGTTGTGCAACATGTAGAAGGGAGGCAAGAATTAGGAGAATTAAAGATGAAAGAATCAGAGGTGTATCAAGTGTTGCTTGAGTCAGATATTAATAAGGATGTGGGAATGGATGACATATCACCACATATTTTTAAAGAATGTGCAAAAGAGTTAGCTTTGCTCTTGTCCTGGTTATTTAATGAAAACCTTGCGTGGAGAAGGTTTCTAAGAAGTGAAAAGAAGGCCAAATAATACCTCTCCACAACCATGGTTTGAGAACAGGAGTTTCCAATTATAGTCCGGTCTGTATATCAGCAGTTGTGATCAAAGTGTTGGAAAAATTGGTCAGAAATAGAATACAGGATTGGGTTGATTTTACAGTTGCTATATCACTAGGATAAGAGATAGCTTGCTTGCTGGTAAGTACAGACTCCGATTGAAAATTTTTTTCAGAACCCTCTTGATTTGTTTCATTTACTTCTTTTCCTCCTTCAATGTTTTCCACATCATTTTGATGGTCTTCATTTTCACTTTCATCTCCTCCTCATAATGATACCAATGTTTTGTTTTCATTCCAAGAAGTGTGAAGTACAACTTCATTTCTACGAAATTCTTCATTTTTAGTATACAAGAAAGACAAAATTGTCCCCTTTTGATTATTCAGCTGTTTTTCATTTTTTCTGAGTCGTTTTCTTTTACTAGCTCTGGATTCAAATTTTCTTGGCATCATTATGTGTATTAATCTATCAAAAGCGAAATATATATTTATTAAATCCAAAATAAACATATAAATAAAGTAAACAGTTACGTTAAAAGCTAAAAAAATAGAAAAAATAAACAGTAGTATCTTGGTTTTGTTAAATAATTCAAATAATAAGTTAATTGAAAAATATATTCTTACCGACTGCGACAACTACTTTAACCATATAATTAGGTATATATACAGTATACTGCTTTACAAATACTAGCCAAATAACGGTAACTAAACTATCAGTTTAATTACCATTATTTGGAATTTCCTTTACTGTTCTACAATATTTGACCCTTTTTGGTGCATAATTTATTTATTGCGTCTCTTCCCAAAAATAAAAATGAATTCGACATGTATATATACAATAAATATTAATATTAAAAAAATCTTGGTAATATTAAACCAGCAATGTTGTAAGTCATTTTATATAAATAAATGACTAACTTATATCGATGGATTATAAATAATTATGCAACTTCTATGATACTTTATATTTAATATTAAATTTTCTAAATAGTTTAAAATCTTTCTGTGAAAGATTTCATTTGCAGGTTGATTGTTGATTTTGAGAAAGTTGATTTTGTTTGACAAGCTTCGTTGACAAGCATCATAGTTGCTACAAAAATTCTGAATACAAAAAAAAAATATTAAAAGGTATGGTAATAATTTAGTATAGCGATAAAAGTTTTTTTTTTTAAAAGAATTTAAATGCAATCAAATTAAGCTTGCAAATCAAGCTAAAATAGGAACTTCATCAACTGTAAAGTTCAGATATTCTCACTAAAAAAAAAACAAAAAAACTTGAATTTACGGTAATAAAAATTGCAGCAAAAATCGTCATATTTATGGAATTACAACATGGATCTAAATATAAATATAAAACATTTCAGTTTGCAGTAACATGAATAGTATGCTTCCCTGTTGACAGAATGGTTAATGTATCTGCTTTCTAACCATTCAACTTTAGGTGAAAGGCAAATTTTGTCACCTAGTGCGAGACCACATTACTTACTGGAGGCCTGGGATTCACATAAAAAGCATATAATATATATAGGATTAATTCAGTTCCAACTTTATCACACAATTATTAAGATTTATTCAACTCCAGCTTTGTTTTTTTTTTAAGTTGCAGTAACAAGCATAATAATTCCACCTTTAGTTAAAACATGGAGGCAATAAATAGTAACTTGCTATGCTTGCTAACATCCACTTTTTTTACTCGACATTTTACCCTAAAATAACTAGAATCTTGATGCACAAAAAAATGAACCGAAAAATCAATTTAATTTATAAATAATAATAAACTTGAAAATCAAATGCTCTGTTTATGTGATATAGAAACTGCTCTTACCCAACTAATTAATACAAATAGCAGCAGCACACAAAAAAAAACCTCTGTTGTCTCAGGAACGTGTTTCAACATGATCGGAAGTTCAATACTCAGCGATTTGTTCTTTCCTACCAGGATTCTGGGAAATCATGGGGTGAAATATTCTTAAGAATGTTATGGATTAAACTGATCATATATTTAATCTCTGGATTAAACTGCTAAGTCACTCAGTGGTTGGGCAACACAAGTCAAACATTTACTAAGAGAAAATTTCCAGAGAAGGAGATTGGAATTTAGTAATATTGATTAGAACAATAGTCTAAAAGTCCAGGTAGTCTAGAAGCGAAAACTATCTGTGACAAAATGAAACTAGTTTATTAAGAAAAAAAAATATAACCAATTTGAAAGTTTATTTTTCACTTGGTTAGAGTATAATAAATTTAGTTTAATCCTTTATCCAAGTGTGAGCAAACAAAGTTTGCACCAGAAAGTATCTTCAGGACTGGGGTAAGGTGGTACAACACCAGGCAATTCATTGCAAAGGTGGAGCAAGCTACCAACTCTAAATCCAGAGTAATTTATTAAAAAAGGGTGGCACACCATTTGGCAACTCCTATAGGTAGAGATGACCTGCTAAAGCTTCTGCCTGGTATCTCAACTAGGGCCTGGCTCCCACTGAAGAGACCTCAATAAAGGTCGAAACTAGTCTGGGTAGTGGCCCTTCCCTTAATGCATAACATTAGACATATCCGCAAGGAGATGTGTTTTTGCATTATAGGATATACGGAGACAAGAGTGTTGGTAGCTTGCTCCATCTTTGCAATGAGTTGTTCTGGTGTTGTACCACCTTACCTCAGTCCTGAAGATACTTTCAGGCGCAAACTTTGTTTGCTCACACTTGAATAAAGGATTAAACTAAATTTATTATATAACCAATTTATTAAGTATATCTTGATAGAGTTCATAATTAAAAGGACTCTAATAATAATAATAATAATAATAATAATAATAATAATAATAATAATAATAATAATAACAACAACAACAACAACAATAGATTTCTACAGATGGCTCATCTTGTTCTGATATTATCAAAATTATCAAATTATTCTGAAGCATTATGAATTTTGTTATTTTATTATTATGCCGCTAATATTTCTTCAAATGCAGCACTTTTTTACAACAAAACTGGCTAAGTTATGTTGAATATATCTACTTTAAATTTTTACTGGTTTTGAAAGCTTTCAGACAGTATTAAAAATCTGTTACTTCAGTTTACTGTTTTGACAAAAAAAATAAAATAAAATAAAACAATAATATTGTTGTAACATTGAAGCTTCTAATTCTGTAGTTTCTTTGCAATCTGAAATCAGTTGTTCAGCAGTCTGCTGAAATTTCAGATTGCAATCTGATTCGTCGAGATAATGGATGACTTTCCTGTCACTGACACTTACATTTTCTTGTGTAATTCTTTAGTTGAACTTTAGTCGTTGACTACTTAGGTTATCATATTTCTGAAAGGTGGCATATTTTCTAAGTTAGTGTGAAGATTTAAATTTAATGTGTTTACGGTTTTATTAATGATTTTACATAGTGTCGTGTAATAGTATTGATGTCATTTGTTAAAATTTGTTTAACTGTGTTTTAAGTGATTTTGTAATGGCTTCAAGAGGTTGCAAAAATTCACCTAAATTTTCTGCTACATATGTGGGGAGTTAGTAGTAAAAAAACAATGAAGAAACATTATAGATTTTGTGAAAAAAGTGTACTATGAATATTTTTGAGATGAAACTTGGTGACTTAGATAAGCCATGGGTGCCTCATATAGTATGTTCCAGTTGTGTAGAAGAACTTAGAAGGTAGTCGAAGGGAGAACAAAAATCTTTCTGTTTTGGAATTCCCATGGCATGGCAGAACCCCACAACCATATCAATGACTGTTACTTCTGTTCTATGAATGTTCGAGGTTTTAATGTGAAAAATAAAAAAAAGACATTTCCGATCCTAATTTACCATCTGCAATACGCCCAGTGGAACATGGTCCTGAAATACCCCGTGCCAGCAGCTCCACAAATTTTAGAACCACTTAGCAGTGATTCAGATGAAGTTGAAGATTTCAATGATGAGAAATACAAAGATAGTGGCCCACCTGATCTATTTTCACAGACTGATTTCAATGACTTGGTCAGAGATTTGGGCTCCCTAAGGAATCTGCAGAATTGCTGGACCCTGAGACTAAACAAAAAGAATTTGTTAGCACTGGCAATTCTTTCACATGGTTTAGATATAGAGAAAGGGATTTTCTTCCTTACTTTTCAGAGGAAAGTGATTAAGTTTACTGTAGCAATATTCCCGGATGGATAAGCAAATTCAACGTAAAATATGAAGTCATTGATTGGAGGTTGTTTATTGATTCCTCAAAAAGAAGCCTCGAAGCTGTGCTTTTCCATAATTACAACAAGTATGCTTCAGTACCAGTAGCACATTATGTGCATTTGAAAGAATGACACGAAAATTTAACCTTCATTCTCAGCAAACTTAAGTACACCATGATCATGGATGGACAGTTTGCTATGATCTTAAAGTCATATCTATGATTTTGGGACAACAAAGATGATACACCAAATACCCGTGCTTTTTGTGCGAGTGGGATAGCCGAGATCAAGAGCAACATTGGATCAAGAAGGAATGGCCAGAAAGAGTCACATTAAGTGCCTCTGTAGTGCAATTGGAAGAACGACAGCATGTTGCACCCTTCGATTAGAAAAGGCCTAAGTTCGATTCTCGTCATGACGGGAGGAATCTTTATATGGACTTTTTCAATTGAAGGTGAGTTAGCAGATCTCATATGGAGGTAGCAGGGTTTTTTCTCCCAGAAATTCAGGTTTTTCATCCCGCATGCAGACAAATCGGCCCTTTAGAACAAGCAATTTACAGACAAAAAATACTAGCTGTGGTGGTGGTGGTGGTTGTGGGCAGTAGATGGCGTTGATGTAGGTGATAGGTAGTAGAGGTTCTGTGTAGTAGTGGAGAAGGAGAGTTGTACAGTAGGTGTCCTCCCGCGATGAGTCTTTGGGCTCCTTGGAGGTGTCACGAATAATAATAATAATAGAACCTGGAAGTAAAAATGTGTTAACAAAACTTTGGTTACTCGGGAAAAAATCCTTTTACCCCCACTTCACATAAAGCTGGGATTGATGAAGCAATTTGTCAAGGCCTTGTCGAAAGAAGGAGAGAGTTTTAAATAGATCTGTGCAAAATTTCCAGGATTATCTGCAACAAAATTGAAAGAAGATATTTTTATTGGTCCAGCATCAGGAAACTTATGAAGGATAAACTGTTTGAAGAAAAAATGGCAACTGTAGAAAAAGAAGCATGGAAAGCTTTGAAAGAGGTGGTGACCAAATTTTTAAGAAATCACAAGGACCCCAACTATAAAATGATTGTGGAAGAAATTCAAGGATTTGGGATGCTCCATGAGCTTAAAAGTGCACTTTCTCAACTCTCATTTAGACTACTTTCCTGAGAATCTGGGAACTGCCAGCGAAGAGCAAGCAGAGCGATTCCACCAAGACATCAAGGAAAGAACGTATCAGGACAGGTGAATGTCAACATGATGGTGGACTATTGCTGGCTGTTGCACAGAGACAACCCAGAAAAAGAATTTCACAGAGAAAGTTCAAAAAGAAGCTTTGAAAGAAAAAGAAAAAGACACCACATAGAAATATAAACTGTGTAATAAAGATTAATCTTTAGTTACTTTAATTAAAGTATTCTTTATAAATACTTTCATTCCAAAAATGATTACAGAAAATTTTAAATACTATTATTTTACTTAATATAATGTGTTTTAAAGCTATTTTACCGTGATACTGAGATCCATTTTTGTGAAAAACCTTATGTGATAGAGAAAAATTGAAGAGATATTTGAAATCAGGGGTCAAAAATAAATCAGAAACAGTTAATAATTTCTAGACAACTTTTCATGACTTGAATTTTGCAGGCCTGTGAATTATGTAACAAAAAAAGGTGCAAATAATTAAGGGTTAATATACAAAGGTATGGGAGCAGCTGTAGAAGTAGCATAAAGAAGATTGCTGTAGAAATAGAAGTAGACAGAAAAAAGGAAAGTGGAAGAAAAATCTTTTAAAATAATACTGTACTTGAGAGCTGAAGACACCCCTTCTTCTGCCTTTTACAGTAGACAAATGACATCTCGGATTAAAATCAATAAGGAAAATTATCTTTAGCAATCAAGATTTTACAAACACTAAAACACATCTTAAATACCTTGCATGGTACTACAAACAGCTTTTATATGATTCCCAACAAAATAAGTTTCAACTAGGGTTTGTCAATTTTTAAACATTCGAAAACCAGTTTTTAAATTTAAAAAACCGATTTTGGTTACTAGAATTAATATGTAAAAATTAATTATTTATTTAAAAACGTTAACATTTTGAATTGAAATTGCCTCGGACACAAGCATATTGTAGTAAAACTAATCTTCATGAGTCAGGTGAATATTTGACATGCAAATCCACAAATGCATTCTATTAATCTATTCTATTTGGCAGCACGCAGACTGACCAATGACATCAGCTGTGTTGCTCATGTGCACCCCACCAGACCAGACCAGACCAGTTTAGTCATGCGTACTACCCATACTACACAGTACACAATGTGCTGCAACAGATCCATTCACTTGAGTTTAATCACAAGCAGGAATAGTAAGTTAATTATTATTATTATTTTTCAGGCCTCCATGGAGTCAAAAGACTCATCGTGGGAGATCCTTTCTAAGAAACACAAGTCTATCAAGACTCATCGAGGAAGGTCCCTCTTAGGAGACACAAAGTCTATCATACCTCTCCTTAAATGCATTGACTGTTCTCAATCTCACCACTCCATCAGGCAATGCATTCCATGGTTCAACCACCCTCCATGCAAAGAAACCACTCCTCACCCTCTTTCTTACAGTTTCCTTTCGTAACTTCCAGGGATGGCCCCTTGTCATGACCTTCCCACTGCTCAACCAAGCGAAGGAACTCCCCAGTGTCAACCTTGTGTAACCACCTCTCAACAGTTTAAAAGTCTCTATCATATCGCCTCTCCTTCTTCTATCCAATGAACTCTGCAGTCCACACTCTCTCAGCCGATCCTCATAACTATCATTGTACAGTCCTGACACCATCTTTGTTATATGCCTTTGTACCCTTTCCACAGTTAATTTATCCCCTTCAAATCCTGGGGACCAGATCCGAGAACAATAGTCTAAGTGTGGTCTGATCAGAGTCTTATACAATGGAATGATAACCATTTTATCTCTGCAGGTCAGTGTCCTTCTCATTATTGCAGCAATCCTCTATGTTACCTTCACTACCTTTGCAATATGTCTCCTAAATTTCAGTTCTCTATCAGTCATCAACTCCAGATCTCTTGTCTTCCCTACTTCCTCCAATTTAACTCCTCCCATAGAGTATGCAGCGTCCCATCGATGTGTCCCAAACTTCAAGACCTTACATGTTGCTGCATTAAACTGAAATCCCCATTCATTTGCCCATCTGTTTAGCTTATTCAAATCCTTTTGCAGGGCTACCACATCTGCACTATTACTAATAACCCTTCCCAGCTTCGCATCATCCGAAACAACCGAATATCCCGTTTCAATCAACGGACAATGTCATTAATATAAAGGTTAAACAATATAGGCCCCAGCACTGAGCCCTGTGGAACACCACTTGTAACCTTCTGCCTCTTTGATACTGCTCCACCATACACAACTCTCTGATACCTATCGGACAGCCAATCCTGAATCCAGTTGACCAATCTGACATTGAGACCCATGTGCTGCAACCAATAAAAAAACAAAGAATTTAAATTTATTATTTGATGCTCTAAAAATGATGAAATTAAGTTTGGCAGCCAGTGAGAGAGAGTATTTTCTATTTCAGGAAATGTTTTTTGAAATCATATTTCCTGAAAAAAAATACTAAATAAATATAAATAAGTATAAATTTTCTTCTTCTGGTTCCCATCTGCCATATGGTCGGGGGAGGGTAGCTATATGCTACCATTCTAGGGAGAGATGATTATGAGCAAGGTGGTTTCCCGTTGCCTTCCTTGCCGTAAGTATTTATGACTGTAACCTGTGTGTTCACGGGGCCGGTTTGCCTGCTTGCGGGATGAAAAATCCCAGATAAACTGGCAGGAAAAACCCTGCTGCCCACGCCCAAGACCGGCTAACTTGGCTATGGCTGAGGAAGATCCTTAAGCTCCTCACGTCGTGGACGGGAATCGAACCTAGGACACTCCTTCCCCAGGCATATGGTTGCGAAGCGCAAAGCCACTAGGCTAACCTGGTTTTTGAATTTTTACAAAAAAATCAAAATATAATGAAAACGGCAAAAAATATTTATACTTATTTTAATATACTTATTAAAAGTATAAATTTTAATAAGTATATTAAAATAAGTATAAATATTTTTTGCTGTTTTCATTATATTTTGATTTTTTTTTTTTTTTTTTGTAAAAATTCAAAAACCAGTTTAACCGTTTTTTGAATTTTTACAAAAAATTCAAAAAACGGTTAAACTGGTTTTTGAATTTTTTGGAAAATCGGTCTTTTCAAAAGGCGATTTTTGTATAAACCCTAGTTTCAAAAAGTGGCCTGCTCAGTCTCTAATAGAACATCATTCTATTCTGCAAGTTAAATTCAAAACATAGGAAGAAATAACAACTACATTTAAAACTTGTTAAATGGTAAGGCTTTGGGACATGACATGCTGGAAACAAAAATCTATCACATTATCTAAAAGTTTTTAATCTCAGTCATAGTCACTCTTTAATAACATCCTAATGGAGTTCCAGAGACGTTTGCAGCTAGATGTTCTGTACTCATCTCCAAAAAGAGTAGCGACTTATTGAATATTGAAAGCTGGAGAATCGTAACCCTACCCAATATAAAATTCTTATGAAGGTCATAAACACTCAAATCAAAATACATTTAAAAGAACTGATTTAAAGTAGGCAAAGCTGTTGATTTTCCAGGAAGAACAATTGACTTCAACTTATTCCTCATCAGAGAAATAATGCATGTATACTCTTTTTCAGGTTATCTTGGAAGTAAAGAAATATACTGCAGGCCATACTGTTTCTGAAGGTAGCGGAATATTAATTCGCTGTTACTATGGTAGCGGTCGTCAAAGACCACGTAATAGATCCAAAAATAAGTACCCTGGAACAATTTAATGGTATGCAACATATAATTCTAACATTGGCAAGTAAGGAAGTAGCAAAATTACATTATATTTTTATAATTAGAATAATTATACTTTACTACTTCCTTACTTGACAAGAAAAGCCAGAAATGTAGCTTATTCCACAACTTCCAAAACAGATAGGTTTCCTTGTGTAATATTAACAACAAGTTTAAGCAAAGCATGTGCTAAAATGAGGTAGAGTGATTGAGGAATTGGATATGAGGCAGGAGCGAGCGAAAGAGTTAATAGTATTAATAGGTACGAATGAATTGAGAGAGGACAAAGAGTGTGTCAGAATGGATATCAGGAGGCTGCTTAGAAGGATAAAAGAGAATAGTGTGACAGGAAGGGTAGTTCGCATGTTGCCTAGGTATGACTGTGGCGAAATGAGGCGGAGAGCAAGGATTATGAATGATATGCTAGCTGAAATGTGTGAGGAGACGGGAGCACGGTTTGTTAATGTGTGGAATGAGTTAGAGCGACGAAGTGAGCTGTATGGGAGTGATGGACTGCATTTGAGTGGTTATGGTGGGAGTTGCTTGGAGAGACTGCTGCTGGAAGGTAGAGAAGTGAATAGAGAGAATGAATCAGATCGAGTGGGAAGTGATGTGGAAAAGCAAGAGAGTAAGACAGGAGAGATTGAAGAGGTGGTTATGAATGGGGGAAGTGAGTAGTATGAGTATAGAAAATTAGGGAATGGGTGTGCAAGAGGAGCAGTGAAACAGGGAGGCTCAGGGTGGACAGGGGTACACAGCATGAGAAAGGTGGATGCTCCAAGAGGAGGTGAAAGCATGTGTAAGCAGGAAAGGAATGGGATGACCAGGGATCAAGAGGAAACAGTTGGAATTGAAAAGGGTTTTAAAATGAAGAAGAAGAAAGGGAAATGGCCCCAGTTGAGCATGGAGAGATCACATCGAGTGAGTGGTATCAGTGGAACTAGCTGTAGATCCAGAAATGAGCTGTTGTGTTTGTATACAAATGCTAGAAGTATAAGAAACAAGGAAGATGAAATGGTTGCACTAATTGCATCTGTTCAGCCAAAAATTGTCAGAATAAGTGAGATATGGTTGGAAGAGGATGACATCCTGACAGGAAAGAGATGGAAGGGTATGATGTGTTTCGTGAGGACAGAAGGGTTAAAAAGGGAGTGGGAGTGCTATTGATGATAGAGAAAGAGTTATGTCCATATAAAGTAGAGATGCAAGAGGGAAATAGTGCCAGTGGTTTTGAGGCAGTATGGTGTGAGATAGAGGTGAATGGAATCAAATACTTGGTGGGATGTTGTTATAGACCAGGTATAATGTAATGTACAATCAAATTAGCCAAGTAAATAAGAAAACGGTGATCATTATTGGTGATTTTTAATATGGCAATATATAGTGGAATGATGAGATAGCAACTGAAAGTAAAGAAAATGAGTTTCTTGAGTTTTTTCGAGGGATAACTACCTCAGACAGTACTTTACAGAGGGCACACGAGGATTGAGGACCTTGGATTTGGTCATTTCATCAGAGGATGTAATTATAAATGATGTATCAAATCATCCACAAATTGGTGAGAGTGATCATGAGGTGATTACCTAGGTGGTTGCCAGCAGTGTGAGGATCTGTGAGAAAAGGGTATATGTGGAACTACAAGGGGGGGGGGGGGTGTTTATGAAGAGCTCAGGAGACAGCTTGCGGGTGTAGCGTGGAATGAGGAGTTTGCTGGAAAAGAGATCAATGCAGCTTGGGGGATTTTCAAAAACTGTTTAGTAGATGCAATGTCTAAATGTATTCCAAGGGTTATAAGGTTAAATAAGGTGGGTGTGAGATGGATGAATAAAGAAATTAAGTATGCGATACAGAGAAAAAGGGCATTGTGGAGGCAGCATAAGAGAAGTGGAAATAACCAATTTCATTAGGTCTACAAAGACCAAGCAAGGAGGGTGACTTGGTTGGTGAGGGTAACTAAAGAGAGGTATGAACAGCAGTTGGCTAATGAAGCCAAAAAGCATCCTAAGGAATTCTTTCGATATGTAGCCAGCAAAAGAAAGAATAATTATGGAAAGATGACATTGATTGGAAAAAATGGTATAAAGACAGCTGTTGCAGAATGTGTGGTGGAGATACTTAATGAACAGTTCATAAAGATCTTTCAATCTTGTGAATGTGACCTCATGGAGGGATTGAGAGCAGTTGATGATGGGAAGGAGAGACTGACTGTAGGTTAGCGAGAGGTGCATGGGAAGTTGAGTAAACTAGATATTAATAAGGCTGTGGGACTTGATAATAATATATCACCACGTATCCTGAAAGAATGTGCCATGGAGTTGACACCTGCCTTGACATATATTTTTAATATGAGTCTTGCACTCGGTCAAGTTCCTAACTAGTGGAAGAAGTGCAAGATTGTGCCAATTCATAAACAGGTGATCGAACTCAAGCATCAAACTATAGGCCTATCTGTGTGTTAGGTGTTGTGGTTAAGTTGTTGGAGTAGCTTGTGAGAACCGGGATCCAGCGTTGGGTTGATAACAATGGTATTATCTTTGATGGACAGCATGAATTTGCTAAAGGGAGCTCATGTTATAGTAATCTACTTACTTATTAAAATAAAGTGACTGCTTCCTTCAACATAGGAAAAGGATACACAGTAATATACTTGGATTTTGCAAAGGCTTTTGATAGAGTACCTCGTGATAGGTTGACAGTCAAACTAGAGCAGACGGGGTTGGATATTAGATTGGTGCATTGGATTGGAGACTGGCTATCTGATAGGTATCAACAAGTTGTATATGGGGGAGCGTGATCCAGGAAAAGGAAAGTCACTAGTGGAGTGCCTCGGGGGTCTGTTTTAAGTCCATTACTGTTTAACTTGTATAGTAATGATATACAAGTTTTGGATGGAGATATTCAGTTGTTTGCAAATGGTGCAAAGTTGGGAAGAACCATCAAGTGTAGTGAAGATGTTGTGACCTTACAGGAAGACTCAAATGGATTGACTGATTGGGCACAGAAATGGAATTAAATGTTGCAAAATGTAAGGTTTTAAAAGTTGGAAAACAAAGATGGGATGCAGAATTTATGCTTGGTGAGAATATATTGTTGGAGGTAGAGGAAATAAGAGATCTGGGGGTGATAGTGGATAAGGATCTAAAATTTAGGGGACACATTGCCAAAATTGTGAAAACAACACAAAGGCTTCTGGGAATGATGCAGAGGACACTGACGTGTAGAAGTAGGGAGATTCTTGTTCCATTGTATAAGGCTTTGATTAGGCGACACATGGACTATTTTGCCCAGATTTGGTCACTGGGTTTTCAGAAGGATGAAGAGATGTTGGAAATGGTCTAAAAGCGACTCACTAAAGTAATTTCTGACCTATGGAATGTCGAGTATGAGGAAAGATTGAGAAGATGTAATTTGCAGAGTCTTGTGGACAGGAAGAAGAGGGAAGATATGATAGCGACCTACAAGTTGGTAAGGGTTGTTATAGGATCAATGCTGGAGAAGTTTTACAGAGAATAGGGGGAGATCAGTGGAGAACCAGAGGGCATCCCTGGAAACTGTATAAAGAGGGTGTGAGTAGGGGAGTGAGAGACAGGGTTTTTTGTGCAGAGTTGTGAATGATTGGAATGCCTTGCCTGAGAATGTGGTGTCTGCAAAGAGTTTGAATGTGTTTAAAACACGGTATGATGAGCTGTGTGCGTGAGAAAAGGACCTCCCAGATGAGTCTTTGACTCCATGAGGTCTTGGGGTGGTAATATTAATAATAATAATAGTAATAATTATATGGTGTGCTGAAGGTTCTCAGGTTATATGGAACCTGAACTAAGGTTCCATATAACCTGATCTTTCTGTTTGATATAACCAAGATTGACAAAACATCAACAACAAAAGTTTCAGTCAACAGAATCTTGTCTGATCCCATTCTAGTGTGCAGCGAGATCAGACAAATTCTTCTAAGTCCCATGCTCTTTTTTTTTGGAAGTAAAACCCCTGGGAAAACCTGTGCTGAAAACTCAGCAGTGCTCTGCTATTGGAGGAAGAACTTTTCTTCTTGCTATACTCCAGCAGAACTAGTAGAAGAATTTGGTGTGATGCTCAGGCAGAGGCTATCTCAGCCATAGATGTGTTATTACAAAGCTCTTTAAAGATTGGTGATATTTTTTTTTCACTGAGTGCTTTCTTAAATTATTTGGTATATCTTTAGTATATTAACATAGTTTTTAGTGCTTAACTGACAAAATTAGACAAAATTTTACAACGAATACATGCTACTAGTAAATCTCTACAGGATTCCGATATGGATTTGTTTTTAGCTAATAATTTGTTAGTCTTTAGTCAGTTTTATTTTAGATTTAAGAAATAGTTTTGCAGCTATAAATAAAGAAGTGAATTTATGAACAGTTGAGACAAAATTTAAAGATGAAAAGGAAAGAGTTAAAAAACGAAAATAAAATGAGTGACGAAATTTCACAACCTAACAATGAGATTATATTACATGCGAAAGAAAATTTCGCTATGAACACTTTTAATGTCATTTGTGATAGACTAATTTTGAAAATTAATGAAAGAACAGAAAGCTATTTCGACATATTAGATATGTTTGACATTTTTTTGAAGAAAGATATAGATCAAGACTAGTATTAATAAAATTTTACAAACTTATGGGACTGATACTAATCCAGAAAAATTTACTGATGAAGTTAAGCAATTCTTAATAATGATAAAGGAAGAATATTCTTCAATTAAAAATATGTACAAATTTATAAACGATGGGTTAAGGTCTAATTTTCGGAACGTAGAAACAATTTTAACAATTTTAATTTTGACAATGCGTATTTCAAATGAAGTGCTGAAAGCTCATTTTCAGTGTTGAAATGAATAAAAAATTATTTAAGAAGCAACTTATTTTTTTTGGTGCACAAAATAAAACAAGTGACCTGTCGTTATTATGCATTTAATCAGATGTAATGGACTTGATTAATTATGATGACATTATAGATATATTTGCTAAAACCAAAGCCAGAAAAAAAAACTATTAGTTATTAATTTTTTTATTTAAATTTGAACTGATTTATTTTTATACTTTTTTTTAAAATGCAAATATATGTATACTAATGTTGTATTGTGTTATTCAAATGAGTTATTATGGAAATGTTGACTTTTATTTTCAATAAACTAAAATAAATGCTTATTTTTGAGGGCCTCATAATGATGTTGCTCCTATAGCCTCGATAAGTATAAATGCAGCCCTGATTCTGTATTGAAAACTGTTTGGTAGGACGTTCTTTTTATTTATATTGCCTAAGAAAGTCATCTGGAAGTCCTACTTTTTTTCCAGTTATCTTTCTAATTCCAGAAACTAACTGCTGGTGAGGGTTGTGTTATCATCAAGAATGGAAACTAGTTTGATAGAACCCTAAGTTTTTCTGCATAAGTCCTGTGATTATAGTGTTGAATTTATGCATGCTTGATCCACATTTCCTACAGGCTCCACGTCATTGTCTTGTGATATGTGCGATACCAAAGCAATTAAAATATTTAAATCTTGGACAGTTTACACCTAGATAGTTGTATGTGCCAGAGAGCAGACATTGCCTTCAGCCTCCTGGATAGTTAACTACTACTCTTACTATCCCTATGAAAACTATACTGGGAATCTGCTGCTTGAGTTCCATGGTGAAAATGATGCTGCCTGACTTCCATTCTTTATATCCTGGACATTCTTCCTTATCCTTCCCTGTTCCCCATTTGAGGAAAAAAAAAAAAAAAAACTTTGTATGTAATCTCATCTGAATTTTCAATAAACTCAATTGGAAGTTTCTCTATTTTAACTGTGTGGACTCGGCTCCCAATCATTTATAAAACATTTTTGTTTGCCCTAACTACCTATTTTAATGTTTTATGACTCTTACATCAAAACATTAAAAGAGACTCATGTGATTAGTTGATTATAAAATTGAGGATTTTGATTCTTAGAGGATGGGAAATTCAATTTGATTATTATTATTTAATAAAAAAAAAAAAAAAGAATAAAAAAAAAATCTACAGATCTTAAGGTCTTACCGCTGGAGATCCAGTGGTAAGACCTTAAGATTCACTCACTAGCAAAATACATCCAAGAGACACCCAGTCTAAGATCTTCCAAGAGAGTGAGGAAGAAAAAAGTAAAGGGATTTAAGCTGTGATATTGATAAAAAAAAAAAAAATCTAAAATGTCTACAAGGAAAAGGCAGAGCAGGACTTAATTACCTCTAGGTAATTAAGACAATAATCCAGTCACTGAGCTGTCACGGCACATCAGGGCATCTCTTCAGTGGGGGATGATCGGTGGCATATCTTTCATATACTAAAAGATGAATGATCTTATGATTAAAATACTCTGATTCAGAGAAAGTTGTAGAAAGTTTTCCATTTGGTTACAAAGTAAATTATACTTGACAAGAAATTATATTCTTGTTTAATATTTTATCCAAGTGTAATCAAACCAATTGCCAGTCTGGCTGGCCAAGTGGTTAGCTCTCCACTCTCCAGCCAAAAGGCTGCAGGTTCGAATCCTGGTGTGGGCATCGATGTTTGTGATTATCTGTGGAAATACTAGTGGTAGTGGTCAGTGGTAGATGGCATTGGTGTGGTTGTGGTCAGTTGGTGGATTGTGAGTGGTGGAAACAGAGTTGTAGAGTAGGTGCCCTCCTTCGATGGGTCTTTGGACTTCCTGGAGGTGACAAATAATAATAATAATAATAAATAATAATTTGCACATGAAGTATCTTCTCAACAAGGCTACTTCTATATAGAGACTGTTGACTTCACACCAATTGCTTTAGTATCCCATAATGGAAATCATACTTCCTTTCTGGCATGTATGTTACTATGCACTATGAGAAGAATCGCTATCCAGGAAGATACCATGACTGTGAAGATAATTCATGTGCAACTTTGTTTCTTATGCTTGGATAAAGGATTTAAAAGGAATATAATTTCTTGTTAGCATAATTACTTTATAAGCAAGTGAAAAAAGCTTAAAACAACTATGTGATCTGCAGCATTTTAATAATAAGGTGTTACACCTTTTTGCTTTTTTTTTTTTTTTTTATGTTGGGCCCATATACAGGGGGTTGGCTGGTCAACCTATAGTATGTTAGTACCGTATATTGGTGATGGGTTGTGAAAGGAGAAACTTGTTTACATTTGATATGAATGCCTGTATATTGTATTCCTTGGAAATACATCAGGGGGAAGACTGTTCCACAGTACTGCAGTAGCAGGGATGAATGAGGAGGAGAAGAAAGTTGTTCTGTGGGTTTCAAGGTGTACTCTAAAAAGATGTTGGGCGGCAGCTGTACATGTTCCAATGGGCTTAGTATAGGGTGGGGAAATTATTGATGCTGTTTCAGATGAACCTTTCCCGTGACAGTATTTATAGAATATGCAGATTGCAGAGACCCAAGTGTCTATGTGGAATTGGGGGGAGCGAGTTGGTGAGGGATGGGTCATTTATTAGTCTAATTGCTCTCCTCTGTATTGAGTCAAGCATTTTGAGGGAGCTTTTTGGAGCTCCACTCCAGATGTGAGAGCAGTATTCGAGAGCTGGATGGATTTGTGACTTGTATAGTGTTAACAGCTGTTTAGAGGTGAAGTAGCATCTTGAGCGAAAGAGAAAACCCTAGTTTTTTGGAAGCTGAGGATGCAATAGTTGTGATGTGTTTATGCCAGGAGAGGCTTGATGTCAAGGTAATTCCGAGAAGAGAAATTTTGTCTTGTCTGTAAATTTGAGTGTTATTGAAAACAATGCTGGGGGAAAATGGTTCTTTTTGGTGAGAAATAAGAAAGAACTGGGTTTTACTAGCGCTGAAGTTGACAAGGTTGTCTGAGCCCAATTGGAGGATGGCTTGGAGGTCGGAATTAAGGGCAGTGGAGGTTGATGTTCTGTGGGTCGAAGCAAGTTGTGTAGGGTAGGGTTTGTCAAATGAAAGGGAGGAATGTAGTGTGCTGTCATCTGCAAAACTGTGTATTGGGTTAGAGGTCAACTGAAGTAGGTCATTGATATATAGAAGGAAGAGGGTCGGTGAGAGAACTGAGCCTTGAGGGACCCCGGCATTAGTTGGATGGTGAGAGGATAGGGAGCTGCCTACCTTCACACATAGTGAGCATCCAGACAGGAAGCTGGAAATCCATCTGCAGAAATCCTGAAGCAGTCCAAATGATGGGAGTTTGCTTAGTAAGCCTTTGTGGGAGACTCGGTCAAAGTCTTTGGAGATATCAAGTGCAACTACTTGGGATTTGCCGAATTTCTCTATAGCTTTTGTCCAGTGATGGGTGATGTATGAGAGTAGTTCTTCCGTTGAACGGCTTTGGCAAAATTAGTACTGGTGGTTGTTAATAGCCGGGTACCTTCAAGGTAGATTAGGAGTTGAGAATTGATGATTTTCTCAATTACTTTAGATAGGACTAAAGTGAGTGAGATAGGGCAGTAGTTAGATGATTTGTCACCCATTTTAGAAATGGGTTGAATATAGGCCAGTTTCCAGGTTTTGGGATATACACCAGAGGAGTAAGAGAGTGTGTACAGGTGACATAGGATAGGTTCAGTTCAGATGCACAGACCTTCAGGATAATTGGAGGAATTCTGTCTGGGCCAGGAGACTTTTTTGTGTCTAATTTAGACAGCAGGTTTGTGATGTCTTTTTGGCAAAAGGATATAGGGGGCATTGTATGTTATGCAGTTGGAATGACTGGAGGGCATTTGCCATTGTCAGTTATGTGTGTATTGGAGCCAAAGTGTGATGCCAGCAGGTTAGCTTTTTCTATGGGTGATGTTGCAAATGAGCCATCTGGGTATGATAGATGTGGGAATAGTGTAGGGCAAAAGTTACGGCCAATTGCCTTGGCAAGGAACCAAAAGGCATGGCTGCTGTTTCGGTGGGCTGCAAGCTTCCTGCTTTCTGCTCTTTCAAAATCTGTTTGGGAAGTATTGATAGTTTTATTATATATTATTATTATTATTATTATTACCACCCCAAGACCTCATGGAGTCAAAGACTCATCTGGGAGGTCCATTTATCACACACACACTGCTCATCATACCGCGTTTTAAACACATTCAAACTCTTTGCAGACACCACATTCTCAGGCAAGGCATTCCAATCATTCACAACTCTGCACGAAAAAAACTTGCCTCTCACACCCTCTTTATACAGCTTCCGGGGATGCCCTCTGGTTCTCCCCTGATCTCTGTATTCTCTGTAAAATTTCTCCAGCATTGATCCTATAACAACCCCTTACCAACTTGTAGGTCTCTATCATATCTTCCCTCTTCCTCCTGTCCACAAGACTCTGCAAATTACACCTTCTCAATCTTTCCTCCTACTCAACATTTCAGATGTCAGAAACTACTTTAGTGAGTCGCTTTTAGACCCTTTCCAACATCTCTTCATCCTTCTGAAAACCTGGTGACCAAATCTGGGCAAAATAGTCCATGTGTGGCCTAATCAAAGCCTTATACAATGGAACAAGAATCTCCCTACTTCTGCCCGTCAGTGTCCTACGCATCATTCCCAGAAGCCTTTGTGTTGTCTTCACAATTTCACCATGTATTCTGAAAGAATATGCCAGGAAGTTGACAACTGCCTTCTTCCACTCCTTAGGAACTTGACCAAGTGCAAGACTCATATTAAAAAAATATTTCAAGGCAGGTATCAACTCCCTGGCATATTCTTTCAGAATACATGGTGATATATTATCAAGTCCCACAGCCTTATTAACATCTAGTTTACTCAACTTCCCATGCACCTCTCGCTAACCTACAGTCAGTCTCTCCTCCCCATCATCAACTGCTCTCAATCCCTCCATGAAGTCACATTCACAAGATTGAAAGTTTATGATCTGCCCATTAACTATCTCCACCACACATTCTGCATCAGCTGTCTTTATACCTTTTTCTCCAATCAATGTCATCCTTCCATAATCATTCTTTCTTTTGTTAGCTACATATCAAAAGAACTCCCTAGGATTCTTTTTGGCTTCATTAGCCAACTGCTGTTCATAATTATCTTTAGCTACCCTCACCAATCAAGTCACCCTCCTTGCTTGGTCTTTGTAAACCTCATGAATTGATTATTTCCACTTCTCTTATGTTGCCTCCACAATGCCCTTTTTCTCTGTATCGCATGCTTATTCTCTTTATTCATCCACCTCACACCCACCATATTTAACCTTCTCACCCTTGGAATACATTTAGACATTGCATCTACTAGATAGTTTTTGAAAATCCTCAAAGCTGCATTGATCTCTTTTCCAGCTAACTCCTCATTCCACGCTACACTTGCAAGCTGTCTCCTGAGCTCTTCATAATCACCCCCCCCCCCCCTGTAGTTCCACATATACCCTTTTCTCAACAGAAGTCCTCGCACTGCTGGCAACTACCCAGGTAATCACCTCATGGTCACTCTAACCAATTGGTGGCTGATTTGACACCTAATTTATAATTACATTCTCTGATGAGATGACCAAATCCAAGGTCCTCAATCCTCGTGTGCCCTCTGTTACATACTGTCTGTGGTAGTTATCCCTCGAAAACTCAAGAAACTCATTTTCTTTACTTCCAGTTGCTATCTCATCATTCCACTCTATATTGCCATATTTAAAATCATCCATAATGATCATCCTTTTTTATTTACTTGGCTAATTTGATTGTTCATTTCATTATCACACCATCCATATTACCTGGTCTATAACAACATCCCACGAAGTATTTGATTCCTTTCACCGCTATCTTACACCATACTGCCTCAAAACCACTTGCACTATTTCCCTCTTGCATCTCCCTCTCCCTTTTTACCTCTTCTGTCCTCACGAAACACATCATACCCTTCCATCTCTATTCCTATCAGGATGTCATCCTCTTCCAACTATTTCTCACTTATTCCGACAATCTTTGGGTGAACAGACGCAATTAGTGCAACCATTTCATCTGCCTTGTGTCTTATACTTCTAGCATTTGTATACAAACACAACAGCTCATGTCTTTATCTACAGCTAGTTCCACTGATACCACTCACTCGATGTGATCTCTCCATGCTTGACTGGAGCCATTTCCCTTTCTGCTTCTTCATTTTAAAATCCTTTTCAATTCCAACTGTTTCCTCTTGATCCCTGGTCATCCCATTCCTTTTTCGCCTGCACATGCTCACCTCCTTTTGGAGCATCCACCTTTCTTATGCTGTGTACCCCTGTCCAGCCTGAGCTTTCCCATTTTTCTGCTCCTCTTGCACACCAATTCTCTCATTTTCTATAGTCATATATAGTCATACCACTCACTTCCCCATTCATAACCACCTCTTCAATCTCTCCTGTCTTACTCTCCCACTCTTCTACATCACTTCCCACTCGATCTGATTCATTCTCTCTATTCAATTCTCTACCTTCCAGCAGCTGTCTCTCCAAGCAACTCACACCATAACCACTCGAATGCAGTCCATCGCTCCCATACAGCTCACTTTGTCCCTCAAACTCATTCCACACATTAACAAACTGTACTCCCGTCTCCTCACACATTTCAGCCAGCATATCATTCATAATCCTTGCTCTCCGCCTCATTTCACCACAGTCATACCTAGGCAACACACTAACTACCCTTCCTGTCACACTATTCTCTTTTATCCTTCTAAGTAGTCTCCTGTTGTCCATTCTGACACACCCTTTGTCCTCTCTCAAATCATTCATATCTATTAATGCTATTAACTCTTTTGCTCGCTCCTGCCTCATATCCAATGCCTCAATCACTCTACTCATTTTAGCTCCTGGAAAACATACCTTGTGCATTCTATCCTCCAACACACCTTTAATAATGGAGTCGCCATTGCATTTTCTTGCATTTGTTTTGGGCTTTGGTGTAGGCATTGAATGAGGATGGGGTTCTTGATTTGAGCCAGTTGTGGTATGCCTGATTTTTCCTTTGTACAGCCTTGGCACATTTTCATCAACTGAAATCCTGTATGAACCTTTCAGTTCTGTATGAACCTGTATGAAATCCTGTATGAACCTTTCAATTGCATCACTCCTCTTTTTCCTGTTTGCTAGCTGCAGTCTACAAATTCTCAATCTCTTTCTCTCTTCATGTTCAGTATTCCACAATCCAGATATCATTTTAACACTTTGCACTCTCTCCACTGTATCAGAATCACAATGGAAACCAGATCTGCACACTATAGTTCAAGTGAGACCTAATCTAGGTCTTATAAAAAGCAAAACAACATTTTATCTTTACATTTGAAAGTTTGTTTAAGCATTGCAATTATCCTTTCAGTTGTAGTTGAAATCTTTGCTACATGGGTCCCTGAACTTTAACTTCTTATCTAATAATACTTCAAGATCCATAGCTTGATCAGTTTCTTCTAGCATAATCCCACCAATATAACACAACATTGCACCCTTCGATTTGAATTCCTCTCGTCACGATGAGAATCAAACTTAGGCCTACAGGCCTAAGTTCTATTCTCATCGTGACGAGAGGAATCTTTATGTGGACTTTTTCAATCGAAGGTGAGTTAGCCAATCTCATACGGAGGTAGCGTGTTTTTTCTCCCGGAAACTAGGGTTTTTCGTCCCGCATACAGACAAATCGGCCCTTCAGAACACATGCAATTTACAGACAAAAAATACTAGTTGTTGTGATGGGCGGTAGATGGCATTGATGGAGATGATTGGTAGTAGAGGTTCGGTGTAGTGGTGGAGACAGTTGTATAGTGGGTGTCCTCCCGTGATGAGTCTTCGGACTCCTTGGAGGTATCACGATAATAATAATAATAATAATAATAATAATAATAATAATAATTGGATATGTAATCATGTCAAGGTGCATGATTTTACATTTACTGACATCCAGTGCGGCATTTAGCCGAGTGCTATGCACTTCGCAACCATATGCCTGAGAAAGGAGTCTCCTGGGTTCGATTCCCTTTGCTGATGCGAGGAGCTTAAGGATCTATCTCAGACATAACCAAGTTAGCCGGTCTTGGGCATGGACAGCAGCGTTTTTCTCCCCAGTTTATCTGTTTTTTTTTTTTTTATTCCCGTAAGCAGGCAAACTGGCCCCATGAACACATGCAGCTATAGACAACAGGAGGCATAGGGCTAGCCACCTTATCCTCGGGACAAGTATGGCTCAGAAGTGCTAAAGATAGCTCCATAACAGGCCACTAGGCCTAATACTTCAAGGGAAGAAGAAGAAGAACTGACATCCATTTTCCCATGCTCACAATTTCAGCCTATTCAAATTGTTCTGCAAGTACTGCATATCAGCATCATTCTGATTATCCTACCTATCTTTGCATCATCAGCAAATAGCTGTATGTGGCTTGTGAAATCCTTCTCAATATCATTAATGTACAGATTGAATAATAGTGGACCAAGGACTGATCCTTGTGGTACACCACTGCTTGCCTTAAATTTAGCAGACTCACATCTCCTATATGCCACTTGTTGATATCTGTCAGTTAGCCATCCTCTTATCCATGCAAATATTTTATTATTATTATTATTATTATTATTATTATTATTAAAAAAAATTATTAATATTAAAAAAAAAAAAAAAAAAAAAAAAAAAAAAATACGCCTAAGGGAAGAAAGGTGAGTCATGAAGTGTATCAAATGCCTGGAGGAGTTATCGTCCAACGGAAATAATATAACTTGTACGAAATGCAGTAGGACTCTACACTTAAAATGTGCCGGCTTTTCAGAAACAACCGGGCAACATAAATATGAACCCGATGTAACACGTGAAGAATGGAAGTGTGTAATCTGCAAGAGGAACAAAGAAACGCACGTAAGGCAACCACCTACGATGCAGCCGATTATACCGGAGGCGAAATCAGATGACGAACTGAACAGACAAAAAAACGCAGGTGAGTCCTATAATTTAAACTCTTTAAGTATACTAATAGAAAACGGTCTAGTGACTATAAAAGCCAGCTTAGTAGATCTTGTGCAAGAACTCTTTAAGAAACAGAACGAACAAATAACAAAAAAATCTAGCGAATATGAAGATTTGGTAAAACATAATAATTTAGCAGTTATAGAAGTGTTGCAAACGGTAAAAGACATTAAAATGAGCATTGACGCACTAAAAGACAGGCAACACAATTTGATGAAAGAGACATCCGAACTCCGTCAAGAACTTCATTCTCTAAAACTACAATACGAACGTTTAAATCAGCAACAACATAAAAAAGATCTTGTCATAAACGGTCTTCCTGAAACTGCACCTACAGAAAACCTCAGAGACGTGATTTTAAAATTAGGCCATGTAATTGATATCCCCCTACAGCTTAACGACATTCAGTCCGTAAATCGGATTCCTAGGAAGAGCAAAAACCAAGGCTTCTCACGACCTGCCCCAGTCATAATTCGTCTTAAGAGCAAGTCCACAAGAGACAATCTCATAAAAGCCAGCAGGCAGAAAAAACCAGTTGCCAAGGACTTGAACGCACAGCAAGACAATACACCAATCTTCCTATCCGAATATTTAACACCATTCAACCAGAATCTGTTGTACCAAACACGAAAAGCAAAAATGGAAAAAAATTACCAATTTTTGTGGACCAGAGATGCCAAAATATTCATAAGGAAGTCACAAACTTCAAAGCCGATACAAATTAAAAGCGCAGAAGACATAGAAAGGCTGCCACTGTGAAGAAAAAAGCCTCCTAAATAGTTCAAAAAGAAGCCCGCAATAAAAAAAGAACGTGAACCATCAAGACAGATGCAATAACACAGGATATATCGGCAATTTCACTTTGATCCGACCTTTCAGATCATTCATTTGACCTCCCAAAGATCTGCCTACTTCCAACACAGCAACCAAATCAATAACAAATATATGTATATATAACCAGTATCACCCTCAGATAAGCTAATTACAAAGCTTCGAGGGTGCAGTTGAGTAATATCCCAGTAGTAGTATTTATCTAACATTATTCACTTAACATTCTGTAATGAATTCTAGTAGTAAACAGAAAATGTGATAGTAATACTTCAGTTATATATTTAAGTTTAAAATTATATATTTAATTTACAATTTAAATTTAAAAAAATTATTATTATGTGAACTGCAACATAAGTAATATTGTTTAACTTGTGAGTCATTAATAACAAACACCATTACCATGATTATTATTAATGGTAATAATACACAAAAAAAAAAAAAAAAAAATTATGTATATTCAAAAATCAAAAATTCTGTACAATCCTTATACTAATTACTGTAAATATTATTATTGTATGAAACTGAGACATAATAACTTTTTTTTTTTTTTTTTTTTTTTTTTTTTTTTAAACAAAAAAAAAATTTAAAAAAATAAATAAATAAATAAAAAATTACTACTATTATACTCAAGATAACTATTGTATATATGTATGTGTAAATATTTTAACAGTGAACAAAAATATTATTTATTTTAAAAAAAATTATTATAATTCAAAAATATTAATAACTCGCCAGTATTTGTTATTCACAATTGTAATGTATTATAAATATTATGTATATATATATACGTGTATATAAAACTATTGTTGTATCTATGTATGTAATTTATCTGAGACAAAAAAAAAAAAAAAAAAAAAAAAAAAAAAAAAAAAAATTATTATTATTATTATATGTATGTAATTTTTAGAATTTTTAAATTTTGTAATTTCTATAATTTTATAATGTAATGTATGCAAGACAATAAAGTGTTAAAAAAAAAAAAAAAAAAAAAAAAAAAAAAATTATTATTATTATTATTATTATTATTATTATTATTATTATCACCGAAGACCCTTTGGAGTCAAAGACTCATCTAGGAAGTCCTTTTATCATACACACAGCTCATCATACTACACTTTAAACACACTCAAATTCTCTGCCGACACCACACTCTCAGGCAAGGCATTCCAATCATTCACAGCTCTAAATGCAAAAAAAACCTGCTTCTCACTCCCCTGCTCACACCCTCTTTATGCAGTTTCCAGGGATGACCTCTGGTTATCCCCTGATCTCCCACTGTTTTCTGTAGAATCTCTCCAACATTGATCTTATAACAACCCCTTACTAACTTGTAGGTCTCTATCATATCTCCCCTTTTCCTCCTATCTACCAGACTCTGTAAATTGCATCTACTCAATCTTTCCTCATATTTGACATTTGAGAGGTCAGAAACTACCTTAGTCAGTCGCATCTGGATCCTTTCCAACATCTCTTCTTCCTTCTGAAAACCAGGTGACCAAATCTAGGCACGGTAGTCTGTGTGGCCTAATCAAAGTCTTATACAATGGAACAAGAATCTCCCTACTTCTACAAGTCAGTGTCCTCTGCATCATTCCCAGAAGCCTTTGTGTTGTCTTCACTAATTTTGGCAATGTGTTCCCTAAATTTCAGATCCTTATCCACTATCACCCCAAGATATCTTATTTCCTCCTCCTCTGACAGTATATTCTCACCAAGCATAAATTCTGCATCTCATCTTTGTTTCCCAAATTTTAAAACAATTTATGTAACAGTCTTCCATGCTGCATTCTGTCAAATGCCTTAGCAAAATCATCCAAAAATAGGATGATGTATCCATTCCTCTTATCTAGCTCAATGGTAATATTATTATAGAATGTTAACAAGTTGCTAAAACATGACCTTCCATTAGTAAATTCACACTGTTCATTGCAAAGTAGAGATTCACTGTCAACCCATTTCTTAATGTGAACCCTAACCAATTTTACCAAAATCATTCTTGTGCAATAGGATTACCATACATTCTTTCCACTCCCACTGAATCTTCCCTGTTCTGAGACTCAAATTATATAATATAACCTGGTCAAAGGAATAGCCAGTTCAGCTGAACACTCTTTTGCACCCATACTGATATACCATCAGTCCCTATTGCTGAATTCTTATTCAGTTCATGCAACAGCGCTAATACCTCCTCCTCAAACACCTGAGGTTATTCATACAGTGAACGCTCCATACACCTGATTGATAGCTTTTAGCAAAATGGAGACTCATTAGTTGAACAACTTCTGCATCCGTCACCCTCACTCCAACTGCAGTCTTTCGTATTCATTCTTTCTGTTACTTGAAGCATATCGATGATTTCTTGTAAGTTGTCTTTAGCATGGAGAGCAAGTTTCTTTTCATACTCAAACAGCTTTCCATACCACACTTGTGACTCTTCTAGCCTGCTACTTATAATTTTCATAACAGACATCATCCTTATGCACATCATCATCCACATTCCTTCCACATCATCATTTTCATAGGCATCTTTTTCTTCATAGGATTACACATCCATTTGACTCAACCATATTTATTATTCTAACTCTTGGGACACATTCTGATATTGAATCACTTATGTATTTTTTAAATGCTTCCCATGCACTATCGATATTCTTCCCATCCAGCAATTGATATTATTGATTTCTTGGCAACCGATACACTGAACTCAGTATATTTTTCACTTCTTAATTTCCTGCTTTGTAGTTCAGCAGTAATTTTTTCTGAATGGAACATTCATAAACTTAGCCACTTTCCAAGTCAGTACTGCATGATTACTGTTGCCAACTGGAGGCAGAATAGTTACATCTTTAACTTAAATGCTCTCTGACACTATAATAAAATCTAACATTCTTTTACCTTGAGTTTCTTCTATAATATGTTGTTTGAGGAAGTTGTCTCGCAACAATTCAGTAAATTCAGTTTCATTCTTCTCGTGAGATTTTGCTACTTCCCAATCAATGTTTTGATAATTATAGTCTCCCATTATTATAATTATTACTCTTTTTGTGCTCATTGTTTTGCTGACTGGATGCACACTGTTATGTAATAAAAAGGGTGGCCACCAGTCAACATCCAATTACCATCCACCTCCAAACTTACTCAGCCAACTTTTCAGCCTACTTTTTCATTTCATTACCTCTGTTCTTTGGAATATCTTCCATCACTCTATCTTTCTGAAATGCCACAACCTTCAGCTTTGCAAGAAATACATCAACAGACCTCTTTTTTTACCCACATATGGCACTTATGTGCTATGTGTCTTTTGTGACCTTTCATGTGTGATCTGATATAATATTTTTTTAAAAAAAATGCTGAAAATAAAATGAAATTAATTAAAAAAAACATATAGGGTCAAGAAGTGCAAAGATCTTTAATAGTGAGGCAGGCTAAAGATTCAATTTTACAGATAATTACTACTATGTTCACTGGGCATCTACAGATGCCGTATGGTCACTCCGATGCTCGGTGATGTTCCATACCAGGCCTTGTCATGTAGTCCTGTTGTTTGCTTTTGTGGCAGCCTCAACTCTCTGAAGATCAGTCACTCCACACATGCCATCCATCCATCTCATTGATGGTCTGACCCTGCCTCTTTTTCCAGGAACTTTACCTTCTATTACTGTTCTGAGAAGTCCTCCCATCCTTTCTATGTGTCCAAAATATTTTAATTTTCTTCTGTCAATATCCTTAAGGAGCCTTAAAGTTCTGCTGATCTTTTCTAATGCCCATTCATTTGTACGCCTTTCAGTATATGATATCCTCAACAGCCTTCTGTAACACCACATCTCAAAAGCAGATATCTGTGTCTTATCTGACTTCTTTAGGTTCCAAGTCTCACATCCATAAGTCGTTGTTGGAAAAACAAATGCATCCAAAATCCTCAACTTTGGAAGGATGGATCTATCTCCATGGGAACAGATTTTAGTCAGGTCTCTGACTGTTGTTTTAGCCATTCCTGACCTTTTTCCGACATCTTCTGAACAGCAATCCTTCACATTAATAATGGATCCCAGGTACTCAAACTTGCTGACTTCCTTAATTCTTTCTTCATTAAGGTAGACTTGATTCTCAGGAGCGTCTCTGTTTGTTTTTCCTTTGAGAACCATGATCTTTGTCTTGCCAGGATTGAGTTGAAGTCCTCTGTTATTACTGATCTTGTTAACTTTGTCAATAATTAGTCCTAGTTCTTCCATGTCATTACAAAGGAGTACTGTATCATCAGCATACCACAGATAACTGATCAATCTACCTCCTATCCTAATTCCTGTCCTGAGCTCATCCAATGCTTCAAGCATGATGTCCTCTGCATATATATACTAAACAAGTGAGGAGAAAGTAGACATCCTTGCCTAACTCCTTTTCCAACTTGAAGCCAGTCAGTCAATCCAATATCTGTTCTTACTGTGGCTTCTTGCTCCTTATACAATTTGGCTATCAACCTGATAGTGTGTTGAGGAAAACCCATTCTTTTCATTACTTCCCACAGTTTCACATGCTCAACACAGTCAAAAGATTTAGAGTAGTCTAAGAAATACATTACCAGAGGGAGTCTGAATTCTTTATATTTTTCTATGATCTGTCTAAGGCAAAGGATCTGATCTCTGGTGCCCTTACCTTTCCTAAAACCTGCTTGTTCCTCGGGCATCTCTGCCTCAACTTTGGCCTCAATCCTATTTAGCATGATCTTTAATAAAATTTTGCTTGCATGAGATATCAACCTAATAGTTCCATAATTCTTGCATGCCTTCATATCACCTTTCTTATGTAGTGGTATGAAAACTGACTTCTTCCAGTCTCTAGGCCATGATCTCGTCTTCCATATCCTTGTAATCAATCTATGAAACACTCTTATATCTCCATCCCTTGTGGCCTTAATTAACTCTGCTGGGATTGCTTGTGGAGCAGATGGAATGGATATTAAATTGGTGATATGGATAGGAGAATGGCTCAGGGAGAGATACCATAAGGTGGTGTATGGAGGAGCCGAGTCCAGAATGAGGCAGGTGACCAGTGGTAACCTGCTTGGGCCAATGTTGTTTAATTTGTATTTGTTGAAAGTTTGCAGGAGGATTTAAATAAGCTGGTAAAATGGGCAAAAGATAATGGATGTCAGTTCAATGTGGAAAAGTGTAAAGTCATGCATTTTGGGATTAAATGATTACCAGCTGTGTACTACATCGATGGAAAGGTACTGCAAGAGATTGATGAGGCTAAGGACTTAGGGTTGGATAGGGAGATGAAGTTCAGAGGACACATTGCTAGGTGTCCAAGAGTGCACATAGGATTACTTGGTTGTTGAGGAACACACTGACATCCAGAGATAAAGAGGTTATTATTCCCCTTTATAAAGCATTGATACTTCCACATTTGGATTACTGTGCTCAGGTCTGGTCACCTGGATTCCTTGGAGATGAGGAGGCTGTGGAGAGGGTTCTGAGAAGAGTGACCAAGTTGGTGAGTGATATAAAAAATGCCCCCTACATCGATAGATTGAGAGCTTGTGGATTGCAGAGATTGGTTGATAGGCGAAGAAGAGGGGATATGATAGAAACATTCAAATTACTGAAAGGTTTTTATAGGACTGATGCAGGGGAAATGTTTCAGCTGTGTGATAGTGATGGAAGAATACGAGGTCATCTCTGGAAATTAAAGAAGAGTGTGGTTAACAAAGGTGTCAGAACAAGGTTTTTTGCCTGGAGGGTGGTGAATGAGTGGAATTCATTGCCTGACTTAGTTGTGAGCTCTTCGTCTGTAAATTAATTCAAGAAGAGATATGACAGATATTGTTTTGCTAGTTTGGGTCTCCCGCGATGAGTCTACTGACTCCATGGAGATACCCGTAATAATAATAATAATTTCATCTGCACCTGGGACCTTATTGCTGTTAAGCTGCTTAACTGCTCTTTCAACTTCATGCCTAAGTGGAGGAGGTTCCAAAATGAAAATTTTCTTGGTGGGAGGCTCCACATTTTCTTTATCCACTCTGCTGTACAGTTCCTCACAGTATTCTTTCCATCTGTTTTGATTTCCAACTCTTCTGTTAGTAATGATCCATACCTGTCTTTGATGACATTCAATTTAGGCTTAAACTTGTGCTTTAAGTCACGAACTAAATAAAACATCCTTTTATAATTATGCCTTCTCATCTGGAACTCTATTTCTTCACATTTATTAGTATAGAACTTTTCCTTGTCCTGCTTGATGGCTCTTCTGACTTCTCTATGTAATCTCTTGTATTCTTCAGTCCCTGTGTCTCTTTGTTTTTCCAACCACCTTCTTTTGATTAGTTCCCATGTTGAATCTGATATCCATGGATCTCTTGGTTTTCTTATTGGGCCAAGATACTTTTTTGCTGTATATTGTATTATCACCTTGACTCCTTCCCAAAGCATTTCTGGTGAGTTTTCCTCACCAGAAATGTCTCCAAAAAATCATCCAACCAAGTTAATGTTTCTTATGTGAATCCACTAGGAATTACTCTAACATCCAATCTAGTGGGATGTGCCTGACCTGGAAGTTTTTGGAGTCTTAGTCTTACTTTGGCTCTTACTAGTTGATGGTCTGTACCATAATCTGCTCCAGGACAAGTATGCACATCAGAGATGCTTGTCTTCCACCGCTGGAGAGCCAGGATATAATCAATCTGGTGCCTTGACCTATCAATGTCAGATGTCCAAGTATAGGTCCATCGTGGATGTTTCTGGAAGCAGGTATTGGTAATAAACTAATCTGTTAACACGGGCAAATTCCAATAGTCTTTCACCACGGGTGTTACGTTCACCCAGACCAAACATGCCACACTCTGGCCTGACTCGCATACTCTTTCCCACTTTTGCATTTAAGTCCACTAAGATGTACAGTATGTCTCTCCTTGGTAGGCAGTCCAAAACAGTTTATAAGGTTTCATAGAATTCCTACTTCAGGCCTATCCATGTGGGGTGCATAAACTACCACAATTGATACGTTGGTAGGCTGAGTCTTAAGTCTAATAGAGATTATCCTCTCGTTAATGGGGTTATAACCAAGAAGGCTTCTTGCCTGAGCTGTCTTCAGTATCACAGCTACTCCATGATGTTTTGAGTCACCACCTGAGTAAATAACTAGCTTACCATCCTGTCTTTTGAAGTGACCTTCTCCATTCCATCTAGTCTCTGTAATTCCCAAGATGTCAATTTTATACTTATCTGTCTCTTTACAGACAATCTCAAGAGCACCCATCTGTAAACCCCAGACATTCCATGTGCCTATGTAAAATTCCTTTCTAAGATTAATCTTATACCTTCTGTGTTGCTCATTCACAGTATCACTGACTTTTGATGGAGACTGTAACATACTTCTTGAACAGGACCCTCTGCCTAAGCCCTGAACATGGTTCTGATTATTCTGTGCAGCCGATGCAGCATGAGATGCATAAGGCACAACCATATTAGCATTTTAGAGTGAAGTCACTGCAAGAAGAAAGTGGCAGGGTTGCAGAGGCCCTTTCCACATAAGATGAAATAGCAAAATAGGAAAGATTCACCCCTAGCCCTCGAGTACTCTAATAGCATTGGGGGGAAGGTGCAAGAAGGAAAGAAAAAAAGGGGAGGGACCAGTCTACAGATAATATAACAGATGTATATTACATGAAGTAAGGCATGGTCCAGCATTAAATAATCTGGAAACCCCTCTGGTCGTTATTTTTGTTCTGAAAAACTTTGTGTGATTATTTCTTGATGGGGAAAAAAGATTATTTCCCCCTCCTCAAGCCATTTCAGACTTATAACAGGCAAAACCAATACCTGGAAGCAGGTATTGGTAATAACTAATCTGTTAGCATGGGCAAATTCCAATAGTCTTTCACCACGGGTGTTACGTTCAACCAGACCAAACATGCCACACTCCAGCCTGACTCTCATACTCTTTCCCACTTTTGCATTTAAGTCCCCCTAAGATGTACAGTATGTCTCTCCTTGGTAGGAAGTCCAAAACAGTTTGTAAGGTTTCATAGAATTCCTCACTCTCTACTAGCTGGAATTAGAATTCCAGCTAGTAGAGAGACTGGAATTCCATTACAGGGAGTAGGCGACGCCTTTAAACCCTATCTAAATTTTGGAGACTGAGTGGATAGTTCAATCTGCACCGGTAGGCAGAGATAACTGGCCCATGTCTAGAACTAATTATAGGCAGCCACCGATGAAGAGACCGGCCAACAAGTGCTGCCATCTCTTGGTACCCAACCCTAACAGGATATGTTACTGTCTGAAATAATGTGGGTTCTATGGTCGATTTTCTTGAGTTTACAGGATGAAAAACCTAAATTTTTAGAATGACTAACTCGGGAACCAGTCGAAGAAAGGCTTAGAAAAAGTTCCTCCAGTTGGTGACTAGACTCGAACCATAAACCTATCTTCGTGTGACCTAGTGCGGAGGATGCAAGCGGCACTTCCACTGAGCTACACAGGCCTTTATGAGAATATTTATGAGAATGTCTAAATTCATAACTTTTATTGTATACTGTAAATTAAATGCATATTTTCTGTTTGTATTGAAAAAAAAATGTTATCAGTGTAAATGCATCAACAATTTGGAGGGTGGCTATTAATAAAAAAGCAGGTAAAGTGTAATGGCGCTAAGTGCAAGGCAAAATATTAACATGGCCTTACCTGAGAGGTAGCAAAATTTGAAGTAGGTAGACTGAAATTTAATATTTGTCTCAGATGACCTAGATATCAGGAGTAATTATAATTGTAAAACAACTCTTTGACATGAAATTCTAGTACTGAATTATTTACACACAAAATATTATTCAAGTTCTAAACTTCATTTTAATATTTTTTATTTTCATCTGCTTTTTAATGGTAATTCATTTGATTGTCAGTGTCAGGTAATGGTAAATCATCCTGCATCATCTTTATGACCTGACCTGGTTGAAGATTTCCTTGTTCCATTCAGATGAATTCATTTGCCATCCTTCTCATTCTCCAAATTCTAATAACCACTCTGATCCTTTTTTTCACTGTTGTCTTTGAATCTTGACCATTTTTTTTTAATCTGATCCACACATGAAAGGTCACATGACATACAGCATACTAGTGCTGTGTGTGTGTGTGTGTGTGTGTGTGTGGGCAAGAAGAATAGAAGAAAGAAGGAATCTGTTTGCATTTTACTCGAACAGCTAAGAGTTGTGATCTTTGGGAAAGGCAGTGGGGAGATTGTTCCAAAGGACAGAAGTAGATGGAACGAAAGAGGAGGCAGTGAAGTTAGTTTAATGAGTTTCAAGTTAGTTAGCAGTGGCTCTTGTTTTAATGATTGTGGAGGAGAGCAGGGAATAATAGTGGCTGGGTGGATTTGGGCTTTATATAGAGTTAGCAGCTATGAAGGTGTGAAGTCGTGTCTCGGGCAAAAAAGTACACCAAGTTTTTTAGTGGCTGCAGAAGCTATGGTTGAAATGTGCCAGGAATGATCTGTGGTGCAAGTCAGACCAAGAAGAGAATCTGATTGTGCTTAGTTACCACAGTATTAATGAAGGTAAGGGGGAAGCATGAAAGCTCTTTCTTGTGAGAGATCAGACAGAACTGAGTTTTGGTGTCATCGAAGTTTACAAGGTTGTCCTTGCCCCACTGAGATATAGCTAGAAGATCTGAGTTCAGGTCATGGTAGATCTTGAGAATTCTAATATTTGAGTACTGCAAGGTTTGAGAAATGAATAGGAGGAATGGTGTGTACTGTAGTCAGCAAATCTATGGATATGATTGGAAGTCAGAGAGAGAGAGAGAGAGAGAGAGAGAAGTGTCATTTATATACAAGAGGATGAGAGGGTGAAAGAACAGAACTCTGAGGTACTCTAGCATTGGTGGGACAATCTGAGGAGAGTAAACTGTCCACCATGACACACAGTGAGAAAGTTGATAATCCAGTTGCAGAGTGAGGAAAACAGACCATAGGATGGTAGTTTGTTAAGTGTGCGTGTGCCCCTGTGTCAAATCTGATTGAATGCCCTTGATATGTCGAGGGAAACCATGTGAGTTTCTCCAAATTTCTCCATGGCCAGTATCCAGAAGTGAGTTGTGTAAGCAAGAGGATCATCTGTAGATTGTGAGTGGCAGATTCCATACTGCTGGTCACTGATTAGTTGGTGTGACTCTAGGTGGTTCAAGAGAATAGACTGCCTGAGGGAAGACGTGTGACCAGTGTATCCAGGAAAGGAAGCGAGTTCTGATTTTCAATTTTAATAGTAAATTGTATGTGCTCATGTTTGTTCAGGTGGCTAAGGAATGTGTTTAATATTTGGCAGCTGTGTGGCTGCCAAATATGAAACATCATCAATGTATCTAAGTCAAATTGTAGGTTTAACATGTTTTGGTCATAAAGTATTACAAAATAAAGATTTATTGTTACATAGACCATATATTTACAACGTACTTAAGCTCTTACAAATTGCCTACCGGTTTCGCTAGTAACTGACCAGCTTTCTCAAGGCTTGCATAGTACAAAAAAGAGGTAAATGCAAAAAAGGTGTCAAAATACAAAGAACTGTTAGTACCTGTTAGGTAGATAGGGTGACCCGTTCGCATGACATAACTACTCAGCATCATGAACACGCGTTACATGCAAACGCGTAATATGATTATTTGCGTACCGTAGCTCTGTTTGAACTGAGGGAGTTAATTAGATTTTTCCAGGTATCATTCAGAATGGCCCCTTGATTTCTGTTTAGGTTACTTCCCGTACGTAGTACAACTGCTGCTTCTTTAAACACTCGATGTCTGTAATCCTCGTCTACGTAGGGCATGGAGCTGTTATTCCAGTCTATAGTGTGGTTCGAAGTTGAAAAGTGACGTGCAATCCTGAAGAAATTCAAACAGAACTGTCTCAAATAGCTACAACTCTATCACAAAATGGTTATCCTAGACACATCATCAACAAATTTCTATACAAAGATAACCAACAAGAAAGAACAGTCGCCCAGCATATCTCAACAGCAGTCATCCCCTTTATAGGTTCAACTTCAACAAAAATTGCAAGATTGTTAAAGACACATAACATCAGGGTTGTATTTAAACCAACAAATAGCATAAGACAGGTCCTAAGATCTCCTAAAGACAGTGTGCCATTTTATAAATATCCAGGTGTGTATAATATTCCATGCACGTGCGGTCTTTCCTACATCGGACAGACTTCGAGAAGCCTGGAAATAAGACAGAAAGAACATATAGGCGATGTTAATCACAACAGAACGTTCACCTCAGGATTGGCACATCACTTTTCAACTTCGAACCACACTATAGACTGGAATAACAGCTCCATGCCCTACGTAGACGAGGATTACAGACATCGAGTATTTAAAGAAGCAGCAGCTGTTCTACGTACGGGAAGTAACCTAAACAGAAATCAAGGGGCCATTCTGAACGATACCTGGAAAAATCTAATTAACTCCCTCAGTTCAACAGAGCTACAGTATGCAAATAATCATATTACACGTTTGCATGTAATGCGTGTTCATGATGCTGAGTAGTTATGTCACACGAACGGGTCACCCTAGCTACCTAACAGGTACTAACGGTTCTTTGTATTTTGAAACCTTTTTTGCATTTACCTCTTTTTTGTACTATGCAAGCCTTGAGAAAGCTGGTCAGTTACTAGCGAAACTGGTAGGCAATTTGTAAGAGCTTAAGTATGTTGTAAATATATGGTCTATGTAACCATAAATCTTTATTTCAAATTGTAGGTTTTAAAGTAAAGGAATCTAGAGCATGTTGCTCAAAAGCTTAAATATAAAACTTAGCAATTGGGAGATATAGTGGTGAGCACATGGCCATACCTTCTTTTTGTAAATAAAAATTATTTTACATAGAACATAGAAACAATTAATAGCATTCTACACCACTATAATCTTACTACCACTTTTAGACCACCTTTAAAATAAAATTTAAAAAAATTCAACTCCTCTGAGGATCCTCTCCCCCTAGCTGATGAGCTGCAGGCAAGGAGAATAGAAGTTTGAATTGCAGGATAGAGAAAAGAGCACATTTGAGGCCATTTGGTGTGAGATTATGGCTAGCAGAACAAAATATACAATTGGGTGCTGCTATAGACCAAGTGATTGAAAAGATGGTGGAGATAGTATGCACAAGCAAATAGAAGAAATGAGTGGAAGGAGGGTAATTATTATGGGAGATTTCAACTATGGTTGCATTGATTGGAGGGAGAAGAGGACACACGGGAGGAAGGAATTGGATTTTATGCGGTTATTAAGGGATAACTATCTGCAACAGCATGTAATGGAAAATACTAGGGGTCAGAGAGTGCTTGACGTAGTAATTACATCTGAGGATTTGGCTGTAACTAATATGACCACATTGCCACCAATTGGTGAGAGTGATCATAGAGTCTTGACTTGGGAAGTGGCTAAAGGTGTGAAATTTACGATTAAGACAGGGTACATGTGGAATTACCGGGCTGGTAAGCATGACAAGCTTAGGAGTTTGATTGGTTCAGTGCCATGGCATGTACAACTGCAAGGGCGAGAAGTTGATAGTGCATGGGAGGAAGTTAAGAAGTGTTTGCATGAAGCAATGGCTGACTGTATACCAAGAGTCCGAATAATAAATCAAGTAGGGGTTAAATGGATAAATAACACCATTAAGCTTGAGCTGCAAAAAAAAGAAACAACTATGGAGGGAATTTAAGGAGAAAGGTGACCTGCAGGCATATGAACGGTATAAAGCGCAGGCCAGAAGGGTAACGAGTGTGGTAAGAAAAGCAAAAAAGGATTACGAAAGAACATTGATCATGCAGGCTAAAGAGAATCCTAAACAGTTTTTTTGATATGTTGCAAGTAAAAGAAAAAATTTATATGGCAGAACGATTTTAAAGAATGCCGATGGTAGGGAGGTAACTGAATCAGTTGATATAGTTGAGTTACTGAGCAAGCACTTTGAAAGAATATATCATCCAGGTGGTAACATTGCAGAAATGAATGAACCAATAGATTATACAGGAATTGTGGTGAATGAAGTGGAGGTGAGTAGTCTATTGCAAAACCTGAATGTCAATACATCTGTGGGATTGGATGGTATACCAGCTCATGTCGTACGTGAAGTGGCTAAAGAATTGTCAGTACATTTGACCATTTTATTTAATTTGAGTCTCGGGTCTGGGTTAGTCCTGAGGGGGTGGAAAGAGGGGAAAATAGTTCCACTGCATAAAGGAGGTTCCAAGACTGCTGTTGTAAATTACTGACCGATTAGTATATCAGGAATCATTGTCAAGGTCTTAGAGAAATTAGTCAAGACAAGAATACAGGATTGGATAGATGAAAATGGGAAATTGTATGGGGAACAACATGGTTTTGTAATGGGTAGATCATGCCTCAGTAACTTGCTCACATTTTATAACACAGTGATGGCTGAACTGGATAGGGATAATGGGTTTATAGTGATTCTACTGGACCTTGCCAAGGCCTTTGACATGATACTGCATGGAACTGTAATCAGTAAACTGGAGCAGATGGGGATGGATATAGGGTTGGTGAGATGGATAAGAGTGTGGTTGATAGAGAGGTACCAGAGAGTGGTTTATTCAGGAGTTGAGTCCAAAAGATGGCTTGGACTAGTGGTGTGCCACAGGGTTCTGTTCTTGGACCACTACTTTTCAATTTGTTCATCAATGATATAGGAAAGGATCTGAGAGGAAGTGTTCACTTGTTTGCTGGTGATGCAATGTTGGGTAGAGCAATTGTGAGTGCACAGGATGTCAAAATTTTGCAGGATGATTTGGATAGTTTGGAGAACTGAGCTAGGGAAAATGGATGTCAATTTAATGTGGCAAAGTGTAAGGTTATGCATTTTGGGGTGAAAAGATTAGCAGCAGTATATTACATTGGTGGAACCATACTCCAGAAGATTGATGAGGCCAGGGATTTGGAAGTGTTGGTGGATAGGAAATTGAAGTTTAGGGGGCACATTGCAAAAGTGGCTAAATCAGCTCATCAAATCACTTGGCTTCTGAAAAGTACTTTAACAATTAGATACAAACAAGTTATTGTTCCTCTGTATCGAGCCTTGATAAGACTCCATCTGGACTACTGTGTCCAGATATAGGTGCCAGGGTTTCTTCTTGATGGGGGGAGGAGGTGGAGAGGATCCAGAGACGAGTGACCAAGATGGTGGCAGGTCTGTGGAATGAACCTTATGAGAACAGGTTGAAGATTTGTGGGTTGCAAAAATTGGTTGATAGGCGGAAAAGGGGTGATATGATTGAGACATTCAAATTACTGAAGGGTTTCTATAAGATTAATCCAGAAGATCTTTTTGAGAATAGGACTGGTGGTGGGAGGACTAGGGGCCATACATGGAAGCTGGGCAAGAATGTAGTTAACAAGGGTGTTAGAGCTAGGTTTTTTACTTGGAGAGTGGTGAATGAGTGGAATAAGCTGCCAGAGTCGGTTGTGGGTGCTATGACCGTGAATGAGTTCAAGGCGAGGTATGATAGATACTGTGTGAATTTCAAATAGTTATTCTTGACATGATGTTAGGACCTCCCTCGATGAGTCTGTCGACTCCTTGGAGTTGCCTTAATAATAATAATAATAATAATAACTTACCTTATATTGGAGAAACTGGATTTACAATCTCTATCCATAAAATAAAGAACACAAGCGACACATTAAATTTAACAATTTTGGAGAAGTAGGCCTCTCAGATCATGCTCTTAACACGCTACACCAAATTGATTGGAAAAGTACTTGTTCTTTATTAGCCACTATCCATACTGGTTTGTAACCTTATAATAATAAGAAGAAGACTTTGATGTAGTAAGGGTTTTTTTTTTTTTGACACAAGAGGTCAATAGTTTTAATGGTTGATCAGTAATTTTAGCATACCATGTAGATTGTAGTGCAGCTTGTTTCTTTGTATATATGTGTGTGTGTGTGTGTGCCAGATGATGACCTTAATGTGAAGGTTGAAACATTGAGTGTTTATTTTGGTCGATATTAAACTAAAGTTTTACTCTGATACGGTTGTTGTTTTCATAATTTTCATAATGTATTCTGATCACCGTGTAAGCATGAAGGAAAGGGGATTATTCAGTGAACCTTACAGATTTATCCTGGATTTGTTTAGGAGTATAATATCTGCACAACATAAGGAGCTGAGATTAACATCACCAATTTTAACACCAGATTTAATACCACTTTTCTTCATAATGTGATCCATATAGATAATGAATAACAGTGGAGATAATGTGCACCCTTGTTGCAGCTGATTTTACTTCAAGCGATCTTTCTCTACCTCCTTCAATTCTAACTTCTGACTTACAGCTCAAATTGAAACTATGTATTGTTTGATATAATGTTCCATTCACACCATAATAACTGTTGCATTTTGAAGAGCTTTTAAAAACAGCTATTTTAAAAACAAGGGGTAAAATTTATAGAAATGGGTTTAAAAGTGGTACACAAGTGGAAAAGGTTGGGAACCACTGCTCTATATCATTCCCATTATCTGATGTGACAACTTTACAACTTGTGCAACGTAGCCCCTGAATTTCAGGTCCTTGTCCACCAAAACCACTCCCAGATCTCTCATCTCCTATACCTTCTTTAGAGTTCCCCCTCCAAGTGTATACTTAGCATTCCATCATTGCTTACCAATGATGGGATGCAATATTTCAAACCTTACACTTTGCAACATTGAACTGATATTTTCACTCTTGCCCATTCATACAATCTATCCAAGTCCACCTGTAAGGCCATAATATCTGCTTGACTCTGAATTTCTCTCCCCAATTTTGCATCTTCTGCAAACAACTGCATATCACTAGTTAAATCAATCAGAATATCATTAATATACAAATTGAACAACAATGATCCCAAAACTGATCCCTGCAGCATACCACTAGGAAGTGGAAAGAAGGTAAAATTGTTCCACTGCATAAAGGTCATGATAAGGCTGTGGTTATAAATTATAGTTCAATATGTATATCTGGAGTTGTGGTGATAGTACTAAAGAAATTAGTGAGAAGGAGGATACAGGAATTGGTTGATAACAGGTTGATAACTGCTCCCTCACATACACTTTCTGAGATCTATCTGACAGCCGGTCACTCATCCAACCCAGGTCTATTATTAAGTCCCATCCATTTAAATGTATTTAACAGCTTGTTGTTTGGCAGTATAATCAAAAGCTTTTGCAAAATCTAAGCATACAATTATATTATTTATCTCCCTTATACAAGATATTTGTCACTTTGTTAAAGTACATAAGTAAGTTATAAAACATGATCTCACTTTAACAAACCCATGCTGATAGACCCCAGAAATACTGCTGTTATCAACCAATTTCTGAATCCCCCTTCTCACTAATCTCTCTAGTACCTTCACTCAGGGGGCGCGCCGACCATATGTGCAATGTGCGCGATGCACACAGGCGGCAGAATAGTAAAGGCGCCAAAGAGGAGGAAATACTTTAAAAAAACGTTTTTTTAAGTGATTTTTTATTGGAGGGGGGATAGGGGTGGCAACTAAAGTTTTGCACACAGGTGAGGACACTACTGGCATGCCCCTGCCTTCACTACAACTCCAAATATACAGATTATCATATAATTTGAAGCTACAGCTCTATCACAATCTTTATGCAGTGGAACAATTTTACTCTCTTTCTCTTCCCTTGTAACCTGTGCTGTTATAAGACTCTTATTAAACAGGCATGCTAATGCTACTGCCAATTCTCTAGAATATTTTCTTAAGACATGGTGATATGTCATCAAATCTTATTGACCTATTGACATCAAGTTTATTTATTTCCTCAAAGATCTGCTCAATCACAATTAAGCCATCCTCTCCTATGTTCTCTACACTTAAGATCCTCATGATTTCATCCTGATGAGGATGAAACACCCTTATAAATTGATCACTGAATACCTCAACAATGTCTTCTGCTGCAGTTACCAATCTGCAGTTGCAGCTACCCATATATGGTACTAATGTACTATAGGCTGATCAACCAACTTTTCGTGTATGGGGCCCAACATTAAAAAAAAAAATAAAAAAATTCCAAATATATCTTTTCCTCACAGAAGTCTGTATATGGCTAGCCACAACCCAGATGATCACTATCACTAACTGGAGGAAAGTGTGAAACCCCATTCACAATTACATCCTCTGATGAAATGATCTTTCAAGAATACAAGTAACTCATTTTCCTTTTTTTCCAGATGCTATCTCTTCATTCCAGTCTATACTGCCATAATTAAAATTGCCCATAATAACCCTTCCTTTGTTCACTAATCCAAGTTGTTTATGCATTTCTTGATCACCACTCTCCACATTCTCTGGCCTATGGCAACAGCCAACTAAATATGCCTTCCTGTCAATCTCCACTTTACACAATGCTTCATACCCATTGCCACTATTTCCCTGTTTGATGTCTACCTTATGTGAATATAATTCCCCTGCAATCATCAGCAGCACTCCCCCCCTCCTTTCTTGTCCTTTCTGTTCTCATGAAAAATACTGTATCCTTCCATTTCTATTCCTGTCAGCTTCATGTTTCACTTATTTCAACAATTTTGGAGCAAATAGTCACTCAGTGAAACCATTTCATTTTACTTATTTCTGATACTTTGGGCATTTGTAAATAAATACAACAGTTCACTTTTAGTTCTATACCCAATACTATCCAAGAATCTGTTGGTTTTGATTTTTCCCACTACACCTGTTCTTTTCCAATCACCATTATCACTACTTACCACATATATCTGCTCAGTCTCAACTTCCCCACCCAAATCGCAATATATTCCATTTCTATGCTGATCATCCCTATACATACATTCACTGCTACATCCGATCCACTCTCCCTATACCATGTCTCCCTGCCTGACCAGGCTCCCCCCCCCCCGTTTGCCAATTTCTCTTGCATTCTTTTTTGCCCTTTTTATTCTTTCATTCTATTCTTTTGCATACTTTCATTAGTTTCCACTAAACATCTAACATCACTCTGCATATTCCTTATTTCATTTTTCATTTTCAATAGCTGTTTCAACTTTTACACTACTACTGTTTCCCCCACAAAGCACTTCTGCCTCTTCAATACCACTCTCGAAAGCCATTCATATGCAATTCCTCACACTTATATAGTTCCATTCTTTACTCAAACACATGCCATACATTCACAAACTGTAATTCTTTCTCCTCATGCAGCGTTACTAGCATATCATTCATGATTCGGGCTCTCCGTCTGAACTTGTCATTGTTACACCTCAACAAAACACTGATAACATTTCCCATAATACTGTTATCTTTCAGTCTTCTCAATAACCTCCTGATATTCACCCTTACATTTTCCTTATGTCCACTTAAGGAACCCACAACCACCACTAATTCACTTGCTCATTTCCTCCTCATATCCAAAGCATTAATTTTCTTGCTCATTCTTCCTCATGAACAGCAAATCTTATGGACTCTCTTAAACTAAATAATTCTTTAACAATGAAATCTCCATACATTTCTATTCTTGAATCACTTGTCATCTCTTTTACCCTTTTTTCTTTCATTCTATTCTTTTGCATACTTTCATTAATTTCCACTAAACGTCTAACATGACTCTGCACATTCATTATTTCATTTTTCATTTTCAATAACTGTTTCATCAAATCTTGCAATCTGACAATTTGATTCTCTGTCACTCCCATAGTCTTGCTACCTCTTATTCTGCTGCACCTTACTTCCATTTCCTCATTTATACTTCCTTTCACTCCCTTATCACTAACTTTCGCTTCTATATTCTTGCATTCTTTCGCTCCAATTATTTACTAGCTTTTGTTCAATTTCTGTTTCTTTCATTTACTTTAATAATTACATTACATTGTAACATAATTCCATATGAGCTGAGTATGAAACTTCAGATCTTGATGCATGCCACCTGTGTTAAGCTGAGTTTTTTCTTTGACTGCTCCCACACATCAGACTGTCTCATCCACTTTGTAACCAGGGGTTAGAAAGTGGATGAGAATTTTGGAAGGAATGACGGATGAATTTGTTCATGCCACTTCATTCAAGTCATAGAATGATTTCTGTGACTTGGATTTCTGTGACTCAGACACCTGCACGTTCAGTGCAGGCGTTTGAGTCAGAAGAGTAGAAGCAATAAGTCATGCTATAGGAAAGAAGAGTAGTAGTTCCAGCAATCATCACATTTTTTACATTTGTAGTGCCAGAAGACACAAAGCTGGGTGTGGTCAGAGGATGAGCATTCTGTGAAATTGGAAATTTGCACAAGATTGTGGTCTGAGTTGCCGAGAGGGGAACTTCTTTCTTTTAACTAGTTCTCCTTCCAGACTGGCTTTACAGTGTGTCTGGAAGGAAAACTAGAAAGAGATCAAGGGTATTGGGAAAGTGGAGGGGATTATCTGGAATTCAGGTAAGTAGCAGCTCAATTTGCATTAAATCATTGCTTATAGCAAAAACTTCTGCATCACATCAGAAGCCAAAATACTTCTATGGCAACTGTACATAAGTATCATTTCCTCCATTCCTTCTACTGCTGTTTCTGGAACTGTCTCCCATTTTATGTACTTCTCAAAGAATACAATGCAAAGGAAGGTCTTCAAATCAAATGTGAACAAGTTTCTCTTTTCTCAACTATGTACCATAGGTTGACTAACCAACCTCTTATGAATGGGATTAACATAAAAAAACATGGATGCTCTTAAACAATATAGAAAATTGTGTAGAGTAATTGAGACCGCTCTTTACAAATCTTCAGTGAAGAGTTTGTATGGAATTTGGACTTATAAATGCATTGGAAAAATAACAGAGAACAAGGAAATCAAATCTGTAAATGAAAGGAACATTAAAAATTTGTTCTAGAATGAATCCTACAAATTCTTGACATTCTACAAAATTTTAAGGATTATTGAGGTGGATGACATTTTGTATTCAGAAATCAAAAAGAAATTAGGGGTCTGAATATCTGAAAAAAGTCAGAAAAGTTTTTAAAGTTCAAACTGAATAGATGCAATGTTGCAACAACAACAACAATCAATAGATGGCCATTCATGTAATCAGAGCAGGAATAACTAATTGGACAAGTGAGTGTGTGCATTCTGGGAAGTATGTGTGTGTGTGTGGGGGGGAGATGATTGTAATCAACTTACTCATATTAATCTCTATATATTAACAAAAAGGACTCAATCTTGGGGGGGGGGGGATACCTTTTTCAATATATCCTGAACTTCATATCGATAAACTAACAGTCAGAACAGTTGACACACTCAAGGAATGGAAAGTCAGATGACTATCGTCGCTTTCTCCAAAGCTACCTACCTATCATCAGAACAATAATTTGTCAGCCTACCAGTTTGTTATAAATATTACAGACTATCTCAGAAAAGGACTGGCTATACAGAAAACCTCTGCAATTTCTCTGGGACAATTTAAGCCAAGAAGTTGATATCCTTCAGCTTCTAGCAAAACTTGGTGGGTTTCGGCCTCTCAGCCTTCAAAGTTCAGCATTTCAGTAGAACTTCTTTCCAAATAAAAAAGATACTGCAGACTAACCAGCCAAGTAACCATCTTCTCTGCTACTTTTTAGGTTTAGCTTCTGCTGTTTGGGATCACTGACTACAAAGGTTCCAAGGCTGAAATGGTCTCAGGGCAGTACAGTGAGTTTTTCCGGATGCTACAGCAGCTACCTTCCTCCGGTACAGACATCACAAATGTCAGGAACAATAAAACCTGGTACAATCTTCTTTTCAACATCCTGTATCCTGACATCCCAGATCTAGAAACAAGCAATACCATCCTTTTTGGACACCCAATTAAACACAGGCGATATATTTGCTAGGAAAGATTTAGCCACAAGCCTATGCTGTAATTTTTGTTACAGCCAGCCATGTCTTTCTTGGATGTTCAATTTTCCAAAATATATGATGATGACTAAGAAACAGCTTAAGCATCCCTCTCTTTACATAAGAACAGATGCTCTTTTTACAGTTCCCACCACTCTTAGGCAGAAAGTTATCTTCAGAAAATTATCTTCATAATTAATGAATTCATATATTACATCTGAAAGGTATTCCTATTGTAATAACATCTGCCAGCTAACATCTTGGTTTCTCCTGTGAAAATTAAACATTGCTTTCTTTACTCATCACAAGGTTCTCATTTTGTCTTTGGTCTTCAATGGGGGGGGGGGACTTGGAGAGATAAATGCAGACAGTGCAGGTTGACTTAAGGCAATTATCTCCAATACTACTAATCACCTTTGGTGATGAGGTACATCACCTCATCACCAAAGTACTGTGGTCCAAAGTACTTTATCTGCAGATCAAGTCAAAAGAGATGAAAAAGCTAAACAGACAGCACAAAGCTATTCAACTCCCTATTTCCCATTCCACTTCCTTTTTTGCATCCCATTCTCTCTTTCCTTAGCTTTCCTTTCTTTTCCTTTTCTTTTTACTATCACTAAGGGACTCCCTTGTCCCCATCACTTTTTCACCAGCTTGCTTCTAGTAATTTTTTTGTTTTGATGAATCTTGTCACTATGACAAATTCAAGATTGGATGTGTGAGGAGTGTTTGACAGGAGGAACGATAGAAAGTGTGGCTATGGCAATTAAGAGAGGTGAAAGGGTGGATGAGATGACTTGAGTGGTGGTGTAAATAGGGCAGTGAGAAATATAAGATTCTTGCTTGAGGCTGTACGAAAGAAGACACAGAGGAAAGATAGAGTGTGTGTTGCCTAGGTATGATAATGTCAAACTGAGCAGAAGAGCAGTGATATTGAATGGCATAATAGCGAGAATATGTCAGAAAAGAGGATTCGAATATGTGGATGCTTGGAGTGCGTTTGAGGACAGAGAGGAATTGTATGCAAGAGACCACTTACGTTTGAATGAGGAAGGACGTAGGAATCTGGAGAGATTGCTGTTCTGAAAAAGTCAGTGTGTCCCAGGGAGGATGGTAGCAGGGGTGGCCTCTTGTGGGAATGGGTACTTGGGAGAAGGGGGGACGATATCAGGTAACACTGAGCCCAGTGGAGTCTACAGGGAATAATACTGGGTATAAAAACAATGGATTTTTATGCTTTATACCAATGCCAGGAGTATTCGGAATAAGGGAGAGGAATTGGTGGCATTGATAGCAACAGCCTGGCCAAAGATAATTGGGATCACAGAGACATGGTTGACAGAAGAAGATATAATAACAGGAATAGAAGTTACTGGGTACAGCATTTTTCAGCAGGATAGGAAGGAAAAGCATGGTGGTGGAGTACTGCTTATGATGAGTGATGACCTATGTCCTCTAAGAGTGGAGGCTTTGGAAGGCTGTGACACTAATGATTTTGAAAGCTTATGGTGTGAGGTGGAGGTGGGCAAGACAGAATATTTAGTGGGGTGTTGCTACAGACCCAGGAGTGCAGAGGGTGGGGACCAGGAAATGTTTAGACAGCTGAGTTTGGCATGTGCAAGAAGAATGATTATCATGGGAGATTTTAACTAGAGTAGTATAAACTGGGGAGACGAAGATGCATGTAGCAATAAGGGAATGGAATTTCTAGAATTCTTGAGGGACACATGTCTTAGGCAACATGTAACAGAGGGAACAAGAGGTTCAAAAGTTTTGGATTTGGTTACACCATCTGAAGAGCTGATAATAACTGAGATGACACCTCTCCCACCAGTTGGAGAGCGTGACCATATGGTTTTGACTTGGAAAATGAATAGACATGCAGGAGTATTAAAGAGTTAGGAACGTATGTGGAATTATAAAGCAGGTGATTATAATAGTCTTAGAATGTCAACTTGGAGAAGTTTCATGAAGGGAGGAATTGGAAGGCCTGGATATCATTAGTGCTTGGGAAATTGTGAAGGAATATTTGTTAGCAGCAATGGTAAGCTGTATTCCATGAGTGAAGAAGAGGACACAATGTGGAGTAAAGCAGATGACAAACAATATTAAACAGGAGCTACATGTGAAAAAGAGGCTACGGAAGAGATATAAGGAGGCAGGTGAAGAGAAGATGCATGAAGAATATAAGACACAGGCCAGAAGAGTGACTAGTATGGTAAGGAAGGCGAAACTGGAATATGAAAAAAGATTGGCCCTTAGATCCAAGGAAAATCCTAGGGAATTTTTTATGTGGCCAGTAGGAGGAGAAATAACTGTGGAAGAATGACATTGTGGGATAAAAATGGGAATAGAGTGACTGATGCACAGGACATAGTGGAATTGTTCAATGAACACTTTATTGGAGTATTTCATCCTGGAGGAGTCAATTTGAATACCAGAGGGATAGAGCAGGTTCGAAGTTTAGAAGTGCAGGAGGAGAGTGTGTGTTCCACATGCTGAGTACTCTGGATGTTATTAAAGCTGTGGGACTGGATGGTATTTCACCACGAGTTTTGAGAGAATTTGCTAAGGAACTGACAATGCCCTTGACCTGGCTTTTCAATGAAAGTCTGGCTGCAGGAAATATGTCCATGGAATGGAAGGAAGATAACATAGTGCCATTGCATAAGGATGGTAGCAGACCGGATGTGTCTAATTATAGGACAATTTGTGTGTCATCAGTAGTTAGTAAGATGTTGGAGAAAGTACCTAAGGACCATACACAGCATTGGGCAGATGAGGGTAATGTTATCAGTAGGAGTCAACGTGGATTTGTGAAGGGGAACTCTTGTTTTAGCAATATGCTAGACTTTTATGATAAAGTTACAAGAGCATTAGATGAGGGAAAGGCATATACTGCCATTTTCCTACACTTAGCAAAGGCATTTGACAGGGTGCCACATGATAAGTTGATATTCAAGTTGCAGCACATGGGTCTGGATTGATCAACTGGATTCAGGATTGGCTCTCCGATTGGTATCAGAGAGTTGTGTATGGTGGAGCAATATCAAAGAAGCAGAAGGTTACAAGTGAGGTTCCAAAGGTCTCAGTACTAGGACCTATATTGTTTAATATTTATATTAATGACATTGTCCGTTGATTGAAACGGGATATTCAGTTGTTTGCGGATGATGCGAAGCTAGGAAGGGTTATTAGTAAAAGTGCAGATGTGGTAGCCCTGCAAGAGAATTTGAATATGCTAGATAGATGGGCAAATAAATGGGGTTTTCAGTTTAATGCAGCAAAGTATAAGGTCTTGAAGTTTGGGACACATCGATGGGACGCTGCATACTCTATGGAAGGAGTTAAACTGGAGGAAGTAGGGGAGACAAGAGAACCTGGATTGATGATTGATAGAAACCTGAAATTTAGGGGACATATTGCAAAGGTAGTGAAGGTAACATAGAGGATTGCTGCAATAATGAGAAAGACACTGACCTGCAGAGATAAAATGATTATCATTCTGTTGTGTAAGACTCTGATCAGACCACACTTAGACTATTGTTCTCAAATTTGGTCCCAAGGATTTGAAGGTGATAAATTAACTGTCGAAAGGGTACAAAGGTGGATAACAAAGACGGTTTCAGGACTGTACAATGTTTGTTATAAGGATTGGCTGAAGGAATGTGGACTGCAGAGTTTGGAGGATAGAAGGAGAGGTGATAGGATTGAGATTTTAAACTGTTGAGAGATGGCTACAGGGTTGACACTCGGGGAGTTCTTTCACTTGGTTGAACAGCAGGAAGGAGTGATGACAAGAGGCCATCCCTGGAAGTTACGAAAGGAAACTGTGAGCAAGAGGGTGAGGAGTGGTTTCTTTGCATGGAGTGTGGTTTTTGAACCATGGAATGCATTTCCTGATGGAGTGATGAGAGTGAGAAGGGTCAATGAGTTTAAGGAGTGGTATGATAGACTTTGTGTTTCTTAGGGGGGACCTCCCCTCGATGAGTCTTGATAGACTTGTGTTTCTTAGAAAGGACTTAGATCCCAAGATAAGTCTTTTGACTCCATACAGGCCTGAATAATAATAATAATAATAATAATAATAATAATAATAATAATAATAATAATAATAATAATGACAGCTTAACTCTCTGGTGCTCCCACCATACTCTCCTGAAAGATATCCCTTGCATGTGGTGATTTTCTTTTATCTTTATTTTCCTTCTTCTTTTTTTTTTTTTTTTTTTGCTGCAGCTGTGAGGGCATGTTTACTTTTACTTGCGCTGTTTGCTTTCCATGCAGAGGTGGAGGAGTCCATTATTCTAGTGTTTTCTCTTACTTTGCAGGATCTTTTTAAGTGCAGGATTTTCTCCTTTTGCTGTTACTATTCAACTTTTCTTCACAAATATGATTCATCAATTTGGGAACTTTATTCTGCTAGGAATGGTATCTATTCAGTGTGAGATTTTCTTCCTGCATGTGTTATCAGAACACAATTTAGACTCTCTCTCTCTCTCTCTCTCTTGTTATTGGCATATCAGAAGATCTCACAACAGGATCTTTAACATACCAAAGGACTCTTTCTCTTTATTTTCTTATTAATGTAGAGATATTATTATCTATATTATTATTATTATTATTATTATTATTATTGAAATCTGAAATCTGAAATCTGAAAATTACTGAAATCTGAAAATACACCCCAACTCAACATCACCAGAGTTAAAGATCGGTACTATCAACGTAAGAAGCCTGAATGGCAAAGAAATGGAGCTAGCTGAGGAATTAGATAAGTACCAGATCGACATAATAGGGGTGACTGAAACAAAAAAGACCAAAACTGGTGAGATCTTTCTGAGCAATAAATACAAAATGTTATATTCAGGCAATGACAATCAAGGAAAAGAAGGAGTAGCCATAGTATTCAACACAAAATACGAGGCTAATCTTCTTGAATGGCAATCAGTCTCAAGTAGAGTAATGTGGGCAAATATGAGAATGGGGAACTGGACAATGAGACTTATTTGTGCCTATGGTCCCACAGAAGGTTCTACTAAGGTAGAAGTGGAGGAATTTTTTGAGGCTTTAGAAAAAGCAACTGACACAATGAAAAAGGAAAAGTTGGTCCTTGTTGGGGATCTACATAGTAGAGTAGGAAATGATTGTGAGACATACAAAAATATTTTGGGAAAATTTGGAGAAAAGAGCAAAGCTAATAATAATGGCAAATATCTGTTGGATTTCTGCTCAGGACATGGGCTGGTTATTACTAACACCATGTTCCAACATAAAAATGTGCACAAATTCACATGGAGAGAAGAGGCTAGGAATAAGAAAAGTCTCATTGACTATGTTATTGTTGATAGTGATGTTTTCTCCCTGGTGCAGGACACCAGAGTGTACAGAGGATTTGAAATTGGAAGTGATCACTATTTAGTCTTGAGCAGGATAAAATTGAATATCATATTGAAAAGAATAACATGTAAGAAAGTTTTAAAGCGAATAAAAGTTGAGCAGCTCTCAGATGTGAACTGTAGACTAAAATACAGAAATATTATTGAAAAGAAAATGAAAGAGTTTGAGAACAGGAATCAAACCTTGGAGATTCAGTGGCAAACTCTGAAGGAAACATTGATTGATTCTGCCAGAGAGTCATGTGGTGAGGTTGTCTGCAAGGATAAAAAAATCAGAACTCCCTGGTGGACACAGGAAGTTAAAGAGGCAGTGAAGGAAAAGAAGAAAGCATATCAAAAGTTCCTGGCAAATAAGTCAGCTTTTACTCTTACAGAATACAGAGACAAATGTAAGAAAGCTAAACAGTGTGTAAAACTAGCTAAACAAAAGTCATGGGAGGACTTTGGCAAGAATATAGAAAATAAATATCAAGAAGGTGGCAAAATATTCTGGAGGTTGTTGAAGAAGCTTAGGAATGGAGGAAAGAGTGCTGTAAAAGGAATTAGAGATGATAAAGGTGAAATGAAAACAGGAGAAAAAGATATCCTTGAAGTATGGAGTAATTACTTTGAAAAACTGCTAAATGAAACAAGCAGTGATGACAGCACAGTGATAAAAAACACTGACCAGGCATGCAGTCAGGAATACATATCCATACTTGAAGTAGAAAAAGCCATCAAAGGCTTGAAATGTGGAAAGGCAGCAGGAGTAGATGATATTCGACCAGAAATGCTGAAGTATGGTGGTATAAGAGTCTTACAGTGGCTGCACTGCATAGTTCAGAAAGCCTGGACAGAGGGACAAATTCCTGATGATTGGAGTAGAGCTCTCATAGTACCCATATATAAAAAGGGAAATAAAACTGAATGTGAGAATTACAGAGGTATTTCCCTACTGAGTGTTCCTGGCAAGATCTATGCAAGTATACTTGAGAAACGGTTGAGAAGAATTGTGGAAGAAAAGCTTGGTGAAGAACAAGCTGGATTCAGGCCAAATAGAGGCTGTCAGGATCAGATCTTCGCTTTACGACAAATAGTCGGGAAAGCATGGGAATATGACAAGGATCTGTATTTAAGTTTTGTCGATTTGGAAAAGGCATATGACAAGGTGCCAAGAGAGAAGCTATTCAATACGCTGCAGTTATATGGTGTCAATGGGGCATTATATCAAGCAATACTTAGTCTTTATTTGAGTTGTGAGTCAGCAGTTAGAATTGAAGGAAGTACAGGAAGATGGTTTAATGTTAAATCTGGTGTGAGACAAGGATGTACATTATCCCCTCTGTTATTCATTATCTATATGGATCACATTATGAAGGAATGTGATATTAAACCTGATATCAAAATTGGAGATGTTAATGTCAGCTCTTTGCTTTATGCGGATGATGTTATACTTCTAAATAAATCCGCTACAAGTCTGCAAAATTCTCTGACTAAATTGAATAGCTGTTGTAATAGATATGGTATGAAGGTCAGCAATAAAAAGACAAAGGCAATGAAAATAGGCAGAATCATTGAAAATGTCAACTGTGTTGTGAATGGAGAACCTGTGGAACAAGTAAAACATTTCAGCTACTTAGGCACAATTTTTACTGAAGATGGTAAACTAAATATAGAAATAGACAACAGAATCAGCAAAGCTGGTATCGTGGGAAGTCAATTGAATAAATTCATATGGAATAAGAAAGAAATTAGTCGGAGCACTAAATTAGCTGTATACAAGACCGTGTTCAAACCAATTTTAACTTATGGATCTGAGAGCTGGGTCAGAAGTAAAACACTTGACCAAAGACTAGAGACCGCAGATATGAGAGTCCTGAGAAAGATTAGAGGCGTGAACAGATGGCATCAATGGCAATATCATATTAAAAATGAGGATATTAGGAAAGAACTTGACATTGTCAGCATCCAGGAATGCGTTAGCAGAGCTAATCTCAGATGGTATGGTCACTTAAATAGAATGGGAGAGGAAAGATTAGCAAAACAAGTGTTCTCTGCCAGGTTGGCAGGAAAACGACCCAGAGGAAGACCAAGATATAGGTGGATTGATACGGTACAAAGTGCCTTAGACGATAGAAATATAAGATCTGATAATGTTGGAGTCTTGACAAGTAACAGACTGATTTGGAGGAAAATTGTAGATAGGAAGTTAGTAATGATGTAATTTTTTCGTGTAGTACTGTCATATCCTGTACACCCCTTGAGGGTACATGGCAGGAATTTGATGATGATGATGATGATGATGATGATTATTATTATTTTGGGCAACTCCAAAGAGTCGAGAGACTCATCGAGGGAGGCCCTAACATCATGTCAAGAACAACTATTCGACATTCACACAGTATCTATCATACCTCGCCTTGAACTCATTCACGGTCATAGCACCCACAACAGACTCTGGCAGCTTATTCCACTCATTCACCACTCTCCAAGTAAAAAACCTAGCTCTAACACCCCTGTTAACCACATTCTTGCCCAGTTTCCATGTATGGCCCCTAGTCCTCCCACCACCAGTCCTATTCTCAAAAATATCTTCTAGATTGATCTTATAGAAACCTTTCAGCAATTTGAATGTCTCAATCATATCACCCCTTTTCCACCTATCAACCAATTTTTGCAACCCACAAATCTTCAACCTGTTCTCATAAGGTTCATTCCACAGACCTGCCACCATCTTGGGCACTCGTCTCTGGATCCTCTCCACCTCCTCCCCATCAAGAAGAAACTCTGGTGCCCATATCTGGGCACAGTAGTCCAGATGGGGTCTTATCAGGGCTCGATATAGAGGAACAATAACTTTTTTGTCTCTTCTGGTTAAAATATTTTTCAATAACCAAGTTATTTGATGAGCTGATTTAGCCACTTTTGCAATGTGCCCCCTAAACTTCACTTCCCTATCCACCAACACTCCCAAATCCCTAGCCTCATCAATCTCCTGGAGTATGGTTCCACCAATGTGATATACTGCTGCTAATCTTTTCACCCCAAAATGCATAACCTTACACTTTGCCACATTAAATTGACATTCATTTTCCCTAGCCCAGTCCTCCAAACTATTCAAATCATCCTGCAAAATTTTGACATCCTGTGCACTCACAATTGCTCTACCCAACTTTGCATCATCAGCAAACAAGTGAACACTTCCTCTGAAATCCTTTCCTATATCGTTAATGAACAAATTGAAAAGTAGTGGTCCAAGAACAGAACTCTGTGGCACACCACTAGTCACAAGCCGCCTGTTGGACTCCACTCCTGAATAAACCACTCTCTGGTATCTCTCCATCAACTACCCTCCTATCCATCTCACCAACCCTATATCCATCCCCATCAGTAACCTGGAGGTCAAAGGCCTTGGCAAGGTCCAGTAGAATCACTGTAAATCCATTACCCTTATCCAGTTCAGCCATCACTGTGTTATAAAACATGAGGAAGTTACTGAGGCATGATCTGCCCTTCACAAAACCATGTTGCCCCCCCATACAGTATCCCATTTTCATCTGTCCAATACTGTATTCTTCTCTTGACTAGTTTCTCCAAGATCTTGACAACGATTCCTGATATGCTAATCAGTCAGTAATTTACCACAGTAGTCTTGGAATCTCCTTTATGCAGTGGAACTATTTTCCCCTCTTTCCACCCCCTCAGGACTAACCCAGAGTTAAAAACTCGGTTTTGAAATCACTGGACCTCATGAAGTGAGAGAAGTTTTTTAAGTATTAAGAGAGATAGTAGGAGCAGATAATATACACATTTGCCTTTTAATGGCAGGTAGTATCAGGTCATCACAAGTGATATAACTACTACTGACAAACTACTTGCAGGCATTATAATAAAAGTTCAATTAATCACTCCCATATTGGGTGGGGGGGGGGGAAAGACCATATAGCAAAGATAGAAAGATTTTCAAATTCAGTACAATGAAAGCTCAGACAAGATTATATATAAAGTTTTGACTAAATGGGAAACAGTTATGTATATACACAGAAGAATGTCAGAAGAAAGAGAATTGAAGTCTAGGAACATTCTTTTCACTACAGAAATGAAACAGCAAGTTACCAACATATATCAGATAACCAAAAAAGTTCATGCTATTTTTCATAATAAAAATTAAACAACTGCAGAAATTTTCATAAAATGTTTTATTCATTGAAATAAGCACCTTCACAATTAATCTATAGCTCTTTCCAAACGAGATACAAATTTGTAAATTCCACTTTTATAAAATGTTTTATCTTTTGAAGTAACAAACCTAGCAACATCCACTTCAATTTCTGTTTCATAGCAGAGCTGTCTATTTTGCATGTGATTATCTAGCACCAAGAAATGGTGATAATTGCTTGGAGAAATATCAGGAGATATGGAGGATGAGGGAGTATATCACATCCTAAAGCACAAATCTTCTCATAGGTAAGTAAGCCAGTATAAGGTTTTGCATCGTCCTCTAAGAATAGGGCATTCTTCTGATTAACTAGTCACACTAGTCATGAATGTTTCTGAAGTAACACATCCTGCACACACTCGAGTTGCATTGAATAGATCTCAGCCATAATTGTTTGGCCTACAGCAAGAAACTCATAGTGGACCATACCAGCTCCAGTCCACCACACACAGCATAGTCTTTTGGAGATGAAGTGGTGCCTTTGAAGTGTGTGGTACTGGATCATTTGGTGATAGCAAATGATAAGTTCACTTCCTGTTAGAGTACAATATCCATTTTTTATCACAAGTGAGCAAGCAATCCAAAAACAGCTCATTTTTATGACACGAAAGAAGTGAAGAACAAATTTATAGCTTTTGAAGTTTATTGTCATCTGATAACGCATGTGGGACCCATTTGTTTAGCTTCAATGATTTTCCCAGTTGATGCAGATGTAAACGAATTGTTTCACCACTCACATCAAACATTCATGAAAGTTCTTGACATGTTAATGTAGTATTATTTCAAGGGTGGCACGTAATTCTTTATTATCAATAATGGAGGATCTTCCTGAACATGGTGCATCTTCAAATGATTCATCACCAGAAACAAATTTTTTAAACCATTTATGCATAGGACATTCTGCTACCACATCTTTTCCAAATGCCACACATATCTTACAGGATGCTTCTCAAGCCTTCGAACAGAGTTTAAATTTGTAAATCAAACAAGCATTACCAAGTTCAACTGAAATTTTAAAATGGTTCAAAGTCACAGAAAAAGAGTACACACCAAATTAGAAGTGCACAATTGACTGACGTGTATCTGTGCCTTATGACACATAAAAAATTGCACTCTACAAACCACTACAAAATAAAACAAGTCATTGCAGTGAACTCTACTGAAAATTGCATGAATATTTTTGATTACTATATAGAAAAATCTGTATAGGATTGGTTAGAGTGCTACATGCAAAAAAGAGGCTATGTAAGAAATATAAGGAGGCAGGTGAAGAGAAGATGCATGAAGAATATAAGACACAGGCCAGAAGAGTGACTAGTATGGTAAGGAAGGCGAAACTGGAATATGAGAAAAGATTGGCATACTACCCAGAAGCCAGAAGACAGCATTTCCACTGTGATGCCTGTGACTATCTGGGCAGAGATTGTCCAAAAGTTAAGTGATTCAACTGTTTAGGGCAGTGCTTTCCAAACTTTTCATGTTGGTGACACACTTTTTAGACAAACATAATTTTGCAGCACAGTAATTCAGTCTGATGTGCCTCTCATGGGTTTCGTGGCCAGATCGGATGTAGTTTAAGTATATGCTTTTACAATTATATTTTGTATAACTTTTATACATTTACTGTCACTCATACTTGAATGAACTATAGAAAACCCCAACAAAAATGAAACTGATGGTGATGGTTGCATGCAAGTCGGTATAGACTCAGGGAGGGGGTTCCAAGCAGTTGACCAAATATCTTCTTTAACGGCGCTAACTAAAAGTCGTACCAGTACTTTGCGAAATTGATTCCGCTGTGGAAATTTTCAGCGATTATTCTGTTTAACGCTTTATGTTCGTGCGACACACCTTCAGACTGCAGCCAACACACTAACGTGTCGCGACACACAGTTTGGGAAGGCTCTGGTTTAGGGATTGGACATATATCAGGACAGCGCCATATGCCTTACAGCATATGTGGATCAAAAATACATAAAATTAACATCTGTCTGCATAGGACATATGCTGATAAATTTGGAGGTACTATTGAATCAGTTTTCACATCTGATGCGAATACAACCTTCCCTGCAACGAATTTCCAAAACTTGAAAAATAACCAGCAAAAAAAGAGTGAATTTCAAATAACTTCACTAGGTAGTATTAAGAAAAATAAAACTGCTGCATGCAAAACCTCTGAACCTATTTAAACAAAGAGAAGATAACATCTTCAAATTTGTCTAAACCAGGGGTTGGCAAACATTTTGGACTATAGACCCCTTCATGGAATCCTTGATTCTTCATCGATCCCCATCATGTTAAATAAATGAATAAATGTTATCAATGATAAATTTCTCAACTTGAAAATAATAATTCCTTCACCCTTTTCATTGTTTCATTGGTAAATGATGGTATAAATCCAAATATTAAATATTCTTGTGAATACTATCGGTACTTCTTTTTACTATCAGGGGCCCGCTATTATGGGCACTATAACTTTAAAAAAATTACACAGTAAGTTCTACATTATCAGATCACTGAACACCACTCTGATAGCTGTGCACTAGCCCTGATTGTCTCTGTTTGGGGAGCAAGTGAGCTTCTCCCTCGTTGACTCAGCCGATCAGCCAGTTGGTGTTGCATGTCAAAATCATTTTAGGTATTTATTGATCCCCCCCCCTTTTGACCGCTAGATATTTATTGACCCCCTTGGATAGCCACATTGACCTCCCAGGGGTAGATATCGACTGCTTTGCTGACCCCTAGACATTTATTGACCACTTGGATAGCCAAATCGACCCCCGACCGATATTGACCACTTTGCTGACCCCTAGTCTAAGCAGACCATAACTAAGTAAGTAGAAAAGCAAAATGAAGATGAAAAAAATGTAGAAAAGCAGAAGTCATGGAGTTTATAAGAGGCTCTGATAAAATATGGGCCAACTAATAGGAAAAAAAATAAACAAAAAGGAAACAAACCATATAGCACCAAAAAGATCAGGAATGTAGCAGGATGATAAAGAAGATGTCACAAAAATCTTCAAAACTACCATTAAAAAACTACCTACTATCCTATTGCCAGCCTGGTTGGCCGAGTGGTTAGCATATCCACTCTCCAGCCAAAAGGCTGCATGTTCAAATCCTGCCATGAGCATGGATGTTTGTGATTGTCTGTGAAAATACTAGCAGTGGTGGTGGACAATAGATGACATTGGTACAGATGATGTGTTAGCTGTCATTAGTGGACTGAGTGGTGGAGATGGAGAGTTGTAGAATAGGTGCCCTCCCTTGATGAGTCTTTGGACTCCCTGGAGGTGTCAAGTAATAATAATAATAATAATAATAATAATAATAATAATAATAATAATAATAATAAAGTGAAAGATTTAGATTTTATTATCAAGGAACTAGGAAGTGAAGAATTTATTTCCCCAAAAATAGATAACAAGAAAGATCAAAAGGAGACCCACAAGTCTGTCTAACAGAAGGTAAAGACTGAAAAGTCCATGTTGTTGATCTCAAATGGGGAAGTGAGGAGGAGTCACAGATTCTCCTCACTACTACTGTGTTAGATATTTCCAGATTGCCTTCAAAAACATTAATAAAAAGCTGAATAATGAAGAGATGAATACCCTGCACAAAACTATACAAGCAATTGCCATCAAAAACTTATAATGGTCATCACTGTCACACTTAACATCAGAGGATTCAAGTCAGATTAAAAACAATACCATGTCTGGAAGTTGATGCTACTCCATAACATTAATCTCTTCTTTATCCAAGAAATGCATTTCTCTTCCATTAAGTTGTTAGTACCTTCTCAAAGAAATTTCCATTATCCTCATACTGGTTGTTTGAACAAAACAGAGTGAGAGGTATTGCCTTATTAATATGTCCCCTCGATTTTGGGCACCTTCTGCAATTTACAATAGGATGCAGAAAGAAGTATTATTTCCATCAAATGGAGATGGAAGGGAAAGATGTTTCACCTTGTGGGAGTCTAATCACCTAACAAGCCTAGAGATCAAATAACTTGCACCTCAGCCTTAGAGCTATAATTACATAGTGCATTAGATAACATTTTCTAGGGAACTGGAACTGTATAGAATTCAAGAATGATAAGATAGAGGCGGCCCTTGGATAGAGAACATCAGAATAAGAAAATTAAAAATATGTTGCAGGATCATGAACCTAGTGGACACATGAAGAAAGAAACATTCCATTTACAGAGAAGTTAGTTGTCCAAGAGCTCAAACTTGCCTGAACAGGATTTATATATCCACAAATATGTAGAATGATATTAAATATATATCACATTATTTTTGCACAAGTGACCAATCTCACTGTTCATAAACTTGTGTTAATCAATCAGGACATTAAAGATTAGGTGGCAATTCCACTACCTGGAACTGGGGAAAAGTGGTAATCTTTCAAAACAACCATCAAAGAGTGCCTCATCCAATGCAGGAAAGAAAGGCCTTAGAGACAAAGGCGGCATCTCCGTGAGAACTTTAAGCATTTGTGGATGTTAAGCACATTAAACATTTGTGATATCTCACAAACAATGTTGTTCATGCCTCACAGTGTCAGAGACTTTATTTAGGTCTATAGATAAAAGTGTACAAGGAAGCTTTCATTGGTTGACTAAATGAATAATATTCCTGAGGAGATTGATTAAAATAAATTCAATTCAATTGTTCTTCCAGGGAAGCAATAAACTTATGTGAACCAATTTTGAACCAATTCAAATTCAATTCTAATATTTACAATTTTCGTGAGGATTTTTTATTATTATTATGAGTCTTTGACTCCATGAGGTCTTGTTTAATAATAATAATAATAATAAAGTAACACCTCCAGGAAGTCCAAAGATTCATCGAGGGAGGACACCTACTTTAGAGCTCTCTGTCTTCACCACTTAATCCACCAACTACAACAAACTGCAACTACCATCATCATCTACACCAATGCCATCTAATTCCCATTATCACCATTAGTATTTTCACAGACAATCACAAACATCCATGCCCACGGCGGGATTCGAACCCGCAGTCTTTTGGCTGGAAAGCGGATAAACTGACCACTCAGCTAACCAGGCTGGCACTTTTGTAACCTATATTCATTAAAGCTATAGTCAGGCTTAGACAGGACTGGTTATAGACCTAAAAATGAACTGATGTGTTTATTATTATTATTATTATTATTATTATTATTATTATTATTATTATTATTAACATCCTCCATGCAGTCAGAGACTCACCATGAGAGGGGCACACTATTGCAAACAATGATTATCCAACTGTGCCTCAAAGTGATTCAATTGTCTACATTCACAACACACACTCAAGCAATGCATTCCACTCACTAACCACTCTCCATTTAAAGAACCTTCTCCTTAGTTTTCTGTGATCACCTCTTGTTCTACCCTACCCTCTCCTCTCCCATTCTATGAAAAAATCTCTTCCATATCACCTGATAACAATCCTTGACTAGCTTATATGTCTCAATCATATCCCCCCCTTCCGCCTCCTCCTATTCATGAGGCTTTGCAATTTACACTCTCTCAATCTGTCCTTGTACTCCACTTTCCAAAGACCAGTGACCACCTTTGTGAAATCTTCTCTGGATCCTTTCCAGCATATCCTCAGCACCATGAAAACTCAGCGACTAAATCTGTGCACAATAATCCATAAGAGGACTGATCAAAGCCTTATACAATGGCATCATAACATCTTTATTTCTGCATGTCAGGGTCCACTGCATCATTGCCATTATCCGATGTGATGTCTTGCCATTAGACTGACAATCTTGAGGTTTGGACAAATGTGTTGAGGTTTGGAAATTTTTCAGAGCTGAGGAAGGTTCAAGGAATAGTCTTTTGTGCTTGTACTTGCTGCAGTGTAATAAAGTGGCCTTCTTCCAGAGTATCATGTGGTGGATGTCCAAAGCATGGTCAGCAAGTCCTTAGTGGCTGTATTGGTATAACCAGATGTAGTTCTTGTGTTCAGATATCCTGATATTGGCTGTCCTGCCTGTTTGACTGTAGTAGGACAGTTTGTAACTGCAAGGGGCCTGGTATACCCCAGATCAGTCTAGGGAAAATAGCTTGTCTTTGGTGGAGCAGATAAGAGATGCCAATTTCTTATGTGGTTTGTAACTGGTAGTGAGGTCATATTTCCTTAGGATCCTTGTTATTTCCTTGCTTTGTGATCTCTATTATTTCCTTGCTTTGTGATCCCTGAAGATGGCAATATAACATTGCCACAATATAGGTAGTTATTAAAGTTTTTATAATTAATAATGTAGTTTACATTGACATTTACTAAAATATTAGAAGCTATGTCTAACCAACGTATAAGTTTATCTACAAGAACATAAATGTCATTTATGGAAGGTGCAGAAAAGGAAAAATTACTAATATCAGCAGTATTTACAGAAGTGTGGCTAAACACATGTTTATCTCAGTTATCAGATTTCTACATCTCAAAATAAGCATGCTAAGGGATAATTGCTTCGAGTGGCTCTGGTGTTAATTGCCTATTTTCTGTAATAAAGAAATCACATCAGACTATGCTTCTTTCTTTAGGTGCTGTATATCCTTTGTACAAAACAGTAGAGGTTTTATGGTCCTTTTCTTTTGCTGAGGGGGGACATGAAATGTGGACAGAGCAAGAAACCAATCAACAAATAGTCCAGCAGCACCCACAGCAGTTATATATAAATATATATATATTTACAGAGTAAATAAATAAATAATAAAAAAAATATATATATATATATATTAATAAATAAATAAATACACAATTATATATGTGTGTGTGTATATATATATATATATATTTATATATACATATATACATATATGTATATATACATATATGTGTAAAGAAGAAGTATATATATATATATATATACATATACTTCTTCTTTACATATATATATATTGGTTAAAATAGTACAGATGGTAAGGATAATAGGATGATTTACCATTAGTCATTGAGACCAAGGAAGTCAATGATGTACACTAACAAACAATAATTGTCTGGACACTTTAGCAATTTACAATTGATACCAGCTGGAGACCCCCTAGTATTGGGTATGTCCACCTTGGGTTTCGATTACCTCCTACCCTTTGAACGGCACCTCTCTTAAAGTCACTGAGTTCACGTCATGTTGACATACCGCCTGTTTTCATCTGCTATGATGAAATACTGCTTCCTACTATCTGTACACCAGTTTTTATGTTATTAACAAACCTGGAATGTTCCATACCTTCAAATCACACAGGTTTCCAGACAATTATTGGTAGGTAGTGTATGTGTATCATGAACCAATGCAGGCCACTATAAGGTCAAAATCAGTCTAGGTACTGACCCTTCCCATAATGCATAGAATTATACAAATCTGAAAGGATGTGAATTCAGCAGCCTCCATATATAAGTAGCCTAGTTGTGAAGATATTTCACATGCAAGCTTTGTTTACTTACACTTGGATAAAGGATTAAAGAAGAATATAATGACAAGTTTAATTTAATTGTGAGTTCATGCTGTAGTAGTCATGTTTGCAAAAAGTAAAGGGCTGTTTGATTATAGGAAGGCAAGCAGGTCAATTTTCTGGATGTTGAAAAAGCCTATCAAGAGAGCATTTAGATATTTGGATAAAGCATTAGATTGAAAATTGGCATACTGAAACATTATTATTATTATTATTATTCCTGATACCTCCAAGGAGTCCGAAGACTCATCGTGGGAGGACACCCACAACTTCAACCACTATACCGAACCTCTCTACTACGAATCATCTCCATCAACGCCATCCACTGCCCACCTCCACCACCACAACAACTAGTATTTTTTGTCTGTAAATTGCGTGTGTTCTGAAGGGCCGATTTGTCCGTATGCGGGATAAAAAACCCGAGTTGCCGGGAGAAAAAAACCCTGCTACCTATATGATATAATAAATTTAGTTTAATCCTTTATTCAGGTGTAAGCAAACAAAGTTTGCGGCTGAAGTATGTACAGGGCTGAGGCAACTCATGGTAAAGCTCTCATCACTTGTCTTAGTATCTCCCATAATGCAAAGCACATCTCCTTGCAGACATGTATAATGCTATGCATTAAGGGAAAGACCACCACCCAGACTGGTTTCGACTTTTATTGAGGTCTTGTCAGTGGGGGCCAGACCCAGAAATGGTGATACTAAGGTGGAAGTAATGGCCCTTCCCCTAATGTATAGCATTATACATGTCCGCAAGGAGATGTGCTTTGCATTATGGGAGATACTAAGACAAGTGATGAGAGCTTAGTTCACCTTTACCACGAGTTGCCTCAGTCCTGTACATACTTCAGGTGCAAACATTGTTTGCTTACACTTGGATAAAGGATTAAACTAAATTTATTATAGTCTAACCAAGTGGGAAAAAACTTGAAACATAAGATTGAGTGGTATATGAGAAAGTAATATCAGGAAGTAGGAAGGTTACAAGTGGGGTTTCACAGGATCAATACTAGGACGCTTGCTTTTCATCTTGTATGTCAACGATATAGTCACTGGTTTATAAGGAGATATTCAGATGTTTATAGATGATGTGAAGCTTGTGAAGGTTATTAGTAACAGTGCTGATGTTATGGTGGTTTCATTCATCAGTATAAGCAATGCCCTTTGGCTGGAAAGACCTAGGTTGGAATCTCATTGAGGATGCAAAACACTTTTATCGGGACTTTTCAACTGAAAGTAAGTCAGCTAGCCAGTCTCATATATAGAAGGTAAGGTTTATCTTAAGAAAATATGGGTTTTCATTCCTCATAACAAGCAAACTGGCCAGAAGAACATACAAATATATGTATGCATGCACATGCACATGCAATTTACAGACATAGGACACTATGCAGATAAGGCTAACCACTCTTTCATAAGGTGCTAGCAGGTTTCTAAGTGGTTACTTAAGTGTGATAAGTAATTAAGTCTAATACAAAAGGAAAAATGGAATGGAATATATAAAGCCAAAATTCCTGAGTAAATACAGTTGCAGTCAAGTGAAAATACTTATACTCACCAAAGGATAATGACTCTTGAGAAGCAGTACTTAACCTCTGAAAAAGGTCTTTTGAAACTTTATACTGTAGTCCGCACATTACCCAAGCAAGTGTACAAAATTCTTGCAAGAGAATTGTATTTTCACTTCCAGAAAATAACTAGACAGAAAAAGAAAAAAAAAAAAGAGGAAATTTTTATATTTACTTAAGTTGTAATGTCATAAATTGAAATTTCACATATTTATGCAATTTTTATATGCTTAGGTTCATTTTTTTTCCTACTCTATCATAGATTTTAAAAGTATAATAATGATATAGGTGAAGATTTGGTTGGAGATATTCAGTTGTTTGCAGATGATGCAAAGTTGGGATTAACCATGAAGTGTAGTGAAGATGTTGTGGCCTTACAGGAAGACTTGAATAGATTAAGTGATTGGGCATGGAAGTAAGTTCAATGTTGCAAAATGTAAGGTTTTAAAATTTGGAAAACAAAGATGGGATGCAGAATTTATGCTTGGTGAGAATATATTGTTAGAGGTAGAGGAAATAAGAGATCTGGGGGTGATAGTGGATAAGGATCTAAAATTTAGGTGACACCGCCAAAATTGTGAAGACAACAAAAAGGCTTCTGGGAATGATGCAGAGGACACTGACGTGTAGAAGTAGGGAGATTCTTGTTCTGTTGTATAAGGCTTTGATTAGGCCACACATGGACTATTGTGCCCAGATTTGGTCACGGGGTTTTCAGAAGGATGAAGAGATGTTGGAAAGGGTCCTAAGGAGACTGACTAAGGTAGTTTCTGACCTCTGGAATGTCGAGTATGAGGAAAGATTGAGAAGATGTAATTTACAGATTCTGGTGGACAAGAGGAAGAGGGGAGATATAATAGAGACCTACAAGTTGGTAAAGGGTTGTTACAGGATTAATGCTGGAGAAGTTCTACATAAAATAGTGGAAGAGAGCCAGAGGTCATCCCTGGAAACTGTATAAAGAGGGTGTGAGTAGGGGAGTGAGAGGCAGGTTTTTTCGTGCAGAGTTGTGAATGATTGGAATGCCTTGCCTGAGAATGTAGTGTCTGCAGAGAGTTTGAATGTGTTTAAAACATGGTATGATGAGCTGTGTGTGTGATAAAAGGACCTCCAAGATGAGTCTTTGACTCCATGAGGTCTTGGGGTGGTAATAATAATAATAATAATAATAATAATAATAACGGTAAGTACCTGCTGAATTTTTTGGGACAAGTCCCGGTTATTATTATTATTATTATTATTATTATTATTTAACACCAGATTTCCATGGCATCAAAAGATTCGTCACAGGAGGTACACACAAAACCCATCAAAATGTGCTTTAAGCTCACTCAAAGTATCCGCATGTGTCAGGCAATGCATTCCACTTACCAATCACTCTCCATCCAAAGAACCTGTTCCTTATACAGCTTCCAGTAATGTTCCCTTGTTCTATCCCTTCTCCCATCCTATGAAAAATTTCTTCCACATTAACCCAGTAACAACCATTTACCAATATAAAAAATATAAATATAAATTTTGTATGCGCTATTCTTTTGTCTAATATAATTTGAATCGGTTGATTATAGTTTGTAACAGTTTTTTACTTTTTAGTACCTTACATCAGTTATGTTTCCTGAAGATGCCAACAGCCTTAGTTGGTGAAACTAGTTGGTAAAGCATAGTTGTTTATTATATGTAATTGATCAATATAGTCCCATTAGAAATCTTTTTATAACTGTTATGGTCAAGAAAATTAACTTTTTTTAACCATTTACCAACTTATATGTCTCAATCCTATCACCTCTTTTCCTCCAATTCACAAGGCTTTGCAAATTGCATTCCCTCAATCTATCTTTATATCCTTCATACCAAAGACCAGTTACCACCTTAGTCTTTTCTGCATCCTTTCCAATATATCCACATCACCATGAAAACCAGGGGACCAAATGAGGGCTTGATCAAAGCCCTCATGTCATTGCCATAACCTGAGGTGATGGCTTCACAATTGTGCAATGTGACCTTATAACTCCATATCCTTGTCCACCACCATTTCAAGTCTCTTCTCTACAACTTCCTCAAAAATTTCCCAACCAAGTGTATACTTTGCATGTTCCGTAGCACAATTGGAAGAATGAGAGTGCACCCTTCAATTGGAAAAGGCCTAAGTTTGATTCTCATCATGACGTGAGGAATCTTTATATGGACTTTTTCAATCGAAGGTGAGTTAGCTGATCTCATATGGAGGTAGCAGGGTTTTTTCTCCTGGAAACTAAAGTTTTTCATCCCACATACAGACAAATCAGCAATTCAGAAAACAAGCAATTTACAGACAAAAAATGCTAGTTGTGGTGGTAGGCGGTAGATGGCATTGATGTGGATGATTGGTAGTAGAGGTTCGGTGTAGTGGTGGAGACGGAAAGTTGCACAGTGGTTGTCCTCCCGCGATGAGTCTTTGGACTCCTTGTAGGTGTCACAAATAATAATAATAATAATAATAATAATAATAATAATAATAATAATAATAATAATGTTGCCTACCAAATTTCACAAATATTTCACAAACTTGTGCTTTATAACACAAGTTTATAACAGGGGTGCTAAGGGTCAAAGCTGTATAACTGAGAGGAGACCTCCACATAGCCTTTAAAGGAATGCAGAGAACTGACCAGGACCCTGTTAGGTATCTACCTGGATACTGAACAAACGAGGATGGGCTGGCACTTTGGGATTTAGCTGACCAAATTGTATTCTTATTGGTTTAAACCAAAATACAAAATGATGGTACAACATTCAAAATTTCATGCCAGCTGGGGCATCGCCCAGTTAAACAAGGCCCCCTGTTGTTTTTGCTAGGGGAACCAGGGTAAACAGCGAAAAGTCAGCTACTGGAACAAATCTGAAAATACACCCCAACTCAACATCACCAGAGTTAAAGATCGGTAATATTAACATAAGAAGTCTGAATGGCAAAGAAATGGAGCTAGCTGACGAATTAGATAAGTACCAGATCGACATAATAGGGGTGACTGAAACAAAAAAGACAAAACTGGTGAGATCTTTCTGAGCAATAAATACAAAATGTTATATTCAGACAATGACAATCAAGGAAAAGAAGGAGTAGCCATAGTATTTAACACAAAATATGAGGCTAATCTTTTTGAATGGCAGGCAGTCTCAAGTAGAGTAATGTGGGCAAATATGAGAATGGGGAACTGGACAATGAGACTTATTTGTGCCTATGGTCCCACAGAAGGTTCTACTAAGGTAGAAGTGGAGGAATTTTTTGAGGCTTTAGAAAAAGCAACTGACACAATGAAAAAGGAAAAGTTGGTCCTTGTTGGGGATCTAAATAGCAGAGTAGGAAATGATTGTCAGGCATACAAAAATATTTTGGGAAAATTTGGAGAAAAGAGCAAAGCTAATAATAATGGCAAATATCTGTTGGATTTCTGCTCGGCACACGGACTGGTTATTACTAACACCATGTTCCAACATAAAAATGTGCACAAATTCACATGGAGAGAGGAGGCAAGGAATAAGAAAGTCTCATTGACTATGTTATTGTTGATAATGATGTTTTCTCCCTGGTGCAGGACACCAGAGTGTACAGAGGATTTGAAATTGGAAGTGATCACTATTTAGTCTTGAGTAGGATAAAATTGAATTTCATATTGAAAAGAATAATATGTAAGAAAGTTTTAAAGCGAATAAAAGTTGAGCAGCTCTCAGATGTGAACTGTAGACTAAAATATACAAAGATTATTGAAGAAAAAAATGAAAGAGTTTGAGCACAGGAACCAAACCTTGGAGATTCGGTGGCAAGCCTTCAAGAAAACCCTGATTGATTCAGCTAGAGATGTATGTGGTGAAGTTGTCTGCAAGGATAGAAAAATTAGAACTCCATGGTGGACACAGGAAGTTAAAGAGGCAGTGAAGGAAAAGAAGAAAGCAAATCAAAAGTTCCTGGCAAATAAGTCAGCTTGGGCTCTTAGAGAATACAGAGACAAATGTAAGAAAGCTAAACACTGTGTAAAACTAGCTAAACAAAAGTCATGGGAGGACTTTGGCAAGAACATAGAAAATAAATATCAAGAAGGTGGCAAAATATTCTGGAGGTTGTTGAAGCAGCTTAGGAATGGAGGAAAGAGTGCTGTAAAAGGAGTTAGAGATGATAAAGGTGACATGAAAACGGGAGAAAAAGATATCCTTGAAGTATGGAGTAATTACTTTGTAACTTTGCTAAATGAAACAAGCAGTGATGACAGCACAGTGATAAAAAAACAATGACCAGGCATGCAGTCAGGAATACATATTCATATTTGAAGTAGAAAAAGCCATCAAAGGCTTGAAATGTGGAAAGGCAGTAGGAATAGATGATATTTGACCAGAAATGCTCAAGTATGGTGGTATAAGAGTCCTACAGTGGCTGCACTGCATAGTTCAGAAGGCCTGAACAGAGGGAAGAATTCCCAATGATTGGAGTAGAGCTCTCATACTACCCATATATAAAAAGGGAAATAAAACTGAATGTGAAAATTACAGAGGTATTTCCCTACTGAGTGCTCCTGGTAAGATTTATGCAAGTATACTTGAGAAACAATTGAGAAGAATTGTGGAAGATAAGCTTGGTGAAGAACAAGCTGGATTCAGGCCAAATAGAGGCTGTCAGGATCAGATCTTCACTTTATGACAAATAGTTGTGAAATCATAGGAATATAACAAAGATCTGTATTTAAGTTTTGTTGATCTGGAAAAGGCATATGACAAGGTGCCAAGAGAGAGGCTATTCAATACGGTACAGTTATATAGTGTCAATGGGACATTATATCAAGCAATACTTAGTCTTTATTTGAGTTGTAAGTCAGCAGTTAGAATTGAAGGAAGTACAGGAAGGTGGTTTAATGTTAAATCTGGTGTGAGACAAGGATGTACATTATCCCCTCTGTTATTCATTATCTATATGGATCACATTATGAAGGGAAGTGGTATTAAACATGATATTGAAACTGGAGATGTTAATGTCAGCTCTTTGCTTTATGTGGATGATGTTATACTTCTAAATAAATGCGCTACAAGTCTGCAAGATTCCCTGACTAAATTGAATAACTGTTGTAATAGAAACGGTACGAAGGTCAGCAATAAAAAGACAAAGACAATGAAAATAGGCAGAGTTGTTGAAAATGCCAACTGCATTGTGAACAGAGAACCTGTGGAACAAGTAAAACATTTCAGCTACTTAGGCACAATTTTTAGTGAAGATGGTAAATTAAATATGGAAATAGACAACAGAATCAACAAATCTGGTATGGTAGGAAGTCAACTGAATAAATTTATATGGAATAAGAGAGAAATTAGTCGGAACACTAAATTAGCTGTATACAAGACAGTGTTCAAACCAGTTTTAACTTATGGATCTGAGAGCTGGGTCAAAAGTAAAACACTAGACCACACTAGAGACCGCAGATATGAGAGTCCTGAGAAAGATTAGAGGCATGAACAGGTGGTATCAATGGCAATATCATATTAAAAACGAGGATATTAGGAAAGAACTTGACATTGTTGGCATCCAGAAATGCGTTAGCAGAGCTAATCTCAGGTGGTATGGTCACTTAAACAGAATGGACAAGAAAAGATTAGCAAAACAAGTGTTCTCTGCCAGGTTGGCAGGAAAACAACCTAACCTAGAGGAAGACCAAGATATAGGTGGATTGATATGGTACAAAATGCCTTAGACGATAGAAATATAAGATCTGATAATAACCTCCAACGATGAGTCTTTTGACTTCATGGAGGCCTGAATAATAATAATAATAATAATAATAATAATGTTGGAGTCTTGACAAGTAACAGACCGATTTGGAGGAAAATTGTAGATAGGAAGTTAGTAATGATGTAAATTTTTCATGTAGTACTATCATATCCTGCACACTACTTGAGGGTAATGGCAGGAATTTGATGATGATGATGTTGCTTTATAACATTAGACTGATAGTTACATACTATTTCCCGCTCATAGTTAATAAAGATAATGTCGGTGTCCTGCAAGACGATTTAAATAAATTGGTATTGTGAGCAAAGGATAATGATTATCAATTTAATAGTGTAAAATATAAGGTTATACAGTTTAGGTTGAAAAGGCTATATATTTTTAAAAAAAGGTTTGAAAGGTTATACTGTGAATAGATTCAAGGCACAATTTGATGATCTTTTGGCATAAGAGGGTATAGAATTCCCACGACGAATCCTTTGACTCTATGGAGGTCAGAAATAAATGATAATAATAATAACAATGTGTATGACACATTGTTATTATTATTGTCCCAATCATAACATTGTTATGTTATGATTGGGACCTTCATAGAGTCACAAGAATCATAATGGGAGGACCACCCAAGAAAACAAATGCAACGTCTATCATAAAACACTTTGAATTCATTCACTATTCATGCTCTCACCACACACTATCAGGCAACACATTTCACAGTTGAATTATCCTCCATGCAAAGAACCCACTCCTCATCCTCTTCCTCATGACCTCCATTCACGACTTCCTGGGATGGAACCTTGTCCTCATTCCTTCTCCTTATCTGCCAAATGAAAGAAACGAAGGAACTCCCCAATGTCAATCCTGTAACTACCTCTCAACAATTTAAATATCTCAATCATATTTTCCTCCTTCTATTTATCAAACTTTGCAGTCCGCATTCTCTCAGTCTGTTCACATAACTAACATTGTACTGTGATATCATTTTTGTCATCTGCCTCTGCACTCTTTAACCCCTTCAGATACTCAGAAACAAATCTGAGCACAATAGCCCAGGTGTGGTCTGATCAGAGCTTTATACAGTGGAATGACAACTCTTTTATCACTGTAGGTCAGCATCATTCTCAGGATTGTAACAATCCTCTAAGTTACTTCACCACTTTTGCAATATGTTCCCTGAATTTCAGGTTACTATCAGTCATCACCCCCAGATTCCTTGCCTCCCCCACTTACTTCAGTACAGTTCCTCCAACAGAGCATAAAGCCTCCCATCAATGTATCCCAAACTTCAAGACTTTTTGGACTTTTTTTCTTAGAAAAAATAGCATATCATAGCATAGGTTTTATAGCATATTAGATAGATTTTCGAATTTTTAATGTATTTAGTGTCTTTATAACATATTTTTATTGTGATATTATAATATTAAATATAGTTGTAAAATGGTGCCAAAAATGAGAAGAAATGGAATGCTAACAAGACTAGAGAAGTAACGAACAAGAATGTTTTCTCCACTAAAAATGATTCGAAGAGGATATTGAAAATAATTTTACCTCTGAAATCACTACTTTAAAGCATATTATTAGACAGATGATGAGAGAATTACAGAAAGTCGAGCAGCATTTTGAGGAAGAATAAAAAAGTTCCACAGCAAAATGGGAAACAACAAATCACAGAATCAGGTAACTTAATGCATAACAAAAATCTGGTAAATAAAGTTGATTGTAAAAAGAAGGATGTTATTTGGTATTGTGACTATCATAAAACATGCTACTGATGAATGGTTATAACAAGGGAGGCCACAACATGGCTTGCAAGCCACACATTACACATCTGAGATACATGAAAGTAATGTATTGACAGCGATACTTCTGGACTTTGCTTTGACAGGATATCATATGGAAATCTAAATAGTAAACTGCAGCACATGGGAATGGATATAGGGTTGGTGAGGTGAATAGGAAGTTGGTTGATGGAGAGACATGACAAATTGGTGAGAGTGACCATGAGGTGATTACTTCGGTGGTTGCCAGCAGTGTGAGGATCCCCTCTGAGAAAAGGGTATATGTGGAACTACAAGGGGATGATTATGAAGAACTCTGGAGACAGCTTGCGGGTGTAGCGTGGAATGAGGAGTTAGCTGGAAAAGAGATCAATGCAGCTTGGGGACTTTCAAAAACTATCTAGTAGATGCAATGTCTAAATGTATTCCAAGGGTGAGAAGGTTAAATAAGGGAGGTGTGAGATGGATGAATAAAGAGATTAAGCATGCGATACAGAAAACAAAGGCATTGTGGAGTAGCACAAGAGAAGTGGAAATAAACAATTTCATGAGGTCTACAAAGACCAGGCAAGGAGGGTGACTTGGTCGGTGAGAGTAGCTAAATAGAGGTATGAACAGCACTCAGTTAATGAAGCCAAAAAGAATACTAGGGAGTTCTTTCGATATGTAGCCAACAAAAGAAAGAATGATTATGGAAGGATGACATTGATTGGAGGAAGTAGTATAAAGACAGCTATTGCAGAATGTGTGGTGGAGATACTTAATGAGAAGTTTGTAGAGATCTTTCAATCTTGTGAATGTGACTTCATGGAGGGACTGAGAGCAGTTGATGATGGGGAGGAGAGACTGACTGTAGGTGAGCAAGAGGTGTATGGAAAGTTGAGTAAACTAGATGTAAATAACGCTGTGGGACTTGATAATATATCACCGTGTATTCTGAAGGAATGTGCCAGGGAGTTGACACCTGACTTGACATATTTTTTTAATACGAGTCTTGCACTTGGTCAAGTTCCTAAGGAGTGGAAGGAGGGCAAGATTGTGCCACTTCATAAAGGAGGTGATCGAACTCAAGCATCAAACTATAGGTCTATCTGTGTGTTAGGTGTTGTGGTTCAGTTGTTGGCGAAGCTTGTGAGAACTAGGATCCAGAGTTGGGTTGACAACAATGATATTATCTTTGATGGACAGCATGGATTTGCTAAAGGGAGATCATGTTTTAGTAATCTACTCATTACAATAAAGTGACTGCTTTCTTGGACAGAGGAGAAGGATACACAATAATATACTTGGATTTCACAAAGGCTTTTGATAGAGTACCTCATGATAAGCTGACAGTCAAAGAAGAAGATAGGGTTGGATATTAGACTAGTGCATTGGATTGGAGATTGGCTATCTGATAGGTATCAACAAGTTGTGTATGAGGGAGCGATATCCAGGAAAAGGAAAGTCACTAGTGGAGTGTCTCACCGGTCTGTTTTAGGGCCATTACTGTTTAAATTGTATATTAAAGATATTGGTGAAAACTTCAAAAAAAAAAAAAAAAAATCAGCTAACGCCTTTTTATTCCCGTATACGGGAGTAGGCGAGGCCATTTAGCCCTATCTAACTTTTGGAGACTGAGTGGGCAGTTCAATCTCCACTGGTACCCACTGGTGAAAACTTGGATGGAGATATTCAGTTGTTTGCAGTTGATGCAAAGTTGGGACAAACCATGAAGAGTAGTGAAGATGTAGTGACCTTACAAGAAGACTTGAATAAATTGAGTACGGAAATGGTGATGCGAATTGAATGTTGCAAAATGTAAGGTTTTAAAATTAGGAAAACAAAGATGGGATGCAGAATTTATGCTTGGTGAGGATATATTGTTGTGCGGTGGAGGAAATAAGAAAAATGGAGGTGATAGTGGATAAGGATCTGAAATTTAGGGGACACATAACCAAAATTGTGAAGACAACACAAAGGCTTCTGGGAATGATGCAGAGAACACTGACGTGTAGAAGTAGGGAGATTCTTGTTCCGTTGTATAAGGCTTTGATTAGGCCACATATGAACTATTGTGCCCAGATTTAGTCACCTGGTTTTCAGAAGGATGAAGAGATGTTGGAAAGGGTCCAAAGGCTGACTAAGGCAGTTTTTAATCTCTGGAATGTCAATTATGAAGAAAGATTGAGAAGATGTAATTTGCAGAGTCTGGTGGACAGTAGGAAGAGGGGAGATATGATAGAGACCTACAAGTTGGTAAAGGGTTGTTATAGGATTAATTCTGGAGAAGTTCTACATAAAATAGTGGGAGAACCAGAGGTCATCCCTAGAAACTGTATAAAGAGGGTATGTGAATAGGGGAGTGAGAGGCAGGTTTTTTACGTGCAGAGTTGTGAATGATTGGAATGCCTTACCTGAGAGTGTGGTGTCTGCAAGGAGTTTGAGTGCGTTTAAGACACGGTATGATGAGGTGTTTGTGTGATGAGGGACCTCCCAGATGAGTCTTTTACTCCCTGAGGTCTTGGGTAATAATAATAATATCAGAGAGTAGTTTATTCAGGAGTAGAGTCCAAAAGAAGGCTTGAGACTAGTGGCATGCAGCCAATGATGCAAAGATGATGTTGGGTAGAGCAATAGTTAATACTGATGAGGTTAAAATTTTGCAGGATGATTTGGATAGGCTGGCAATCTGGACAAAGGATGTCAGTTCAATGTGGTAAAGTGTTATGTATTTTGGGTGAATCAATGTGGAAGCTATAATCCACATTGATGGAACTGAATTCCATTAATTGACGAAGCCAGAGATTTGGGGATGTTAGTGGATGGGAAGTTGAAGTTTATAGGGTACATAGCAAGAGTGGCCAAAGCAGCTCATTGAATTACTTGATTACTGAAAAATACTCTGACAAGCAGGTTATTGTTCATCTTTATCGATGAATTGGCCTTGATAAGACCCCCCCATATTGAAAGTTTATTTTTTAACTTGGTCAGACTATAATAAATTTAGTTTAATCCTTTATCCAAGTGTGTGCAAACAAAGTTTGCACCTGAAAGTATCTTCAGGACTGGGGTAAAGTGGTACAACACCGGGCGACTCCTTGAAAAGGTGGAGCAAACTACCAACACTCCTATCTCAGTATCTCCCATAATGCAAAACACATCTCCTTGCAGATATGTATAATGTTATGCATTTAAGGACTAGTTTCAACCTTTATTGAGGTCTCTTCAGTGGGAGCCAGGCCCAAGTGGAGATACCAAGGAAGAAGCATTAGCAAGGTTATCTCCTCCTATAGAAGCTGCTAAACAGTGTGTCACCTTTTTATTAAATTACTCTGGATTTAGAGAAAGATGTTGAAAGTTTATTTTTCACTTGGTCAGACTATAATAAATTTAGTTTAATCCTTTATTCAAGTGTGTGCAAACAAAGTTTGCGCCTGAAAGTATCTTCAGGACTGGGGTAAAGTGGTACAACATCGGGCGACTCCTCTGTGGGGGCTTGGCTCCCACTAAAGAGACCTCAATAAAGGTCGAAACTAGTCTGGGTAGTGGCCCTTCCCTTAATGCATAACATTATACATATCTGCAAGGAGATGTGTTTTGCATTATGGGAGATACTGAGATAGGAGTGTTGGTAGCTTGCTCCACCTTTTCAAGGAGTCACCGGTGTTGTACCACCTTACCCCAGTCCTGAAGTTACTTTCAGGCACAAACTTTGTTTTCACACACTTGGATAAAGGATTAAACTAAATTTATTACCCCCCTATATTGACTACTGCATGGAAATCTGGGTTTGAGGGCTTCTTGGTAATGGAGAGGCGAGTGACCAAGCTGGTAGCTGGTCTATGGAATGAATCTTAAGAGAACAGGTTGAAGATTTGTTGGTTACTGACTGTTGATAGGCAGAAAAGGGGTGACATGATTGAGAAATACAAATTATTATTATTATTATTATTATTATTATTACCCGAAGACCTCATGGAGTCATCTGGGATTATTATACGACACCTCTAGGGAGTCCCAAGATTCATCAAGGGAGGACACTTACTCTACATCTCTCTGTCTCTGTCATCATCTACACCAGCACCATCTACTGCTTACCACCACCACCACCACTAGTATTTTCACAGACAATCACAAGCATCCATATCCATTGTGGGATTTGAACCCATAGCCTTTTGGTTGGAGAGCAGATACACTCACCACTCAACCAACCAGGCCAGCAAAAAAATATATGTACATTATAATTATTATGTAACACCTCCAAGGAGTCCAGATACTATCTAGGGAGGGCACCCACTCCACAACTCTGCACCATTCAACCATTTGAATTCACCAACTACAGCGAATCTCATCATCTACACCAATGCCATCTACTGACCACCATGACCACTGGTATTTTCACAATCACAAACATCCATGCCCATGGTGGGATTCAAACCTGCAGCCAGCCAAAAGGCTGGATAGCGGATATGCCAACCAAGCCAGCAAATAATAATACATACAGTACTCATAATTTTCAATTTCTTGCCATATTGCTCCACAATTACTGAGAGGATTTTACAAGATTAATTCAATGGAATTTTTTCAGAACAGATCTGGTGGTGGGAGAACTAGGGGCCATTCCATGGAAACTGCATAAGAGTGTAATTAACAAGAATGTTATCACTAGGTTTTTTGCAAAGTCTATTGTGGGTGTCATGATTGTGAATGAGTTCAAAGCAAAATATGATAGATACTGTGCAAATGTTGGATAGTTCTTGACATGATTTTTATGGCCTCCCTCAAGTAGTCTGAGGAGTCCTTGGAGTAGTCCATAATAATAATAATAAAAATATTTTTTTTTGCAGAGTACTTAATTCTTTATAAATGTACATATACGTTTTTTTAAAAACGAACTAAATATTTATTCATCCTATTTACATATGGATTGGCACGAATGTGCATGCAGTTTGCTTGCATGCACATTCATGCATGCAAGTTACTGCATGTTGTACAATGCAGTAATGCAACACAGTTCATAATAATAATAATAATGGAATGATTTCATATTAACCACCTCACCAGCCATTATGGATCAAATATGCATCCTCATATGCTTCATATCCATCATATATTTCAATGTAATACCAATGGTATTGCAATTTTAAAATGCACTTCACATCCATGATAACTTTGACGTCTATAGACGTCTTAGCCGGTAATGTGGTTAACATGCATAACTTTTCTGCATTTTGTCATTTGTGTTTTTCTTTTAACATTTTGTAATAGTTCTTTATATCAATAACATTGTCCGTGGATTGCAAGGGGATATTCAGTTGTTTACGGTGATGTGAAGCTGGGAAGGGTTATTAGTAATAGTGCAGATGTGGTAGCCCTGCAAGAGGATTTGAATAAGCTAGATAGATGAGCAAATGAATGGGAATATCGGTTTAATGCAGCAAAATGTAAGGCCTTGAGGTTTGGGAAACATCGATGGGACGCTGCATACTCTGTGGGAGGAGTTATACTGGAGGAAGTAGGGGAGACAAGAGATCTGGGGTTGATGATTGATAGAAACCTGAAGGGTGGTTGAAGGATGTAATGCATTGCCTGATGGAGTGGTGAGAGCGAGAATGGTCAACGCATTTAAGGAGTGGTATGACAGATTTTGTGTTTCCTAGGAGGGACCTCCCTCGATGAATCTTGATAAACTTGTGTTTCTTAGAGAGGACCTCCTACGATGAGTCTTTTGACTCCATGGAGGCCCGAATAATAATAATAATAATAATAATAATAATAATAATAATTCTGTATTTAATACAGATATTTTACTTCTCTACAAAATTTCAGTATAGAAGTTACTGAATACATTCTTTTTAATATACTTGTTTGTTTGTTTGGGTGGCATTTCTGCTTTCTTCCTTGAAGCTTCTGTAGAGCTTATCTGAGGAAGATAGCGGTAGTTTCATGGTTTTGTTTCAGTACTCATTGTGAGCACAGATTTAATTGTTCCTTTATTTTTTGAAAACCATTTTTTGTTTTTGGGATGATTTGGAATTTTTCAGTGTATTTGGAAAGCTTGCGATACACAATGCACTCCATTATTTGGTTGATTACAGACAATCTGGCGATGGATCTGTAATTACTTATAATGTTTCTTTTTCTATGTTTATGTATGGTAGTGATCAGGGGTGTGGTGTGCCCATTTCAGTTGGGTGTGCTGTCATGGCTTATGCAAAATTCATGTCAGTTTGATCATAGAATTGTATTTTTATTGAGTGCTCATCTTAATTTTTCCATTGCAATTAACTGTAGGATAACTTTGAATACTCAATTCATTAATTAATTGTAACCAAATCTGCACAGAGTATAGGACAATGTGTTTGTTTTAAGATAGAAAACAATAATGTAGGAGAATGCTTTATTTGGTTGGAATATTTGAATTAGGTGTGTGACAACATTCAATTGTATTGATTGACACAATAACTAATCAGCTTCTAGGTGCTATTGCCTCAGAGCTCGCCCTGCCTTGTCTTCTGATCAGTTTAAAACTATTATAAAGCTAAGAATTTGACCTGCTGTACCATCTGCACATCTTCACAAAGGGCTCAAAGGTGTATGTATTTTGAAAGCACACTCGGGCTATTAATACGAATGTAATGCAAGGTTTATGCATTGGAAAGTGTCCTCTTCATGAAGCATTAGTATATTGTGTTTACTTTTAGGAATCATGTGAAGTCTTAAAAAAATCAGGGGGGGGTCTTTAACAGGAATAAATGCAAAAATATAATATCAGTGATATTGCTATTCGTTGATGAGCACTGCATCCTGGAATATTCACCCCTGGTAGTGATTAATGCAGGATTTACTGTTTCAGGTATATTGCCCATTTCGAAGATTTTATTTAACAGTTTTAGTATAACTGGACATAGGTTAGCTGAGTGTTTTTTGATGAATTTTGGTCTGATTCTGTTTATTCCTGTTGGTTAGAGCTCGGATTCAGAAATGGGTTGACAGATAATCTCTACTTTCCAATAAACAGCATGGGTTTATTATGGAAGGTCATGTTTTAGCAACTTGCTCACATTCTATGTTATCACTAGGTTAACAAGAAGAATGGATACATCATGATACTTTTGGACTTTGCTAAGACTTTTGATAGAATACAGCATGGAAGTCTGTTGCATAAATTGGGGCATATGAGATTGGATTATGGACTATTGGCATGGATAAGAGGATGACTGAGTGATGGATATCATAAAGTCATGTATTGGGGAGGTGAATCTGCAAGATTCAAGGTAACCAGTGGTGTGCCTCAAGGATCAGTCCTTGGTCCATTGTTATTCAATCATCTTTACCTTAATGACATTGGGAAGGATTTGACATATGACATACAGCTATTTGCTGATGATGCAAAGATAAGTAGTACTTGCAGAATGATTTGAATAGGCTCAAATTGTGGGGATTGGAAAACAGTTCTCAGTTCAATGCTAATAAATGTAAGGTGTGATTAGATATCCAATGTGGTATTATTATTATTATTATTATTATTATTATTATTATTCGTGACACCTCCAAGGAGTCCGAAGACTCATCGCAGGAGAACACACGCTGTAAATTGCGTGTGTTCTGAAGGGCTGATTTGTCTGTATGCGGGATGAAAAACCTGAGTTTCCGGGAGAAAAAACCCTGCTATTGGTGGGATTGTGCTAGAAGTAACTGATCCATATAGGAATCTTGGAGTTTTAGCAGACAGAAAGCTGAAGTTAGGGTCATATAGTAAAATTTGTAAACACAACTCAGAGGAAAATTGGAATGTTGAAACGTAACTTGACATGTAAAGATAAGGAAGTCATTTTGCCTATTTACTAGGCTTTAACATGACCTCATTTGAAGTACTATGTGCAGGTCTGTTCTCCTGGTTTCTGTGGTGATTCTGACACAGTGAGAAGAGTGTTAAAAAAGATATAAGGATTGTGGAATACTGATTATGAAACAGATTGAGTATTTGTAGGCTACAGACAACAGCAAACAGGAGAAAGAGGGGTGATATGACTGAGAGTTACAAATCTCTGAAAGGGTTATATAGAATTTCAATAAATGAAATTTTCCATTTTATGGTGAGTTGGAAAAGGATGTCAGGGCACCTTTTCAAGTTGTGAATGAATGCTGTCAAGAAGGGGATAAGGACTAGATTTTTCTCTCATAGAGTGGTGCATCATTGAAATGGATTACCATTGGATGTTGTTAGTGCAAGTAGCATGAATGAATTCAAGAATAGGTATGACAGCTAGTGTGAATAGTATGGCTTCCCATGAGTTCCTGTAGGTCTGTCTTAATAATAATAATAATAATAAAAAAATAACACCCCCATTTATTTGCTCATCTAACCCAGTTTATTCAAATTTGCTTGAAGCATTACCACATCTGCACTATTACTAATAATCATTTCGCTTCACATCATCTGCAGACAATTGAATATCTTCCAGCAATCCATTAACAATGTCATCAATATAAAAGTTAAACAATACAGGTAACAGTAGTGGACCCAATGAGACCCCACTTGTAACTTTCTGCTTACTTGATATTGCTCTCTGATACCTATCAAACAGCTAATTCTGAATCCAGTTGACTAACGTACATCTAAATCCATTTGCTGCAACTTAAATATCAGCATATCATGTGGTACCCTGTCAAATGCCTTTACAAAATCCAAACAAAAATAATCTCCTAGGCTTGTCATACTTACCAGCCTTGTAATTTCACATATACACCTCTTCTTAACTGAAAATTCCATACATTTAGCCATTCTCTCCTCTTCCAGGTCAAGACCATTTAATCACTAACACCCATTAGTGGCAACATGACCATATTGGTTATAGACAAATTCTCAGGTGCAATTACTAGAATGAGACTCTCAAACCCTAATATATTCCATCACATGCTGTCTCAGGTAATAACTGCATTAATTCCAATTCCTTCCTCCAGTGTGTCCTCTCCTCCTTTTAATGTATGTTCTCATAATTGAAATTCTCCATAATAATAATAATTATTATCTGCCCTCCACTCATTGAGTCTATCTGCCAATGCATATCTCCCATCATTTTTTCCATCCCCTGATCTATAGCAGTATCCAACTGTATATTTTGTTCTGCTGGCCTCTGTCTCACACCAGATAGCCTCAAATGTACTATTTTCAGTGGTCTGTAGTTGAGCTTCTATTCTCTGTAGTTGTAGTTAATCTATTGTAATCAATAACATCCATGTGTAGAGGCATAAGTGCTGTGAGGACATCATATTGGAGCTTAATGGATTGTATACAGCACTCAGAAAGGATTAAAACAGAATTTAATACTTCATATATTTCATCTCAGTCACTGAGACATCTTCAGGGATTACAAAAAAACCTTCTAATAGTGTCGAAGCCATTTCCTCCATTCTATCAGATAAATCTAATTCATTCATACTTCTTTTCTTCCCTTATTTCTTAAAATTTTCTTTACGGTTTATTATATCTTCACTTTTTATTGTGGTTTTTTTCATTACCAATTTCAATTGTTCTCTCTTGATGTTTATTTTTAAATTAAGAACTTCTCCATGTTCTGATCTTTACTTTTAAAGAAAGTATTTTCCCATGCACAATCCCTGGCTGTTTGCCAATTCAATATGTCTTTGTCCTGTCATTTCTTTGGTCTATGTTTCTTGCCTCCTCCTCCTTCTTCTTCTTCTTCAAGTGTCATCCTCTACAAGGAGGTTGGCAACCATGTCACAGAACTTTTTTCTTTCTTTTGCTGCTCTGGAACATTTATGGTAATTCAAGCCAATCCAATCCTTAATGTCTTCAAACCACATTCTCCTGGGTCTACCTCTCCCTCTTTTTCCATCCAGTTTCCCTTCTAATATTAATTTCTGAATGCCTTCTTGTCTAGTTAGATGTCCAAAATATTTAAGTTTTTGTTCTTTAATTATTTTCATTAATGTTCTTTTTCATGTTCTTATTTATTGATTCTTTTGATATAATCATGCACTTTGTTTTCTTTAGGTTAATAATTAATCCCATGTCTAAGCTTCTGTTGTAAATTTCTGTGACGAAGTTTTGAAGATAATCTTCAGATTCAGCTATAAGGACTGTGTCATCTGCATACCTGAAGTTGTTGAAGTTCCTACCCCTGACTTTTATAACCTTCAATTCTGAAATATCTTTAAAAACTTGTTCACTATATATATATTATACAGTAATGGTGATAAGACACATCCTTGTCTTACTGCTTTTTTTTATTTCAAAGTTGTCAGAATATGCATTTTTATATCATATTGAGGCCATTTGATTCTAGTATATATATGTATTATATGCAGATCTTTTCCTTTTAACCCATTATTCTGTAGGATATGTATTAATTTCTTGTGATTGCTGAATCAAATGCTTTAGTGTAATCAATAAAACAAAGACATATGCTTTTGTTATTGAGGCTTCTTTCACATAATGTTTTCAAATTGAAAATTCCTTCTCTTGTATCTTTGTCTTTTTGAAAATCTGTTTGAGTGTCTTCTATTTCTAATGACAAAGTGCCTTTTGCTCTTTCTAGGATTATTATCAGTAGTAATTTTGTAGCATGGCTTGTTAAATATTAGTCTATATTCTGAACATTCCAAAGTTCTTGGAATTTTGGGAATAGCAAAAAAGTTGAATTTCTTAGATCATCAGGGATGTATCCTATCATAGATGTTATTAAAAATAACCTTTAGGTCATTAATTGTGTTTTCATTTAATTTTTTTAATAATTCGACAAGGATCTGATCAGAGCCTGGTGTTTTACCTGTTTTCATTTGACCTAGAGCATATTCTATTTCTTCAGATGTAATTGGTTCACCATCTATATTTTTACATCTAGTGCATCTGTGCGATCAGAGTCAAACAGTTACAGTTAAAGTTTCCCAAAATAATTTTTCAATGACATATCCTATATGATGAAGAAATTCTCATAAAAATTATCAATTTTTTCATCCAAATGACTGGAGGTAGGTGCACAGATTTGCATTATATTTAATCAAACCACTTACTGATTTTCAATCAAAGATTTGTATTTCTCTGGGAAACCAGAGAATTACAAATCTTTTTAATTCTCTGGTTTAAAATCTTTTTAATTCTCTGGTTTAAAATCTTTTTAATTCTCTGGTTTAAAATCTTTTTAATTCTCTGGTTTAAAATCTTTTTAATTCTCTGGTTTTAAACATAAATTGAAGAATGTTATATTTCCATGTTTTATAAACTATAATTCCAACTTTTCCTTGAACACAATCTCCCTCAGCAGTATGTAAAATATACTTGCTCATTTCAGTCATTTTTTCTTCAATTTTTGTTTCAGAGAGTCCAAGCATGTGCTGACTTTATCACTAGTTAAATCACTGAGGAACACACTAACATCCAGAGATAAATAGGTTATTATTCCCCTTTATAAAGCATTGATACGTCCACATTTGGATTAATGTGCTCAGGTCTGGTCACCTGGATTCCTTGGAGATGAGGATGCTGTGGAGAGGGTTCAGAGGAGAGTGACTAAGTTGGTGAGTGATGTAAAAAATGCTCCCTACATTGATAGATTGAGCTTGTGAATTGCAGAGGTTTAAAATCTCTGCAATGGTTGATAGGCAGGGAAGAGGGGATATGATAGAAACATTTAAATTACTGAAAGGTTTTTATAGGATTGATGCAGGGGAAATGTTTCAGCTGTGTGATAGTGATGGAAGAACAAGAGGTCATCCCTGGAAATTAAGGAAAAGTGTGGTTAACAAGAGTGTGAGAATGAGGTTTTTTGCCTGGAGGGTGGTGAATGAGTGGAATGCATTGCCTGACTCAGTTGTGAGTGCTTTGTCTGTAAATGAATTCAAGAAGAGATATGACAGATATTGTTTTGATAGTTTAGGTCGCCTGCAATGAGTCTACTGACTCCATGGAGATACCCATAATAATAATAATAATAATAATAATAATTTGAAACTGTGAGAACTATCATCACTTTTCCTTTTCTTTCTTGTTTTCTACAGTATTTGTACACTTATATACATTTCTATGTATATTTTTATGTACACTAATGCCAGGAGAATTCAGAACATGCAGAGGAGATTGGTATATTGGTTACTTCTTGGCTGAAAGTTATTGGCATTAGTGAGACATGGCTGATAGAAGATGATATAGTTAGTATAGAATGGATGGTATATATTTTCAGGAATGACAGAGAGAAAAGGATTGGAAGGTATATTGTTGATGACAGCTGATGGAATGCAACTAAAATGAGTAGGATCAGCATGTGAAAATAATGCATTTAAGGTGATCTGGTGTGAGATACCAACATGACAAAAATATATGATTGCTGTTATAAACCAGAAGTTACAAAGGATATAGATGGTATGCACATCAGAAAATAAGTTTAATTAGATGAAGATATGTAATTATTATGGGGACCTTCAACTATGGAAACATAGACTGGAAGTAAGGAAAGGAGGACATATGAGTGAAAGGAAATGGAATTTATGCAGGTGCTAAGGAATAATTACCTGTGGCAGAATGCAATAGAAGGTAGCAGATGTTTGAGAATGATAGATCTAGTAAAGTCATCAAAGGATTTGTTTATAACCAAGATGTCTACACTGCTGCTAGTTGGTGAGAGTGATCTAGTCTATACCTAGGAGGTGGCATAATTTGTGGAATTTTCAGAGCTGGTAAATATATGAAAACATCAGGATACTGCTTGGAGCAGTGCCATTGCATGAAAATGCAAGGGCTGGATGTTGATAATGCATGGATTGTGGTAAAGAACTGTTTTGAAGGAAGTAATGGCATACTGCATACATTGGGTCAGGAGGGTAAAGTTTGTGGAAGAATTTAGCACATTCACGTTGGGGCAATTGTAGCACTCTCACCAGAAAGCTAACTATCTGATGTGACAAAAGAAAACACTGTGCTCTCTGGAAATTTCTTGCTTTCATATCAGTGGAAGCACTACAACAGTTCTTTAATTGTAACCAAATCTACATGGGAGAAATGTAAAGGAAAGAACAAATGTCAGTAGAAATACTTTCATGATTGGCAAACTATTATCAATAATTAACATTTGTGATATTATATGTCTGTCTAAGTTGCTGGGTGGAGTGAATAGCATGTGATCCTGTAAATTCTAGACATGCACAAGTAAATTTATGATGGCATAATTAAAAAAAAAAGTTATGAGATTAGAGAAAGAGATTTGTTTGCAAAGTATAAATAACTAACCAATAATAAACAGCTGGTGAATACATTTTATAGCATTTGATAGTTCAATAAATAACTATAGAGAGGGGTTAATCCAACAAACTAATAATGTTGATCAGGTGATTCATTTAGGTGAGGCAAGAATACATGTGGGATGATAGAGAAGCAAATAATCTTGTAAAATTTGTTGTGCTTGTTATGCATATTATTTTCTTTTTTTTTTTTTATATTTCACTTCATTTTGTAAATATTTTCTTTTGTTTTACTGAGGATCGGTATACATTTTACAACAATAGGACACATATCTGATCATTATTAGAATTATTCACTCTTTTGTGAATCCTACATTCATTATTATTATTATTATTACGTGACACCTCCAAGGAGTCCAAAGACTCATCGAAGGAGGTTACCTACTCTACAACTCTATGTCTCTACCACTTAATCCAACAACTAAAGCAAACCACCACTACCACAATTTCCTACACCAGGGGTTGGCAACCGACAGCCTGCATGTGGCCCAAGTGTTCACTTTTGGGGGTCCATAAAAGGTTGACCACACTTACATGGCATGTGGCCCATATGTTGAATTATTTAAATAATACATTTTATAATATGAATAACACATGAATAATAAATTAAAAATAATTTTATACCTAGACTTCATGATATCACCATGCAACTTGGTGCAAGTCAACCATGTAAGTCATCATGAGTGGGGATAACAAAGGCGACTTCGTCTGATGACAACAGAGATTTTAGCACACTTTTGCAGTCGCGTTCCCTGATCCGTCTTTTAATATAATTCAATAGTATCAACTATTATTTTCAGAGGACATATATTTGTTAAAAATAATTTCAAAAATGGGTTCAAGAAAATGTAAAACTGCAATTGAAGAAGGTGTGGCCCAATTATTAAAAATAACAGTTGAATGCAGCCTGCAAGTCTGAAAAGGTTCCTGATCCCTGTCCTACACCAATGCCATCTACTGCCCACCACCACCACCACCACCACTAGTATTTTTGTCTGTAAATTGCATATAATTTCAAAGCCAATTTGTATATATGAGGGAAAAAACTGAGTTTCCGGGAAAAAAAAAATCCTGCTACCACCATATGAAATCGGCTAACTCATTAACTAATTCAATTGAAAAAAAAAAAAAAAAACCCTCATATAAAGATTCCTCTCATTGTGACAAGATTCAAACTTAGGCCTTTTCCAATTGTGATACAGAGGAGCAATTATTTCATTTTTTTAAATTAATTAATTTTTTTGTCAGTGACTTTTTTGTTTTATCAGTAATAGATATCTGATATATGCTGGTGTTTTGTTGTAGATCAAACATTTATTATAATACATAGAAGTATTCATTTTTATTTAGGAATAGATAAATTTTTACTACAGCTGTTGTTTCCAAAAACTTGAATAAAAATGTTCCCATAGAGTGAAAAATATTCCACACTCAACAGATGCTATACTGCAGAAGCAAGAAATACATGTAGCTTTGTTTATCACTAAATACAGTATGACATTACAATGCATGTACTACATTTGGCAACAATTAGCATAATCAGAGATAATTGGAATGACTCTCATAATGGAAGAATGTTCCCCTCCCACACAATATGTGCATTTTGCTTCTATGCATTTTGCTTCTATGCAGCACATGGGTCTGGATGTCAGATTGGTCAACTGGATTCAGGATTGGCTGTCTGATAGGTATCAGAGAGTTGTGTATGGTAGAGCAGTTTCAAGGAGGCAGAGGGTTACAAGTGGGGTCCCACAGGGCTCAGTACTAGGACCTATATTGTTTAACCTTTATATCAATGACATTGCCAGTGGATTGCAAGGAGATATTCAGTTGTTTGCAGATGATGCAAAGCTGGGAAGGATTATTAGTAATAGTGCAGATGTGGTAGCCCTGCAAGAGGATTTGAATAAGCTAGATAGATGAGCAAATGAATGGGAATATCGGTTTAATGCAGCAAAATATAAGGTCTTGAGGTTTGGGAAACATCGATGGGAAGCTGCATACTCTATGGGAGGAGTTATACTGGAGGAAGTAGGGGAGACAAGAGATCTGGGGTTGATGATTGATAGAAACCTGAAGTTTAGGGGACATATTGCAAAGGTGGTGAAGGTAACACAGAGGATTGCTGCAATAATGAGAAGGACGCTGACCTGCAGAGATAAGAGGGTTATCATTCCGTTGTATAAGTCTCTGATCAGACCACACTTGGACTATTGTTCTCAGATTTGGTCCCCAGGATTTGAAGGGGATAAATTAACTGTGGAAAGGATACAAAGACGGATGACAAAGACGGTTTCAGGAATGTACAAGCATAGTTATGAGGATCATCTGAGGGAATGTGGACTGCAGAGTTTGGTGAATAGAAGAAGGAGAGGTGATATGATTGAGACTTTTAAACTGTTGAGAGGTGGTTACAGGGTTGACACTGGGGAGTTCTTTCACTTGGTTGAACAGCGGGTAGGAGTGATGACAAGAGGCCATCCCTGGAAGTTACGAAAGGAAACTGTGAGCAAGAGGGTAAGGAGTGGTTTCTTTGTGTGGAGGGTGGTTGAACCATGGAATGCATTGTCTGATAGAGTGGTAGGAGCGAGAACGGTCAATGAATTTAAGGAGTGGTATGATAGGCTTTGTGTTTCTTAGGGGGGGGACCTCCCCTCGATGAGTCTTGACAGACTTTATGTTCTTAGGAAGGACCTCCCATGATGAGTCTTTTGACTCCATGGAGGCCTGAATAATAATAATAAAATATGTTAAAGGAATAAAAAAATGCAATTCCAAGCATATGACCAATACAAAACACAGCCAGATCAATACAGTAAGGAAGACAAAACCAGAATACTATTATTATTCTTATTTATTCTTATTTTATTATTATGGGTATCTCCATGTAGTCAGTAGACTCATCACAGGAGACCAAAACTAGCAAAACAATAACTCTCATATCTCTTCTTGAATTCATTTACAGACAAAGAGCTCACAACTAAGTCAGGCAATGAATTCCACTCATTCACCACCCTCCAGACAAAAAATTTGTTCTCACACCCTTGTTGACCACACTCTTCTTTAATTTCCAGGGATGACCTCTTGTTCTTCCATAACTATCACACAGCTGAAACATTTTCCCTGCATCAATCCTATAAACATCTTTCAGTAATTTAAATGTTTCCATCATATCCCCTCTTCTCCGCCTATCAACGAACCTCTGCAATCCACAAGCTCTCAATCTATTAATGTAGGAAGCATTTTTTACATCACTCACCAACTTAGTCGCTCGTCTCTGAACCCTCTCCACAGCATCCTCATCTCCAAGGAATCCAGATGACCAGACATGAGCACAGTAATCCAAATGTGGAAGTATCATCTCATCTCATCTCATCTCATCTTCTTTATACCCTCTTTTACCTTGCGGTGTCGAGGGTCCATTGATCATCGGACCTCAATCCGTTTACAGGATAAGGTGGTCAGCCCTATGCCCTAGTATATCCTATGGCCTGTAGTGTTAAGTTCTCAAGGCCAGTTTGCCTGCTTTGCGGGATGAAAAACCCCAGAATAAACTGAGGAAAAACCCTGCTGTCCACGCCCAAGACTGGCTAACTTGGCTATGGCTGAGGAAGATCCTTATCCTTATCACCGATGGGAATCGAACCTAGGACACTCCTTCCCCAGACATATGGTTGCGAAGCGCATAGCCACTAGGCTAACTGCGTGGAAGTATCAATGCTTTATAAAGGGGAATAATGACCTCTTTATCTCTGGATGTCAGTGAGTCCCTCAACAACGAAGTAATCCTATGTCCAATCTTAGACACCTTAGCAATGTATCCCCTTAACTTCATCTCCCTATCTACCAACACCCCTAAGGCCCTAGTCTCATCAATCTCTTGGAGTACTGTCCCATCAATGTAGTACACAGCTGGTACTCTTTTAATACCAAAATGCATGACTTTACACTTTTCCACATTGAACTGACATCCATTACCTTTTGCCCATTCTACCAGCTTATTTAAATCATTATGCAAACTTTCAACATCAGCTTGATTTTTTATTGTGCTACCCAACTTTGCATCATCAGCAAACAACTGAATATCTCCCCTTAAGCGATTTCCTATATCATTTATATACAAATTGGTGAGTCAAGCACAGTGACATGTATAAGAAGAGCTCCTGATTGGGATAAGTTTTCTAGGAATAATTAAATATATATGCATAATTGTTTGAGTAAGAGAGGCTGTAAACGTTGTGCGCTACCGGTTTTATTAGTGTGGGGTTTTTTTTTTTTTCCAAAACATAATTACGAAATCGTTATTATTAGCCTTAGTAACCGTAAAAAATGGTGGTGGCATTGTCATTCCATGAGTTTAATTTAGATTTCAGTCGTTTCGTTAAGTGTGAGGTCTGTTATATGTATTCCTTTGATTACATAAATGATTTGTGGATATTTGGTGAGGATGGAAGGAGGGTGTGTGTGTGCGAAGTGTGACCTGAACAAGGAATTGATGAATGCAAATATGAAATTGATGACAGAAAGTGTTAGTAGCGAGTTGATCACAGGGAAAATGAGTGCACGTTTGAAAGAGAAGGATGGTGAGTAAGAGAGGCAAAAAATGTTAAGAGAATGAATAAAACTAGAAATGGGGTGACGCAGAAATCGAAAGTGAAAAAAATCGAAAGAATGGATGATGGCAAAAAAAGAATGAATGATAGCGAAAGTTCGATGCATGTTGGACTGAAAGTACAGAAACAAAAAAAGATGAATGAGTGTGAAAATGGGAAGAATGATAGCGAAAGTTGGAGACATGTTGAACCGAAAGTACTGAAACAAAGAAGTATGAACGAGAGCGAAAGTGGGAAGAGGGCCTTGAGAGTTAGAAAGCTAGAAAGATTGAATGATAGAGAGAATGTTTTGCGAGATTTGGAAGTTGAATTGGATTGGCTGAGGCAAGAAATGAAATGGATACAGAATGAAATTAAGAAAATTCTGGTAAAAACTATTGAAATAAATAATGAAGGCAGGAAAGAGTTAACGAAAGATGAGTGAGTAGCATTGTATGGCGACTCCATTATTAAAGGTGTGCTGGAGGATAGAATGCACAAGGTATGTTTTCCAGGTGCTAAAATGAGTAGAGTGATTGAGGCATTGGATATGAGGCAGGAGCGAGCAAAATAGTTAATAGTTTAATAGGTATGAATGATTTGAGAGAGGATGAAGAGTGTGTCAGAATGAATATCAGGAGGCTGCTTAGAAGGATAAAATAGAATAGTGTGACAGGAAGGTTAGTTAGCGTGTTGTCTAGGTATGACTGTGGTGAAATGAGGCAGAGAGCAAGAATTATGAATGATATGCTGGCTGAAATGTGTGAGTAGACGGTAGTGCAGTTTGCTAATGTGTGGAATGAGTTTGAGGACAAAGTGAGCTGTATGGGAGCAATGGACTGCATTTGAGTGGTTATGGTATGAGTTGCTTGGAGAGACTGCTGCTGGAAGGTAGAGAAGTGAATAGAAAGAATGAATCAGATTGAGTGGGAAGTGATGTGGAAGAGCGGAAGAGTAAGACAGGAGAGATTGAAGAGGTGGTTATGAATGGGGAAGTGAGTGGTATGAGTATAGAAAATGAGAGAATTGGTGTGCAAGAGGAGCAGGGAAACAGGAAAGCTCAGGGTGGACAGGGGTACACAGCATGAGAAAGGTGGATGCTCCAAGAGGAGGTAAGCATGTGTAGGCAGGAAAGGAATGGGATGATCAGGGATCAAGAGGAAACAGTTGGAATTGAAAAGGGTTTTAAAATGAAGAAACAGAAAGGGAAATGGCCCCAGTCGAGCATGGAGAGATCACATTGAGTGAGTGGGATCAGTGGAAATAGCTGTAGATCCAGAAATGAGCTGTTGTGTTTGTATACAAATGCTAGAAGTATAAGAAACAAGGAAGATGAAATGGTTGCACTAATTGCGCCTGTGCACCAAAAATTGTCGGAATAAGTGATACATGGTTGGAAGAGGATGACATCCTGACAGGAATAGAGATGGAAGGATATGATGTATTTCGTGAGGACAGAAGGGGTAAAAAGGGAGGGGGAGTGCTATTGATGATAGAGAAATAGTTATGTCCATATAAAGTAGAGATGCAACAGGGAAATAGTGGCAGTGGTTATGAGGCAGTAAAGTGTGAGATAGATGTGGGAATCAAACACTTGGTGGGATGTTGTTATAGACCAGGTAATGTGGATGGTGGTGATAATGAAATGTACAATCAAATTAGCCAAGTAAATAAGAAAACGGTGATCATTATGGGTGATTTTAATTATGACAATATAGACAGGAATGATGAGATAGCAAGTGGAAGTAAAGAAAATGAGTTTCTTCAGTTTTTCAGTGATAACTACCTCAGACAGTATGTAACAGAGGACACACGAGGATTGAGGGTCTTGGATTTGGTCATCTCATCAGAGGATGTAATTATAAATGATGTATCAAATCATACACCAATTGGTGAGAGTGACCATGAGGTGATTAACTGGGTGGTTGCCAGCAGTGTGAGGCCCTCTGTGAGCACAAGCAGGAGTCATGATTTCGATTCATAACTCCCTTTCAAAACAGTTAAAACATTATAAATTATGGAATGAAAGAATAATAGAAGCTAGAATAAAAATAGATAGAGGCTATTTAACAATATTTGGTTTATATGCCCCAGAAGAAGGAAGAAAACAGGATAATATTGATTTTTATAATCAGCTACAAAACATATATAATAAAATAAATAAAAATGATTACATAATTTTAGCAGGAGACTTAAATGCAAGAATTGGAAACACGAAAATTAATAATAATATAGGAATACATGGAGAACACACTTTAAACAGAAATGGTAAAAAAATGATTGACTTTGTAGTTTATAATAACCTAAAAATAATGAATTCCTTCTATAAACATAAAGACATACATAAATATACTTGGGCAGCAAGAGGATGGAAATCAATATTAGATTACTTCATATTAAATGAAAATACATCAAAATTTTCACTAGATGTTAGAGTTCACAGAGGATATGAAATAAGCAGTGACCACTTCCTTGTTAAAATAAAATTAAGATTACCACCTAAATGGCTACAAGTAACAAGAACAGAAAGAAAAATTGAAACATTTGTTTATAAAACTAGACTATTGAATGACACAAATGTACAATGGCTATATGAACAAAGAATTAACCAGTATCTAGATAAAATAAAACAAAATGAAGAAATAGAAATAGAATGGCTTAATATAAAAACGATACTAAATGCAGCAGCAAATGAAAGTTAGGAAAGACCAAAAAATTCAATAAAAGAAAAAAACTGAAGATCTGGGATGATACAATCAAAGAAATAATCAAAAAGAAAAAAGAAGCCTATCACAAATGGTTAAGCAGTAAAAGATTAGAAGATGAAATAGTAATCATGGAATAAATTTGTTTCTAATTTAGAACATGATTTATATAAAATAAGACCCAATGTATATAAGATTTTGAAACACCTAAATGCAGATACCAAAGAAAACATAAAATTAAACACTGAATTGAAATTAGAAGAATTTCTAAATTACTACATAGAACTGTGGACAGACAAATATTTTAAAAAAGACAACTGGCAAACAATTAACGAAAATGAAAAGGAAATAGCTGAAGAAGAATTAGAAATCAGCCTGAAAGAAACAAGAAACGGAAAATCACCTGGAGAAGATAAGCTAGGTTCAGAACTATATAAATACGCAGGAACAAGATTCAAAGGAAGACTCTTATTATTTTTAAATAAAATTTACTCAACTGGTATCCCCCCAATAGAATGGAAAAAAGCAATTGTGATTCCTATCTTTAAGAAAGGTAATAGAGATGACCCTAAAAACTATAGAGGTATCAGTATACTAAATTCATGTTACAAAATATACAGCAGAATCTTAAATAACAAACTAATGAAATATTCTGAAAACTTTATTCTAGAGGTACAAAATGGATTTAGAAAAGGACGATCATGTATACACCCAGCCTTCTGCCTAAAATTAATAATAGAGAAAAGAAGAGAATATAATTTAGAAACACATATTGCATTTATTGACTTTGAAAAAGCATTTGACAAAGTTAAAAGAAACATATTATTTAACATATTAAAAGAAAGACAAATACCAAATAATATCCTAAAAGCTATCACAAGTATATATAAAAATAATCAAATACAAATAAGATTAAATCATGAGCTATCATATACAAGAGAGATAAACCAAGGGGTCTGACAGGGATGTCCCCTCTCAGCAACTCTTTTTAATATCTACTTAAATGAAATAATAATAAAATGGAGTAAAAATTTACATCAAGGAATTAAACTTTCACCTACAGTTAACTTAAACACTCTCCTCTTTGCAGACGACCAAATAATAATTACAAATTCTGAAGATAACTTACAGAAAGCTATTTTAAATCTAAATGAGATATCCAAAGATTATGGCATGATAATATCAACGGAAAAATCAAAAACTATGGCCTTTAAAGGACAAGATCCAGCAAGAACTAAAACAGTATTAGATAACAAGATCTTAGAACAGGTGAATTCATTTAACTAACTAGGATGTATGATCAATTATGAAAATGAAAAAGATATAAACATAAAAATTGCAAAATATTTAAAAATAACAGGAGTAATTAACTCTATATTTAAACCAAACCTAGTTCAAAAACAAACCAGGCTAAAAGTATACAATACATTAGCCCTACCGGTCTTAATGTATGGAAGTGAAATCTGGACAATAAAACAAAAAGACAAACAAAGATTAACAACAGCAGAAATGAAGTTTATGAGAAAAATTGCAAAGTACCCTATTTGATCACAAAAGAAACGAAGATATTATGAAAGAATTAAACCAAGAACCAGTAATTGAAAAAATTAAAATGTATAAACATAGATGGATGGAACACGTTCAAAGAATGAAAACAGAAAGATTACCAAAACAAGCCTTAAAGTACAAGCCATTAGGAAAAAGAAAACCAGGACGTCCTCTTAAACGAATCAACGATGACTTCTAAAGCTGGAACAGGCCATACTAGGCACCATCATTCATATCAAGGATACATACGTATCCTTGATACGTATGATGATGATGATGTATCAAATCATCCACCAATTGGTGAGAGTGACCATGAGGTGATTACCTGGGTGGTTGCCAGCAGTGCGAGGCCCTCTGTGAGAAAAGGGTATATATGGAACTACTAGGGGGTGATTATGGAGAGCTCAGGAGACAGCTTGCAGATGTAGCATGAAATGAGGAGTTAGCTGGAAAAGAGATGAATGCAGCTTGGAGGATTTTCAAAAACTATCTAGTAGATGCAATGCCTAAATGTATTCCAAGGGTGAGAAGGTTAAATAACGTAGGTGTGAGATGGATGAATAAAGAGATTAAGCATGCGATATAGAGAAAAAGGGCATTATGGAGGCAGCTTAAGAGAAGTGGAAATAACCATTTTTATGAGTCTACAAAGATCAGGAAAGGAGAATGACTTAGTTGGTCAGGGTAGCTAAAGGGAGGTATGAACAGCAGTTAGCTAATGAAGCCAAAAAGAATCCTAGGGAGTTCTTTCAATATGTAGCCAGCAAAAGAAAGAATGATTATGGAAGGATGACATTGATTGGAGAAAATGGTATAAAGACAGCTGATGCAGAATGTGTGGTGGAGATACTTATGATCAGTTCATAAAGATCTTTCAATGTGACTTGTGAATGTGACTTCATGAAGGGATAGAGAGCAGTTGATGATGGGGAGGAGATACTGACTGTAAATGAGCAAGAGGTGTATGGGGAGTTGAGTAAACTACATGTGAATAAGGCTGTGAGACTTGATAATATATCACCGCGTATTCTGAAGGAATGTGCCAGAGTTGACACCTGCCTTCACATATTTTTTTAATATGAGTCTTGCACTCGGCCAAGTTCCTAAGGAGTGGAAGGAGGGCAACATTGTGGCACTTCATAAAGGAGGTGATTGAACTCAAGCATCAAACTATAGGTCTATCTGTGTGTCAGGTGTTGTGGTTAAGTTGTTGGAGAAGCTTGTGAGAGCTAGGATCCAGAGTTGGGTTGATAACAATTTTATTATCTTTGATGGACAGCATGGATTTGCTAAAGGGAAGTCATGTTTTAGTAATCTACTTACTTATTAAAATAAAGTGACTACTTACTTGGACAGAAAAAAAAACACACGCAGTAACATGTTTGGATTTCGCAAAGGCTTTTGATAGAGTACCTCATGATAGGTTGACAATCAAACTAGAGCAGATGCGGTCGGATATTAGATTGATGCATTGGATTGGAGACTGGCTATCTGATAGGTATCAACAAGTTGCATATGGAGGAGTGATATCCAGAAAAAGGAAAGTCACTAGTGGAGAGCCTCAGTGGTCAGTTTTAGGACCATTACTGTTTAACTTGTATATTAATGATATTGGTGAAGATTTGGATGGAGATATTCAGTTGTTTGCAGATGATGCAAAACTGGGATGAACCATGAATAAAGTAAGTGATTGGGAACGGGAATGGGGATGTGAGTTCAATGTTGCAAAATGTGCAGTAAGGTTTTAAAATTTGGAAAACAAAAATGGGATGCAGAATTTATGCTTGGTGAGGATATATTGTTGGAGATGGAGGAAATAAGAGATCTGGGGGGGGTGATAGTGCATAAGGATCTAAAATTTAGGGGACACATAGCCAAAATTATGAAGACAACACAGAGGCTTTGGGGAATGATGCAGAGGACACTGACTTGTAGAAGTACGGAGATTCTTGTTCCATTGTATAAGGCTTTTGATTCGGCCACACATGGACTACTGTGCCCAGATTTGGTCACCTGGTTTTCAGAAGGAGGAAGAGATGTTGGAAAATATCCAGATAATAATAATAATAATAATAATATTATTATTATTATTATTATTATTATTATTATTATTATTATTATTATTATTATTATTATTATTATTATTATTATTATAAAAATATAAATAATAATAATAATAATAATAATAATATTCAGTTGTCTTCTGAATATGTTAAATAGGGTACAGCAGTTAATAAAAATGATGGTCAAATCTTTCAGATGATTTAAATAGACTGGCAATATAGGCAAAAGATGGTAGATACCAGTTTAAGGATGCAAAGCATTGGATTTTGAATTTTGGAGTGAAAAGATTAGCAGCTGTATATTATTATTATTATTATTATTATTATTATTATTATCCAGGTTTCCATGGAGTTAAAAGACTCATCGTGGGAGATTATTTTTAGGAAACACAAAGTTTATCATACCACTCCTTGAACCCACTGATCGTTCCTGCTCAAACCACTCTCTCAGGCAATGCATTCCAAGGTTCAACCACCCTCCATGCAAGGAAACCACTCCTTACCCTCTTGTGCATAGTTTCTTTTCGTAACTTCCAGGGATGGCACCTTGTCATCCCTGGAAGTATGCTGGTTCCATCAAGCAAAAGAACTCTCCAATGTCTACCCTGTAACTGCCTCTGAAGAGCTTAAAAGTGTCGATCATATCACCTCTCCTTCTTCGATTCACTGAACTGTGCAGTCCACATTCCCTCAGCCGATCCTCATAACCAAAATTGTACAGTCCTGAAACTATCTTTGTTATCTGCCTCTGTACCCTTTCTACAGTCAATTTATCCCCTTCAAATCCTGGGGAACAAATCTGAGAACAATAGTCTAAGTGTGGTCTGATCAGGGTCTTATACAATGGAATGATAACCCTCTTATCTCTGCAGGTGAGTGTCCTTCTCAGTATTGCAGCAATCCTCTGAGTTACCCTCACCACCTTTGCAATATGCTCCCTGAATTTCAGTTTTCTATCAATCATCACCTCCAGATCTTTTGTCTCCCCTAGCTCCTCCAAACGAGTATGCATCCTCCCACTGATGGATCCCAAACATCAAGACTTTACATTTTGCTGCATTGAACTGACACTCCCATTCATTTGTCTATCTGTCTAGTTTATTCAAATCCTGCTGCAGGGCTGCCACAACTGAACTATTACTGATAATCATTCCCCGCTTCACGTCATCCGCAAACAACTGAATGTCCCCTTGCAATCTATTGACAATATTATTGATATAAAGGTTGAACAATACTGGTCCCAATACTGAGCTCTTTTCACTTTATTATAACATTCAATCATATTACTAAAGCAAGAGCGCCCCTTAACAAATCCATGTTGATTCTCACAGATAATATTAACCACATATGCCCAACACTGCATATAGTCCCTCACTAATTTCTCCAAGATCTTAACAACTACTGATGACACACAAATAGGCCTATAATTAGACACTTCCAGTCTGCTACTGCCCTTATGCAGCGACACTATCTTACCTTCCTTCCATTCCCTGGGTACCTTTCCCACATACAGACTTTTATTGAAAAGCCAGGTCAACAGGTGAAATACCATCCAGTCCACAGCTTTACTGGTATCCAGAGTACTCAGTATTTGGAATCCACTCTCCTCTTGCACCTCTAAACCCTGAACTCGCCCTATCCCTCTAGTATTAAAACCTCCTCTGGTATGAAATAATCCAATAAAATGCTCATTGAGCAACTCCACTATGTCCTCTGGAACAGTCACTCTATTCCCATTTTTATCCTACAATTTCATTCTTTCACAATCGTTTCTCTGCCTACTGGCCACATAGCTAAAAAATTCCCTAGGATTTCTTTGGAACTTAGTGCCAATCTCTTCTCATATTCCAGTTTTTCCTTCCTCACCATTCTGGTCACTCTCCTGGCCTGCGTCTTATATTTTTGTGTATCTGTCCTCCACTTCTCTCCTTATATCTCTTCCATAATCTCTCTTTCAACTGTAGTTCCTGTTTGATATCGTTTGTCATCTACTTTACACCAAATTGTGTCCGCTTCTTTACCCATGGAATACAGCTTGCTAACCAATATTCTTTCACAATTTCACAAGCATTAGTGATATTCTGGCCTTCCAATTCTGCCCTCCATGGAACTGCCCCTAGTTGATAACTAAGACTATTATAATCACGCACCTTATAATTCCACATACATTCCCTTTTCTTTGTCTGTTCATCTTCCAAGTCAAAACCACATGGCCACTCTCTTTAATTGGTGGGATAGATGTCATCTCACTTATTATCAGCTCTTCTGATGCTATGACCAAATCTAAAACGCTTGAACCTCTTGTTCCTTCTATTACATGCTGCCTAAGATATTTGTCCCTCAAGAATTCCAGAAATTCTATCCCCTTCTTACTACTTGAATTTTCGTCTTCCCAGCTTATACTGCTGTAGTTAAAATCTCCCATAACGATCATTCTTCTTGCACTTGCCAAGCTCAACTGCCTAAACATCTCCTGGTCTCCACCCTCTGTGCTCTCTGATTTATAGCAAGACCCCACTAAATATCCTGTCTTGGCCACTTCTACCTCACACAGTATGCTTTCAAAACCATTTGTGTCTATTACTGATGGAACTGTACTCCAGAGAGCTAGGGATTTGCTGAGTATTAAATGTATCAATAAAACCAGTCAAGGAAAGTCACAACATCTGTTATAAACAAATTTTACAAACAAAACATAGGCAAGTGAGAGAGTTCACGTTAAATTCATATTTTGCAAAATAATAATAATAATAAATAATAATAATAATAATTGGCTACAACATGAATGAGTTATAAGTGATTTTTGTTTTAAGTCATTTTTATTATTTTTATTTAAGTTAAGGGATATTACATTCCATATTGTTTCATAGCCGAATAAGAAACTCAAAGAGTTTCATGCCGAATATAGTAAATATATAAAGTTCGGTGAGTCCAAGCGTAAGCAAATACCTGGATAGTGTTACAACTGACCCTAAAGGGAGTGCAACACTGAGACAACTCATGGTAAGGGTGGAGCAAGCTCTGATCACTATTCTTGACATTTCCCCATAATGTGAAACCCAGCTCCTAGGAGCTGTATGACTGTTCTACATTATGAGTGAGAGAAGGTACCCAGACTGGTACAGGTACCACTACCCAGACCGGTTTCAACCTTTATTGAGATCTCATCAGTGAGTAGGTAGACCTAGAAATACCAAGTTTGTAGTGAACAGAACTTACATATACCCTACTATGAAAATTGCCAAGAAGGTGTCCTAATAAATTATTAATTATATGAAGAGCCAAAGGCTTCAATTCGGCGACATATAAACTTATTTAAGTTAAGGGATATTACATCCCATATTGTTTCATAGCCGAATAAGAAACTCAAAGAGTTTCATGCCGAATATAGTAAATATATAAAGTTCGGTGTGAAAATATTCGGCATGAAATTCTTTGAGTTTCTTATTCGGCTATGAAACAATGTGGGATGTAATATCCCTTAATTTAAATAAGTTTATATGTTGCCGAATTGAAGCCTTTGGCTCTTCGTATTATTAATAATTTTTATTATTATTATTATTATTATTATTATTCGTGACACCTCCAAGGAGTCCGAAGACTCATAGCAGGAGTACACCTATTGTACACACTCTCCATCTCCACCAGTACACAGAACCTCTACTATCAATAATCAACATCAGCGTCATCTACTGGCCACTACCACCACCACAGCTAGTATTTTTTTGTCTGTAAAAAAAAGACAAGTGCTGATTTGTCTGTATGCGGGATGAAAAACCTGAGTTTCGGGGAGAAACGTTTTTTGAAAACTGAATATTCATGTAAATAAAGTTTGTATTTTGAATAAAAATAATTTGTTTCAATAATTTGAAATGTAGTAATATGGGAAAAGAAAGGTGAAATATCAATAAAAAAAAGTTAAAGGACATGAAATAAATGGTATCCTGCTATTTAACATGGAAATGCACTTTACATTTGGAATGCATTCCTGGTGTAAAATGGAAGTTACCTGTAGTAATATTCAATGTAAGAAAACCATATGTAAATATGGCTCAAGATTTTGTGATTTTGTTTCATTATGTCCATTATTTCTGTATGCCATAACTGAAAATTTTGAACATCTCTTGTCTATTGTCTATTGATTAATTAGAAGGCTGTTGGAAAATTGAAGTTTTTAAGATTAAAGGAAGGTTTTGTTATCTTGCTTCTTTTAGTAGCTTTCTAAGACTAAATATCTCTAACAGTGCTTATGTTTTTCAAAGAAACCTGCTTAATTTTTGAGCAGAAGAGGTATTACATATATTTCAATTTCGTTTAGAAACATTCTTTCATTACAAAAGCTTCTGTGATATGACTATATGATGAAATTGCAAAGCCAATATTTAACACCACCACCACAAGGAACAATTTGATAGTAAAATATGTTACTTTAGAGGGTACCTCTATTAGTTCTCCCCTCACCATCCCCCCTGCCATTTTTTATGGATGTGATGTGACCACGTGGTCATACCACATCCTATATAAAAAAACTCTACTATATTGAGAATTTAATGTTAAATAATACAGATATTTTGGTTAGCTTTTACATCACCTCACCAACATTCCCTTAAATGACACCTTATCACTTATAAACAATTTTTCCTTCTGATATCATAGATCTCTTTTCTTTTGTTCTCCATTCCAATTTGTACATTAATGGTACAGGAAAGGATCTGAGAGGAACTATTCAGTTGTTTGCTGATAATGCAAAATTGGATAGACCAATAATTAATACTGATGATGTTAGAATTTGGCAAGATAATTTGGATAGACTGGCACTATGGGCAAAGGATGTCAGTTTAATGTGGCACAGTGTAAGGTTATGCACCAAGTGTGACCAAGAGAGCAGCAGATCTATGGAAAGAACCTTATGAGGACAGGTTGAAGATTTATGGGATACAGAAATTGATCGAAAGGCAGAAAAGGTAGTATGAGTGTGACATACAAATTACTGAAGGGTTTGTACAAGATTAATTCAGAGGAAATTTTTCAGAACAAGTCTGAGGTGGGGAACTAGGGCTATCCTTAAATAATTCTGAACATTTCTCTTGAAATGTTCAGAATTATTTTCTTGAACATTTATCTTGCAAGTCTCAATCATATCACCCCTCTTTCTCCTGTTTGCTAGTGTCTGCAGTCTACAAATTCTCATTCTCTCTTCATATTCAGTATTCCACAATCCTGATAAACAGATAGTAGATACCCTCTATGTGTTCTCCTCTCTCATCCCTCCTTGTTAATTTTTTTTATGGAATATTTTGAAAAACAAGCTCTTGATTCAACCCCCCCCTCCCCTCAAAACTTCTATATGGTTAAGATATGATGTGTTCTGTGTTTGGTCTTATGGTCCAGACACATTAGACTCTTTCCTCACTCACCTCCATAGTCTTCATCCTAGAATCCAGTTTAAAATCAAATAGGAAAACTATCAAAAATAGGAAACTAATAATAGTTTAATCTTTTCTAGACATCTTGGTGTAGTTGTGGGTGGTGGAGAGTTGTAAATTGGCTACCCTCCTTCGATGAGTCTTTGGACTCCCTGGAGATGTTACATAATAGTAATACTATTACTATTACTAAAAATCTTTCTGAAGAGAATATTGAGGAATGGAAAAGGATTTTTTTTTTAAGATGTAGTGTCATTGGAACAAAAGGTATAGACTCTATTGGTTAGTGTTTTAATGACATCATGTTGAGGGAGGGAGAGTGATGGGAAAATTTTCTGTACACTGTAACCTGCTCTTTTCAGTGTACAGGAAACTTTCCCATCACTCTCCCTCCCTCAACATGATGTCATTAAAACACTAATCAATAGAGCCTATACCTTTTGTTCCAATGATACTACGTCTTTAAAAAAAAAAATTAAAAAAATTTAAAAAAAGAATCCTTCCCCATTCTTCAATCTTCTCTTCAGAAAGATTTTTAGTATCACTATTATTATTATTATTATTGTTATTATTATTAAGAGAGAGACAGTGAGAGACCTCCATGGAGTCAGGGACTCATCGAGGGAGGCCACACACTACATGCACTAGCTATCATACTTATTCTTAAATTCATTAACATCTAATGTCAATTAGATGTTAATGAATTTAACACAACATCTAATGTCAATTAGATGTTGTGTTAAATTAGCACTCACAACATCTAATGTCAATCAATTCCAATCATGCACCTCTCTATGAGAGAAAAATCTAGCCCTTACCCCCCTTCTTAACGACATTCACCCTCAGCCTCCAAGGGTGCTCTCTTGTCCTTTCCCCGCCCTCCATAAATTGAAAAATTTCATCAATTGAACTCCTGTATGACCCTTTCAGAAGTATGCAAGTCCCAATCATATTACACCTCTTTCTCCTGTTTGGTAGTGTTTGCAGTCTACAAATTCTCAATATCTCTTCATATTCAGTATTTCACAATCCTGATATCATTTTAACACTTTCCTTTGTACTCTCCACTGTATCAGAATCACAACGGAAACTAGATCTGTGCACCATAGTCCAAATGAGGTCTAATCAAGGCCTCATAAAGAGGCAAAATAGCATTCTTATCTTTACATGTGAAAGTTTGTTTCAGCATTGCAATTATCCTTTCAGTTGTAATTGCAATCTTTGCTACATGGGCCCCTGAATAAAGTTGTGGTGAGAAAATCACAACCAACAAGTGGCTTAGATAGGGCTCTTATAGACCTAAAAATGAACTGCTGTGTTTATTTACAAATGACAGAAGTATCAGAAATAGAAGTATCAGAAAAAGAGATGAAATGGTTTGTGGATTTTTGTGAAATTCTGGGGCAAATAAACTCACTGAATGAGTTTATTTGCCCCAAAATCATTGAAATAAGTGAAATATGAAGTTGAAATAACCTGATGAGAAAAGAAATGGAAGGATATACTATTTTTCACGAGAATAGAAAGAACAAGAAGGGGGGGGGGCTGTTGATGATAGCAGGGGAATTATGTCCCCATAAGGAGGAAATAAGAGATCTGGTGGAGATAGTGGATAACAATCTGAAATTTAGGGGACACATAGCCAAAATTGTGAAGACAACACAAAGGCTTCTGGGAATGACGAGAAGGACACTGACTTGTAGAAGTAGGGAGATTCTTGTTCCATTGTATAAGGCTTTGATTAGCCTTATACAATGGAACATGGACTATTGTGCCCAGATTTAGTCACCTAGTTTTCAGAAGGATGAAGAGATGTTGGAAAGGGTCGAGAGGTGACTGACTAAGGTAGTTTCTAAACTCTGGAATATCGTGTATGAGGAAAGATTGAGAAGATGCAACTTGCAGAGTTTGGTGGACAGGAGGAAGAGGGAAGATATGATAGAGACCTGCAAGTTATTAAGGGGTTGTTATAGGATCAATGCTGGAGAGGTTCTACAGAAAATTGTGGGAGATCAGGGGAGAACCACAGGTCATCCCTGGAAACTGTATAAAGAGGATGTGAGTAGAGGAGTAGTGAGAAGCAGGTTTTTTTCGTGCAGAGTTGTGAATGATTGAAATGCCTTGCCTGAGAGTGTGGTGTCTGCAGAGAATTTGAGTGTGTTTATGACATGGTATGATGAGCTGTGTGTGTGTGTGTGTGTGTGTGTGTGTGTGTGTGTGTGTGTGTGTGTGTGTGTGTGTGTGTGTGTGTGTGTGTGTGTGTGTGTGTGTGTGTGTGTGTGTGTGTGTGTGTGTGTGTGTGTGATAAAAGGACCTCCTAGATGAGCCTTTGACTACATGGGGTCTTGCATGGTGATAATAATAAGATAGACATAGTGGCAATGGTTATGAGGCAGTGTGGTGTAAAATGGAAATTGACAGGAAGACATATTTACTTAGATGTTGCTATAGGCAGTTGGTGATGAAGAAATGTATAAACAACTCGGATTGTGAACAAAAGAAGAGTAATTATTATGAGTGATTTTAATTATGGCAGTATAGATTAGAATGAAGAGATAGCATTTGGGAATAAGGAAAACGAATTTCTTGAGTCATGAGGGATAACTATCTTAGGCAGCATGTAAAGGAGGGCACACGAGGATTGAGAGTTTTAGATCTGATCATTTCATCAGAGGATGTAATTGTGAGTGTATTTTGCACTTTCCTTTAATCGGTGAGAGTGATAACCTGAGTTGTGACTAGCCATATGCAGACTTCTGTGAGGAAAGGATATATGCAGAAGTACAAGGCTAGTGATTATGACAAGCTTAGGAGACCTCTTAGAGCTATAGCATGGAATGAGGAGTTGAGCAGTAAGGAAATAATTGCTGCTTGGGAACTGACAAAGAAATACATAATAGCATCAATGTATGAATGTATTCTGAAGGTCAAAAGTCAAATAATCTCAGTGTAAAATGGATGAATGAGAGGATTAATCATAAAAAGGAGAATGCAATTTGGAGGCAGTACAAGATGAATAATGGTAATAATCAGTTACATGAAGAGTATAAAGAACAAGCCAGGAGAGTGACTCATTAAGGACAACAAATGTGCAGTATGAGCAGAAATTAGAATCAGGTTTAGCCAAATCGGGTGAAGAAAACTCCCTAGAGATTTTTCAGATAGCCAATATGTGGTAAGTAGAAAGAAGAATGATTATGGTAAGATAATGTTAATCAATGAAAATGGTAGAATGGTAACTGCTGCAGAAAACATCGTTGAAGTATTCAGTGATTTGTTTATAAGGATGATTAATCCTCATTAGCCCAGGCATATTGGATATATTCTTAGTGCATTTAAATAGCCAAAACCCAAAAATCCACTTTGCAATGGAACTGGAAGCTAATAACTATCTGCCCTTCCTGGATACGCTAATCACATGTATTCCAGATGGATCCTTATCATTTTCAGTTTTTAGAAAATACATACATCTAGGGAGATATTTACACAAACAATTGCATCATCACCCTTCTCAACAGTATGGTATCTTAAAAACACTAACCCACAGAGCGAGAGCAATCTGTTCCAATGACAATGCTCTTGCTGCCTGAACTGGTCACTTACACCACACCTTCTTAGCCAATGGCTATAATCCCCATAAGATAGACAAAATACTAAATGCTCCCAAGAAACCCCCCTCTCACTATCCACCATGGAGAACTACAACAAAACAGTCACCATCACATACATTAAAGGCACATTGGAAAAGATATCAAGAGTTCTCAATAAACATCAACTACGTACTGTACTTAGACCGTGTGTCAAATTAGCAACTCTCATTCGTTCACCCAAGGACAGCATCTCTCCTTTATCTCATCCAGGAGTCTATGAAGTACCTTCCTCGTGTGTTCAAGCTTACTACGGTCAAACAGGAAGAACTGTGAACATTCGCATCAATGAACATGGCAAGTTGGGCATAGCAGACCATGCTTTGGATACCCCTGCACACAGGATCAACTGGAAGTAAACAAAAGTACTGCAGAGAAGCTTTTACAAGTCAGAGAGATTGTTCTTGGAAGCAACAGAAGCCTTGAAACATACTCTGAATCTCAACAAATATGGCTGTATAATGCCAGCCATTAGCCGAGTGGTTAGCGTATCTGCTCTCCAGCCAAAAGGCTGCAGGTTCGAATCCCGCCGTGGGCATGGATGTTTGTGATGATCTGTGAAAATAGTAGTGGTGGTAGATGTGGACTAGTGGACAGTAGATGGCATTGGTGTAGATGATGAAGTTGAGTGATGGAGACAGAGAGTTGTAGAGTACGTGCCCTCCCTCGATGAGTCTTTGGACTCCCTGGAGGTGTCAAATAATAATAATAATAATAATAATAATAATAAATTTGTTCTAAGATTTGGGAGGCAGTCATCCTAAGACATAACTAGTACCTGCATTCTCTCTCTGTTTTTTTTTTTTAAACATAGAGGGTGCCTAATTAGGACTTTAGTCTTTGTGTTGTTGCTACAATTGATTCAAATTAGCCCCATTGTTACACCATGTTGTTGTCGTCTTATGTACTGTGACAAACTGTTTTGTGCTCTGAAGATGCTGGTTATAACACCAGCGAAATATCAGCAGTAAGTCAATAAATAATTATTTATTTATCATTCCATGTTCTAATACATACCATCAAAATTAATCAACATGTAATGAACACATAAGTCTTTCTACATGTTTAAGCATGAAAATGAAATTCAAAAAAAAATTATTATCACGTAAAAACAATGTAATATAGTTTATGAATCACGATATGTGTCTCCCTGCTTAATGTTACTTTTGTGATTGTTTTACCTTAGCCAAATTATCAATACGGTCAGTGAGTTTAAAGAGTGGTATGATAGACTTTGTGTTTCTCAGGGGGGGACCTCCCCTCAGTGAGTCTTGACAGACTTTATGTCTTAGGAAGGACCTCCCTCGATGAGTCTTTTGACTCCTTGGAGGCCTGAATAATAATAATAATAATAATAATAATAATAATAATAATAATAATAATAATAATAATATCCACTTTATAACCTGAGATGCAAATTTGAATCAAAGCATGCAAATGTTCATCAGTCAGTCAAGTAGAAAATTTATTTTTTCTAAAACTCATGGCAGAAAATGCTTGTTCACAAATATATGTGCTTTGAAATATGATTATCATCTTCTTTGCAAAACTGTGTAATCCTTCAAATTTTTTGGTAAGCATCGATAAAATTTTTGGATATTTTCTAACAAAAATGCGTTCTTTAATGTTTCATTGTGTTGTAATTCCAAAACTTCCATCTATAGTGTTTGGTACGTCATCAATGTTGACATTAAAAGGGTTCGAAAATAATCACATTTCGATGCTATTTTTATAAAAATCCACAAATCTTGTTAAAAATTCTGTTTGTAAATCTTCAATAATACTAACAAAAGTTTCCTTTTGTGTTTGTCATCCAACTGTAGATGCAGATTCGCATCTACATAATTTGCCTTTAAAAGCTTTTATGTCAGAAAACAGTTCTGCTAGTAATTTACCTTGGCCCTGCAGGTTCAAATTAAGTTCATTAAGGTACATTATAATATCTACCATAAATGCAAGAGACATAATCCATTTTCTATCCAATAGTTGTGGGACAATATTTTCACGTTCCATCATGGAAATATCTATTTCTTTGCATAAATTAAAAAATCTTTTTAGCACAGCACCTCTACTTAACCATCTAACAGCTGAGTAGTAGATAACATCCTTATACTCTGATTCTATTTCTCTCACGAATTCTTCAAATTGGCAGTGTTTCAGACTGTTGCGTTGGATGTGATTTACACTTGATATCATGATGTCCATAACGTCTTTCATTGATGATAAAATTTTGCAACAAAGTGCTTCCTGATGAATGATGCAATGGAACACCATTGGATTATCATAACCTAAATTCTGTAATTCCACACAAATTCGACCTACTTGATCAGTGTTAAAAACCACACATATTTCTTCCACTATTGGTTGTCACACTTTTTAATTTTTTCAGTCCAATTCTAAAGAATCAATAATTTCTTTTACTTTTATGAACAAATCATTGCTGGTTGTAGTACCTTTTAAACTACACAAACTGGCCAATTCTTCATGAACATTAAAGTCACTATCGATGTCCTGAATAAATATCATTAACTGTGCAGTGTCTGTTACACTTTCATCCATTGCCAGAGCATAACAATGAAATGATTTTGCTTTAAATTTAAGCTGCTCAAATAAATTCATACCGATTTCTTCTACTCGCATTGTACAAGTCCTGGCAGAATAAACTAATATCTTGAAATAAAGTCTTCTTTTCTGGGCATATTTGTTCAACTACAGCTAATAAACATTGTTTATTAAATTCTGAATCTGCACAAGGCCTTCCTTCTTTCACAACCAGTTCTGCTATGACATAACTAGCATGAACAACCAATTCATTATGAATACTTTGCTTCTTAAATACGTTTTGCTGAGCAGTCAAAGAAGCTTGTAATTTATTAATTTGATTTTTTCTAATTTCACAGTCTAAATCCTTATATTGATTTTTATGTTCATTCTTGTAATGACATCTGATATTATATTCTTTCATAACAGCAACACTTTTATGGCAAATAAGACAAAGGAGCTTACCCCATTTTCAATAAAGAAATATATTTGCTGTTCCATTCATCATTAAACCTTCTTCCTTCACCTGCAATTTTACATTTTCTTGGACCCATTTCTGAAATTATTTTTAACAAATATATATCATCTTAAAATAATAGTTAATATTATTGAATTATATTAAAAGACAAACCAGGGAAGGCAACTACAAAAGTGCACCAAAATCTCAGTTGTTGCTGGATGAAGTCGCCTTTGTAATCCCCACTCATGATGACTCACACGGTTGTCTCGTGCCAAGTTGCATGGCAATATCACGAAATATAGGTATAAAATTATTTTTAATTTATAATTCATATTATAAAATGGGTTCACGGACAATTCATCATGGGGAATATTCATTGAGAGGAAAATAGCCCATCTTACACATTAAACACAACTTCAGATAAGCAGATCGGCCTATAATTTGAAGCATTAGTCTTATTACCCCCATCTTATGAAGCAGAACAAAATTGTTCTGCTTCATAAGATGGAGCTTCATAAGATTGGAACTTGGGTCTAAGACTCATGTTAAAAAAGGTAAACTAAAACTGTTGTTGACTCCTCAAAACACAACATGGTGATATACCATCAAGTCCCATGGTCTTATTAACCTCAAGTTTACTCAATTCATCAATATACCTTCTGCTATATTACCATCAATTGCTCTTCCTTCCTCTCTTTCCCACTGCTCTCAGGTTCTACATTATTATTATTATTATTATGGGCAACTCCAAGGAGTCCTTAGACAGATCGAGGGAGGCCCTAAACAACTACTCAACATCCACACAGTATCTATCATACTTTGCCTTGAACTCATTCACAGTCATGGCACCCACAACAGACTCTGGCAACTTATTCCACTCATTCACCACTCTCCATGTAAAAAACCTAGTTCTAACACCCTTGCTAACCGCGCTCTTGCCCAGTTTCCATGGATGGCCCCTAGTCCTCCCACCACCAGTCCTGTTCTGAAAACTATCCTCTGAATTAATCTTATAGAAACCATTCAGTAATTTCAATGTCTCAATCATATCACCCCTTTTCTGCCTATCAACCAATTTCTGCAACCCACAAATCAACCCGCAGGTTCATTCCATAGACCTGCTATCATCTTGGTCACTCGCCTCTGGATCCTCTCCACCTCCTCCCCATCAAGAAGAAATCCTGGCACCCAGATCTGGGCACAGTAGTCAAGATGGGGTCTTATCAAGGCTCTATACAGAGGAACAATAACTTGATTGTCTCTGCTCGTCAAAGTATTCTTCAGTAACCAAGTGATTTGATGAGCTGATTTAGCCACTTTTTGCAATGTGCCCCCTAAACTTCAACTCCCTATCCACCAACACTCCCAAATCCCTGGCCTCGTCAATCTCCTGGAGTACACTTCCACCAATGTGGTATACTGCTTCTAATCTTTTCACCCCAAAATGCATAACCTTACACTTTGCCACATTAAATTGACATCCATTTCTCCTTAGCCCAGTCCTCCAATTTATCCAACTCATCCTGCTAAATTTTGACATCATGTGCATTCACTATTGCTCTACCCAACTATGCATCATCAGCAAACAAATGAACAGTTCCTCTCAGATCCTTTCCTATATCGTTAATGAACAAATTAAATAGTAGTGGTCCAAGAACAGAACCCTGGGGCACTCCACTAGTCACAAGATGTCTTTTTGACTCCACTCCTGAATAAACCACTCTCTGATATCTCTCCTTCAACCACCCTCCTATCCATCTTACCAATCCATTATCTATCCCCATCTGCTCCAGTTTACTGATTAGGGTTCCATGTGGTATCCTGTCAAAGGCCTTGGCAAGGTCCAGTAGTATCACTGTAAACCCATTACCCCTATCCAGTTCAGCCGTCACTGTGTTATAAAACGTGGGCAAGTTACTGAGGCATGATCTACCCTTCACAAAACCATGTTGTCCCCCATACAATATCCCATTTTCATCTATCCAATCCTGTATTCTTTTCTTGACTAATTTCTCCAAAACCTTGACAACGACTCCTGATATGCTGATCGGTCGGTAATTTGCAACAGAAGTCTTGGAACCTCCTTTATGCAGTGGAACTATTTTCCCCTCTTTCCACCCCCTCGGGACTAACCCAGACCCGAGACTCAAATTAAACAAAATGGTCAAGGGCACTGACAATTCTATAGCTGCTTCACCTGACACCCGAGCTGGTATACCATCCAATCCCACAGATGTATTCACATTAAGGTTTTGTAATATACTATTCACCTCCATTTCATTCACCTCAATTTTACTTTCACAAGGATAAAATACCTTAATGAATTGCAGATCATTTTAGGATCTCTAGCATGTTTATTATTGTGGTTACATTCCCATTATCACTGGCCAACATCACTTTCCATAACCATTCTTCATGCTACTGGTTACATATATATATATATAAATCACCCTAGTGTTCTTTTTGTCTTCATTGCTTCTGCTCATATTGTGCTTTTACTAATCTTACAAAGCAAGTCACATTCCTTAATTGCTCTCTGTATTCCTCATGTAACTAATTATTGCCACCCATCTTGTGCTGCCTCCACAATGACTTTTTTTTCCAGACTGCATGCTACAACTCGTCAGTCATTTATTTTACATCTACCTTATTTAATTTCCTGACCATTGGAAATTCAGACTTTTTCTCTGCTGATAGTTCCAGGTTGATCCTACTCAGAAATTGTCTCTGCTGGAAGTCCTTGAGTAGAGATCAAGCAGCATTGATTTCTATCTCATCTAATTCCTCATTACAATACACAGCTGAAAGATGCCTCCTGAGTTTGATTTAATCACCTGCCATATAGTTCCACATATATCCCTTTCTCACAGAAATCCTGATATGGCTGCCACCACCCAAATCATTATTTCATGGTCCTTTTCACAAAATGAAGGAAAATTTGATGCCTTATACACAATAAGATCCTGTGATGAGGTAATTAAATCCAAGACAATTGATCCTTGTGTAGTACCCTCTGCTATATGCTGCCTAAGATAGTTATCCCTCAAAAACTCATGAAATTCAATCTCTTTGATTCCAGATGCTGTCTCTTCATTCCAATCTATATTATCATAATTAAAATTACCCATGATGATCACCCTTTTCTTATTAGCCAGAACAATTGGCTTATAAATTTTCTTCTCACTACACTCCACATTACCAGGTCAATAGCCCCACCAAAACTCCCTCACAACATACTTCTTCACAATCAATGTCAATATTTCTATCAAGCAGCTCTGCCTTGTATGGGAAACTCTTCTATCATCAATAGCACTCCTCTTCCCTTTTTTTTTTTTTTTCCTGTCTGCTTTCGATAAACTACATAACCTTCCAATCTTCCATCTCTATTCCTGTTAGAAGACATTGTTGAGTATTCAGTGATCAATTTATAAGGGTGTTTCATCCTGATGAGGATGGAATCATGAGGAACTAAGTGTACTGAACATAGGAGAGGATGACTTAACTGTGAGTGAGCAGGAGGTATTTGAGGAAATAAATAAACTTGATGTCAATAAGGGAATAGGATTTGATGACATATCATCATATATCTTAAGAGAATGTTCCAGAAAATTGGTGGTAGCATTGGTATACCTGATTTAATAAGAGTCTTGCAACAGCACAGGTTACAAGGGAGTGGAAGGAGGGTAAAATTGTTCCACTGCATAAAGGTGGTGATAAGGCAGTAGCTTCAAATTATAAGCCAATCTGTATATTTGGAGTTGTGATGAAGGTGAAGAGATTGATGAGAAGTAGGATACAGAAATGGGTTGAGAGCAGCAGTATTCTCTGTGGTTATCAGCATGGGTTTGTTAAAGGGAGATCATATTTCACAAACTTACTTATGTGCTATAACAAGGTGACAAATACCTTAGACCAGGAAGATGCATATACAGTGGTGTACTTGGATTTTGCAAAAGCTTTTGATAGACTGCCACATGACAAGATCATAAATAAACTGAAACATATGGGATTGGATAAAAGACTTCTGAGTTGGATCAATGACTGATCTGTTAGATAGGTATCAGAAGGTTGTATACTGCACCCCACATACAACCTTCATCTTCCACTAGTGATCTTCCAAAAGAGGAAGATCACTAGTGGTGTGCCTCAGGGGTCAGTTTTGGGACCATTGTTGTTCAGTTTGTATGTTAATGATATTGGGATGGATTTAATTAGTGATATGCAGCTGTTTGTAGATGATGCAAAACCTGGGAAGAGCAATGCAGAGTCAAGCAGATATCACGGCCTTTCAAGAAGACTTGAATAGATTGCATGATTGGGCAGGTAAGTAGAACTATCAGTTTAATGTTGCAAAGTGTAAGGTTTTGAGATTTGGTAAGCAACGATGGGATACAAAGTATACACTTGGTGGAAAAACTTTAAAGAATGTAGAGAGATGAGAGATCTAGGAGTGATGATACAAAGGACCTGAAATTCAGGGACCACACTGCACAAGTTGTGAAGACATCACATCAGATAATGTGATGTGACAAGGGGTCATCCCTGGAAGTTGAATAAAGGTGTGGCTAGTAGGGGTGCGAGGACTAGATTTTTTGCTTTGAGAGTAGTGAATGAGTGGAATGGGTTGCCAGAGTCAGTTGTGAGTGCTCTGTCTGTTAATGTCAAGTAGAGATATTAACAATTGTGTGGATAGATTGAGTCTCCTGTGATGAGTCCTTGGTCTCCATGGAGGTGCCCATATAATAACAATAATAATAATGGGTAGCTGAAAGCGCTGTTAACTGAAGAAATCTCATGTAGTATACAATGCTGAGTGGGTTTCAAACTATAACTGTTTCCAAAAATAATCCATCTCAACTCAATTAATGCTCAGTCTAAATAATGTTTCAATGGAAGGTTAGTCAATATTATAATTTTGATTATTGTTTCTGAATTTGACAACTCAGAAACAAAGGCCTGTGTAGCTCAGTGGAAGTGGTGCTTGCATCCTCTGTGCTTGGTCGCTCGAAGTTTGACTTAAGTTCAAGTCTAGTCACCTACTGGAGGAACGTTTTCTAAGCCTTTCTTTGATCGGTTCCCGAGTTAGTCGATCTCTGGCACAGGCAAACGGGTTTTTCCTCCCGGAAACTCGGGTTTTTCATCCCATAAATTTGAGAAAATAGACTGTAGTACCCACATTATTTCAGGTAGTGACATATCTTGTTAGGGTTAGGTACCAAGAGATGGCAGCACTTATTTGCCAGCCTCTTCATTGGTGGCTGCTATAATTAGTGATAGACATGGGCCAGCTATCTCTGATTGGCTACCGGTGGAGATTGAACTGCCCAAACAGTCTCCAAAAGCTAGATAGGGTATAAAGGCCTCACCTACTCCCTATAAGGGAATTAAAAAAAAAAAAAGCGTTAGCAGATTTTTATTTTATAGTTATTTTGACAACTATTTATTTATTTATTTTCAAAATAACAGAATTTTCCTAATAACAAAATGGTACTATAGCAAAACTTCTTTCTTACCTTAAACAAACTGTGAATCCTTTCAGTGATATCAACATCTGTTTTAAGTAACCACAGTCCAGCAATATAACTTCTAATATCTATTTTTCCACTTCCTAGCTGTAAATTAAATACAAATATAAGAAAAGTTTAAATTAAACATCTTTCCATATACAGCTAAGAACAAACCACAGCAGAAGCATTTGCACATTGTGGCAAATTTTTATGTTATTATTATTAATGCCAGACCTCATAGAGTCAAACACTCATCATGGGATATACACACTATCACACATAAAGCTCATCAAATTTCAACTCATTCAAGGTGTCTGAATTTACCACCTCTCAGACAATGTATTCTACTCACTAACTACTCTCCATACAAAGAACCTTTTACTCATTCCTTCGGTCCCACTCTCCTTATACAGTTCAGATGCTGTTTTGAGAAAGTGACAACATAGACTAAATAATAATTAAAAATGTACTTATTATTTTCCATATTCCACCAAAATTAAATTAGTATCTTCATCGATGAATACACTTACATCAGCTTGTGCAGAGAGGCACACTTCGGTAAAAGAGAATGAACAGGAGAATTACAGAGAGGCCTAAAATCTACTGACTTTGGTTTCATGTTCCTGTACAGAAGAGAGTTTCCTATATGAAAGCAGTTTGATGCAATGATATTTTTTCAGAATGGGATAGTTCGTGAGAGCAGAAGCAGATTCAAGAAAAATCCTATCAAATTTAAAATTGCTTCTGTGGAGTGAAGTGGCTTTTTTCCATCATATCCAGTGATGGGCAACCAGGGCATGGTCTGCTAAACCTGAGTGGCCATAGTGGTGGAAATGGATTGTCTTAGTATTCAGATGTTGATTTGTCCTACTTGTTTAGCCATAGTATGAATGATTGCAGCTGCAGGATACCTGGTAGACTCCAGATGTTGCAGCTGGTCTTCAGAAGAGCAGATGCCCACTTTCTGCATTTTAAGATGTTGGCTGTAAATTAAAGATGCCAAGAAATTATATTCTTGGTTTCATCCTTTATCCAAGTGTAAGCAAAACAAAGTTTCTGGGTGAGGTCACTTCGTGACTGGGCTACTTGTATAGAGAGGCTAATGACTTCACATCAATTGCCTTAGTATCCAATAATGCAATGCACACATCCTTGCAGACATGTATAATGCTATGCATTATGGGAAGGGCCACTACCTAAACTGGTTTCAACACCTTTATTCAGGTGAAAAAAGTAAAGGGGTGCTCATCATAGGCCTAGAGCAGTTAGTATAGGGGGTAGAAGAGTCGTGATAGTATTAGAAGAAAGAAAAGACAGATAGATAGATAGTATTAGAGATAAAGAAAAGGCCTCAGCTCTTTTATATCATCATATAGCCAAAGGTTATCAGTTATCCTTTTTCACCAATCTCACGTAGATAAACAACAAAAGACCAATCGAAACTAAATTGCAAAGATCACTGATACCCAGGTGGCTAGCTTTATCTGAGTTATCTACTTTTAGTTGGCCTTCTCTGCCTGGGATTATTCTCCGGTCATCCCTGCAATTGACTATAAGACCACATTGAATTAAGAGGATGGAACCATTTAAAAAACCTCTCATAGCAAAAACAGACAGAATTTTGTTTATCATCTAGCGAGAAACCCCGAGTCTGTTTCTCGCTAGATGAAATGGATAAGTGGCTGATAAAAGTTTTTTATCAGCCACTTATCCATTTCAGGGTTAAATTTTTAACATCGAATAGATCAAATAATAGCACCCTGTACTGATACCAGCACACCACAGACTAACACGATGAAATTGGTGAATTACATGAATAAGGGAATTCCCAACATTTATAGTTCTGATGCATGTGATCTGTGCCATCAGTGAAGTTGCTCTGCACCCCAAAGCATATTTCTTTCCCGTGCATCACCCACACCTGTGTACACTAGCAATGAAACATTAATTTAAACCCCGAAAAACTTGACCATTTTAAATGAGCACAAGATTTTGCATTTGTAAGCTTTTTTCTGCTTCTTATCAATACCTTGGAAATGAAATTTATATGAATAAGCATATAATTACTAATATTCATTAAGCACCGAAATACAGGAAGCAAGAGGGAATATTCCAAAGGGGAAGAGAAGGACTCAACTCGCCCCAACAGGGGCAGGGGAGAAAAGGGAGGAAACTCCATATGAATAAATAAAAAGGAAGGCAGGAAAGTAGGGGAGCAGAGAGAAAAAGTGTTACAGGAGAGAGAGAGAGAGAGTGAGGGATGCATGTGAGCAATCGAGGAATAGGGTGGTAAGAGGTGTAATGTATGGGAACTCAATGATCTATGGTGATCAAGATAGGATGCGTGAGGGGTGTTTGCCAGGAGGAACTATAGAAAGTGTGGCTATGGCAATTAAGAGAGGTAAAAGGGTGGATGAGATGATTGTGATGGTAGGAACAAATGACTTGAGTGGTAATGTAAGTAGGGCAGCGAAAGATATGAGATTCTTGCTTGAAGGTATACAAAAGAAGACACAGAGAGGAAAGATAGTTTGTGTGTTGCCTAGGTATGATAGTGACGAGCTGAGCAGAAGAGTGGTGATATTGAATGGCATAATAGCGAGAATATGTCAGAAGAGAGGATTGGAATATGTGGATGCTTGGAGTTTGTTTGAGAACAGAGAGGAATTGTATGCGAGAGACCGCTTGCATTTGAATGAGGAAGGACGTAGGCATCTGGAGAGATTGCTGTTCTGAACGAGTCAGTGTGTCCCAGTGTGGATGGCAGCAGAGGTAGCCTCTTGTGGGAATGGGTACTTGGGAGAAGGGGGATGACATCAGGTAACGCTGAGCCCAGTGGAGTCTAGAGGGGATAATGCTGGGTATAGAAGCAATGGCATTTTTATGCTTTATACCAATGCCAGGAGTATTCAGAATAAGGAAGAGGAATTGGTGGCCACTAATAGCATCAGCCTAGCCAAAGATTATTGGGATCACAGACACATAGTTGACAGATGAGAATATAATAACAGGAATAGAAGTTGCTGTGTACAGCATTTTTCATCAGGATAGGAAGGGAAGGCGTGGTGGTGGAATACTGCTTATGATAAGTGACACCCTATGTCCTCTAAGAGTGGAGGCTTTGGAAGGCTGTGACACTAATGATTTTGAAAGCTTATGGTGTGAGGTGGAGGTGGGCAAGAGAGGATATTTAGTGGGGTGTTGCTACAGACCAAAGAGCACAGAGGGTGGAGACCAGGAGATGTTGAGACAGTTGAGCATGGCAAGTACAAGCAGAAAGATTGTTATGGAAGATTTCAACTACAGCAGTATAAATTGGTGAGAGGAAGATGCATGTAGCAATAAAGGAATGGAATTTCTAAAATTCTTGAGGGACAAATGTCTTAGGCAATATATAACAGAGGGAACAAGAGGTTCAGAAGTTTTGGATTTGGTTATAGCATCAGAAGAGTTGATAATAACTGAGATGACATCTCTCCCACCAGTTGGAGAGAGTGACCATATGGTTTTGACTTGGAAAATGAATAGACATGCAGAAGTATCAAAGAGATGAGAACATATGTGGAATTATAAAGCAGGTGAATATAATAGTCTTAGACGTCAACTTGGAGAAGTTTTGTGGAGGGAGGAATTTGAAGGCCAGGATATCATTAGTGCTTGGGAAATTGTGAAAGAATATTTGTTGGCAGCAATGGCAAGCTGTATTCCACGAGTGAAGAAGAGGAAACAATTTGGAGTAAACTTATTATTATTATTATTATTATTCAGGCCTCCATGGAGTTAAAAGACTCATCGTGGGAGGTCCTTCCTAAGAACATAAAGTCTGTCAAGACTCATCGAAGGGGGGACCTCCCCTTCGATGAGTCTCCAATATTGCCTAAGAAACACAAAGTCTATCATACCACTCTTTAAACTCATTGACCATTCTCGCTCCCACCACTCCATCAGGCAATGCAGTCCACGGTTCAACCAACCTCCACGCAAAGAAACCACTCCTTACCCTCTTGCTCACAGTTTCCTTTCATAACTTCCAGGGATGGCCTCTTGTCATTATTCCTTCCCACTGTTCAACCAAGTGAAAGAACTCCCCAGTGTCAACCCTGTAACCACCTCTCAACAGGCTTATCACCTCTCCTTCTTCTATCCACCAAACTCTACAGTCCACATTCCCTCAGCAGATCCTCATAACTATCCTTGTACAGTCCTGAAACCATCTTTGTCATCCGTCTTTGTATCCTTTCCACAGTTAATTTATCCCCTTCAAATCCTGGGGACCAAATCTGAGAACAATAGTCCAAGTGTGGTCTGATGAGAGACTTATACAACGGAATGATAACCCTCTTATCTCTGGGTCAGTGTCCTTCTCATAATTGCAGCAATCCTCTGTGTTACCTTTATAACATTTGCAATATGTCCCCTAAACTTCAGGATTCTATCAATCATCAACCCCAGATCTCTTGTCTCACCTATTTCCTCCAGTATAACTCCTCCCATAGAGTATGCAGCATCCCATCGATGTTTCTCAAACCTCAAGACCTTACATTTTGTTGCATTAAACTGAAACCCCCATTCATTTGACCATCTATCTAGCTTATTTAAATCCTCTTGCAGGGCTACCACATCTGCACTATTACTAATAATCCTTCCCAGCTTCGCACCATCAGCAAACAACTGAATATCCCCTTGCAATCCACTGGCAATGTCATTGATATAAAGTTTAAACAATATAGGTCCTAGTACTGAGCCCTGTGGGACCCACTTGTAACCCTCTGCCTCCTTGAAACTGCTCCACCATACACAACTCTCTGATACCTATCAGACAGCCAATCCTGAATCCAGTTGACCAATCTGACATCCAGACCCATGTGCTGCAACTTAAATATCAGCTTATCATGTGGCACCCTGTCAAATGCCTTTGCTAAGTCTAAGAAAATTGCATGGATGACAAATAATATTAAACAGGAACTTCATGAGAAAAAGAAGCTATGGAAGAGATATAAGGAAAGAGGTGAAGAGAAGATGCTTGAAGAACATAAGACACAGGAGAGGAGAGTGACTAATATGGTAAGGAAAGTGAAACTGGAATATGAAAAAAGATTGGCCCTTAGATCCAAGGAAAATCCTAGAGAATTTTTTAGCTATGGGGCCACTAGGAGGAGAAATGACTGTGAAAGAATGACATTGTGGGATAAAAATACGAATAGGATGATTGATGCAGAGGACATGTTGTTCAATGTGGAATTGTTCAATGAACACTTTATTGGAGTATTTCATCCTGGAGCAGTCAATTTGAATACCAGAAGGATAGGGTAGGTTCGAGGTTTAGTGGTGCAGGAGGAGAGTATGTTCCAAATACAGAGTACTCTGAATGTCACTAAAGCTGTGGGATTGGATGGTATTTCACCACGAGTTTTCAGAGAATGTACTAGGGGACTGATAGTTCCTTTGACCTGGCTTTTCAATGAATGTCTGGCTGCCCATGGAATGAAAGGAAGGCAAGATTAATTCCAGTAGCAGACTGGAAGTCTCTAATTATAGGCCAGTTTGTGTGTCATCAGTAGTTAGTAAGATCTTGGAGAAAGTAGTGGGGGACAGTATACAGCATTGGGCAGATGAAGGTAATGTTATCTGTGAGAGTCAACATGGATTTGTGAAGGGGTGCTCTTGTTTTAGCAATATGCTAGCCATTCATAATAAAGTTACAAGAGCATTAGATGAGGGAAAGGCATATACTGCCATTTTCCTAGACTTAGCAAAGGCATTTGATAGAGTCCACATGATAAGCTGATATTCAAGTTGCAGCAGATGGGTCTGGATGTCAGATTCTTAAACTGGATTCAGGATTGGCCGTCCGATAGATATCAGAGAATTGTGTATGGTGGAGCAAAGCAACACGAGAAGGTTTATATCAAAATTTGAAAGTGGCCGCTAGAGGGACTCGCGGTGTGTAGTGTTTGTTGAGTGCCCCTGATAAGATAAGTGTTATTTTAAGTTATCATTGACAATTTTGCTTGAATATCACGTACTTTTGTTTTCTTTTTGTATCTTAGTGTGTATGTTTGTGTGTTTTTGGTGTTGTTTCAATTATTAATTTGATAAGATACAACAGAAGCATGCACATGTCTCCGGTAAGATGGAAAATGGTGGCTAGTAATAATCGTTTGCCATCTTTGTTAAATAAAGGTAACATAACGGAGATTATTCAATGTACTATCTGAGAAATTTTTGCGTTGCAGAGAGAGGTTGGAGTATGGTTAGATGATGATAGTGGAGTGAATGTGTGCAGAAAATGTAAGGAAAATGAGGAATTAAAGTGTGTTTCAGGTCGTGAGTGTGATATTTTTGTCAAATTTCAGAATGTAGAAAATAGCGATATGATAAGAAATTGCGAGGTTGTATCAAAGAGCTGTGAGGGCGGCATAGAAAGTGAGAATGAAGGTATTAATACAGAGCAAATAATGGTTTAACAGATAATAAAAAAGATGAGATAGATGCAATGAGTGAGATTGCACTGTTGAGCGGAGCGATACATAGGACAAAGCGGCAGCTGGCGTGTATGCACAAATGTCAACTGAATGTACCAGCCAATAAAAAAAAAGTATGATAGGAAAAATAAGAGAATGATCGTGAACGTAAACAAAATAAAGGATCGAGTGCTGTATGGAGATTCATTAGTACGAGGTATGATAATAGAGAATATGACAAAATCGTATCAACCTAATGCGACCATTAAGGATGTAAGTGAGTCTATTAGGGAGCAAAAGCAAAAGGTGAAAGAATTGATAGTGGTGGCAGGTACGAATGATTTGAAAGGAGATAAAATTAAAATGCTAGAGGACCTGAAGGAATTGTTTGAGGTAGCAAAAGAGAAGAGTGAGAGAGTCAGGATGGTTAGTCTTTTGCCGCAGTATGACAGTGAAGAGTTTAGAAAGAGGGCCATAATTACAAATGACTTTATGCATGGTTATGCAGGATGAGTGGTGTGGAATTTGTGGATGTGTGGAGTGAGTTCAATGGGCAGAAGGATCTATATAAGATGGATGGTTTGTATTTCAATGGATTCGGTGGAAGGAGACTTGAAAAAGTGTTGTTGAATGAAGTGGATGTGCAGAATCAGGGAAACAAGATTTATTAAGGAGGGGGAAAGTAGATATGCAGTCCTTAGGGAGGTTGAGTGTATGAATGAGTATAATATGCCCGAGCGAATAAGAAGGACAACAAATCAGAATGGGATTGTTAGTATAAGGCATCAAGGTAGGGATGGGGGCTATTACGGGGGTCTGCAATTTGTGCATACTAATGCTAGGAGTATTAAGAACAAGAAGGAAGAATTTTTGGCCTTGGTTGGCACTTCCAGATCACAAGGCTGACTGAAGATGATATAGCTAGTGGGATTGAATGTGAGGGGTATAGTGTGTTCAGGAATGACAGGGGGAATAAATGGGGGAGAAGTATTATTGATGATAGCTGATGAGCTGCAGCCAAGGAGAATAGAAGTTGAATTGCAGGATAAAGAAAAGAGCACATTTGAGACCATTTGGTGTGAGATTGAGGCTAGCAGAACAAAATATACAATTGGGTGCTGCTATAGACCATCTGATGGAAAAGATAGTGGAGATAGTATGCATAGCAAATAGAAGAAATGAGTCGAAGGAGGGTAATTATTATGGGAGATTTCAACTATGGTAGCATTGATTGGAGGGAGGAGAGGACACATGGGAGGAAGGAATTGGATTTTATGCGGTTATTAAGGGATAACTATCTGCAACAGCATGTAATGGAAAATACTAGGGGTCAGAGAGTGCTTGACCAAGTAATTGCATCTGAGGATTTGACTGTAATGAATATGACCACATTGCCACCAATTGGTGAGAGTGATCATAGGGGCTTGACTTGGGAGTTGGCTAAAGGTGTGGAATTTACAATTAAGACAGGGTACATGTGGAATTATCGGGCTGATAAATATGACAAGCTTAGGAGTGTGATTGGTTCAGTGCCATGGCATGTAAAACTGCAAGGGCTGGATGTTGATAGTGCATGGCAGGCAGTTAAGAAGTGTTTGCAGGAGGCAATGGCTGACTGTATACCTAGAGTCTGAATAATAAATTTATGAATTAATAATAATTCATTAAATGGATGAATAACACCAGTAAGCTTGAGCTGCAAAAAAAGAAACAACTGTGGAGGGAATTCAAGGAGAAAGGTGACCTACAGGCACATGAATGGTATAAAGTCCAGGCCAGAAGTGTAACAAGTGTGGTAAGAAAAGAATATTAGCCATGCAGGCTAAAGAGAATCCCAAAGAATTTTTTTTTGATATGCTGCAAGTAAAAGAAAAAATGTATACAGCAGATCGATTTTAAAGAATGCCGATGATAGGGAGGTAACCGAATCAGTTGATATAGTAGAATTACTGAGTGAGCACTTTGCAAGAGTATATCATCCAGGTGGTGACATTGCAGAAATGGAAGAACCAACAGCTTATACGGGAATTGTGGTGAATGAAGTGGAGGTGAATAATCTATTACAAAATCTCTACGTCAGTTCATCTGCAGGACTGGATGGTATACCTGCTCATGTCGTACGTGAAGCGGCTAAAGAATTGTCAGTGCCTTTGACCATTTTGTTTAATTTGAGTCTGGTGTCTGGGTTAGTCCAAAGGGGGTGGAAAGAGAGGAAAATAGTTCCAGTGCATAAAGGCGGTTCCAAGACTGCTGTTGAAAATTACCAGCCGATCAGCATATCAGGAATTGTTGTCAAGGTCTTGTAGAAAATAGTCAAGAGGAAAACACAAGATTGGATAGATGAAAATGGGATAATGTATGGGGGCACAGCATGGTTTTAAGAAGGGTAGATCATGCCTCAGTAACTTGCTCACGTTCTATAACACAGCTGAACTGGATAAGGGTAACCAGTTTACAGTGATTCTACTGGACCATGCTAAAGCCTTTGATAGGATACCACATGGAAATCTAATCAGTAAACTGCAGCATATGAGAATGGATATAGGGTTGGTGAGATGGATAGGACGGTGGTTGATGGAGAGATACCATAGAGTGGTTTATTCACGAGTAGAGTCCAAAAGATGGCCTGTGACTAGTGGTATGCAGCATGGTTCTGTTCTTGCACAACTACTGTTAAATTTGTTCATTAACAATATAGGAAAGGATCTGAGAGGAACTGCACATCTGTTTGTGGATGATGAAAAGTTCGGTAGAGCAATAGTGAATGCTCAGGATGTCAAAATTTTGCAGGATGATTTGGATAGTTTGGAGGACTGGGCTAAGGAGAATGGATGTCAGTTGAATGTGGCAAAGTGTAAGGTTATGCATTTTGGGGTGAAAAGATTAGCAGCAGTATATCACATTGGTGGAACCATACTCCAGGAGATTGACGAGGCCAGGGATTTGGGAGTGTTGGTGGATAGGGAGTTGAAGTTTACGGGGAACATTGCAAAAGTGGCTAAATCAGCTCATCAAATCACTTGGTTGCTGAAAAACACTTTAATGAGCAGAGACAAACAGGTTATTGTTCCTTAATATCAAGCCTTGATAAGACCCATTTAGACTACTGTGCCCAGATATGGTCGTTACAGTTTCTTCTCGATGGGGAGGAGGCAGAGAGGATCCAGAGACGAGTGACCAAGATAATAACAAGACTATGGAATGAACCTTATGAGAACAGGTTGAAGCTTTATGGGCTGCAGAAATTGGTTGATAGGTGGAAAAGGGGTGATATGATTGAGACATTCAAATTACTGAAAAGTTTTTATAAGATTAATTCAGAAGATATTTTTGAGAATAGGACTGGTAGTAGGAGGACTAGGGGCAATCCATGGAAGCTTGGTAAGAGTGTGGTTAGCAAGGATGTTAGAGCTAGGTTTTTTACTTGGAGAGTGGTAAATTAGTGGAATAAGCTGTCAGAGTCTGTTGTGGGTGCCATGACTGTAAATAAGTTCAAGGTGAAGTGTGATAGATACTGTGTGAATGTTGACTAGTTCTTGACATGATGTTAGGCCTCCCTCGATGAGTCTAAGGACTCCTTGGAGCTGCCTGTAATAATAATAATAATAATAATAAAAGGTTACAAGTGGGATTCCACAGGGCTCAGTACTGGGACCTATGTTGTTTAACCTTTATATCAATGATATTGCCCGTGGATTGCAAGGGGATATTCAGTTATTTGCAGATAATGCGAAGTTGGGAAGGGTTATTAGTAATAATGCAGATGTGGTAGCTCTGCAAGAGGATTTGAATAAGCTAGATAGATGGACAAATGTATGGGGACAGTTTAATGCAGCAAAATGTATAGTCTTGAGGTTTGGGACACATCGATGGGATGCTGCATACTCTATGAGAGGAGTTAAACTGGAGGAAGTAGGGAAGACAAGAGATCTGGGGTTGATGATTGATAGAAAACTGAAATTTAGGTGACATATTGCAAAGGTAGTGATGGTAACACAGAGGATTGCTGCAATAATGAGATGGACACTGACCTGCAGAGATAAAAGGGTTATCATTCCATTGTATAAGACTCTGATCAGACCACACTTAGACTATTGTTCTCAGATCCGGTCCCCGGGATTTGAAGGGGATAAATTAACTGCGGAAAGGGTACAAAGGCAGATAACAAAGATGGTGTTGGGCCTGTACAATGTTAGTTATGAGGATCGGCTGAGGGAGTGTGGACTGCAGAGTTTGGTGGATTGTCAATCTATTCTCATAGAAGCATTCCACAAAGCTGACACAATCTTTGTTACTTGCATCTGGATCCTTGCCACAATTTCATAATCACTATGGAATCCAGGTCTAGATCTATGTGCAGTTGTCCAGATATAGCTTTATTAAGGCTTTATATAGCAGAACAATAACCTCTCTGTCAATACTTGTTAGAGTGTTCTTCAACAACAGTGTAATCTGATAGGCTGTTTTGGTTATTACCTTCACGATGCACCCTCAAAACTTCAACTCCCTGTCCACAATCATACCCAAATCCTAACCTAATCAGTTTCCTGCAGTTCAATTCCAATATAGTACTGTCTGATCACACATGCAAAAACCCTGGCTAGCACAGTGCCAAGAAGACTGAATTCATGTTGAAGGGGAGAAAGGAATAAGGCAATGTATGATCACCTTATTCCTTTCAAAATCACATACTTTATATGCAAAATTTTCCAACTGTCATACAAGCAAATTAGTTACCACTTTAAAAACTATAATTTTCATGAAAGAAAAGATAATTTTCCGATGTATAATATTAAACGCTCATCATTGATTACCCTATTATTGGAATTGATTCACCTTCTTCTGCCATGTGCAGAAGTGTCTCATCCGTGGTTGGACAGTGCATGGTTTCTGATCTATTCTTCAAGTGCATCATTTTATACTTGATCACTTGAAACTGGCAGCCATTTATCTTTGTCCATTCTGCTAGTCTGTTGAAGTCTTTCTGCAGGATCTCTGCATCACCTTCATTTATCATTGCTCTTCCCAGTTTAGCATCATAAGTAAACAACAGAGTATTTCCGGTCAGATAATTTCCTATATCATTGATATACAAATTAAACAACAGAGGACCAAGTACTGAGCCCAGTGGTACACCACCGGTCACTTGCCTTCTACTGGACTCAACTCCTCCATAAACCGTTCTTTGATATCTGTCCATTAGCCAATGTCTAATCCAAATCACTAGATTCATATCGTTCTCTATTTGCTCCAGTTTAAGCAATAGAATTCTATATGGAATCTTGTTTAATGCTTTTGCGAAATCTAGCAATATCACTGAGTGGCCATTTCCTTATCGAATTCTACTAAATAAATAAATTCCGTGTGATGATACAGTGTTCCCCTTTTTACAGGAATTCACGGTACCATCTAGTCTGACCAAATTTTATCCGGGCTCTGGAACCAGCATAGACTGATGAATCAGACCTATGGCTGGGTCAGTATTCCTGACTGCAATCCGTGTGTTCACTGGACCGGTTTGCCTGCTTACGGGATGAAAAACACCAGATAAACTGGTGGCGAAAACCCTGCTGTTCACGCCCAAGACCAGCTAACTTGGCTATGGCTGAGGAAGATCCTTGAGCTCCTCATGTCGTTGACGGGAATTGAACCTAGGACACTCCTTACCCAGACATATGGTTGCGAAGCACAAAGCCACTAGGCTAACCGTGCAGACATCGAACTCTACTGTCACCTCATTATAAAAAGTAAATAAATTACTAAGGCAAGTCTATCCTTCAGAAAACCATGTTGTTCCTTATAGAGTACCATATTCCTATCTCCCAGTCTTGAATTCTGTCTTTCACCAATTTCTCCAATACCTTAACTACACTCTTGAAATGCTGATTGGCTACTTCTATCTTGGAGCTTCCTTTATTCAATGCAATTCTTTTGCACTCTTGTCACTCCACTGGCATTTTCCCATTACTGAGGCTTAAATTAAACAGCTTGGTCAGAAGAGCTGCTAATTCTTTTGCACATTCTCATAATACACGGACTGATATACCATCTAATCCCATGGCTGTGTTCGTATTGAGGTTCTGCAATATTTTAATACGTTCACTGCCAACTACAAGTATACTTGTAGTTGGTAAACCAGCTACACAAGCCAGCTACGAGTATACTCGTATGACGCTTACCATCGGCAACGAGATTACTGTACTGACCTTGAAGAAGTGAAAATGCTTGGCTTGTGGAACTAGTATCAAAACTGTGTATTCTCATAGATGGTATATGCTCTGCACAAGCCAACTACGAGTATACTCGTATCACACTTACTGCCAGCAACAAGATTACCATACTAACCTTGAAGAAGGGGAAATTGCTCGGCGTACGGCAGACTATGCCGAAGTAGCGTGGCAGCGAACGTGTTAAGCACCTTCAATTCTTCAACCTCTATTCTCCTATTAGTCAATGTCACCACCTAGATGGTATACACTCTTGCAAAATGCTCACCCAGTAATTAATTCAACTATTTGATTCAGTTCTGTTACCTTGCCACCACCAACATTTTTTAAAGTCATCCTTCAATAATTATAAATCATTTCACATCAATGTTAAGAACAACTGTGGCGTTGCCTTTATCTGCAGGAAGAATGATTCTATTTTTGTTGTTTTGTAACTTCTTAAGACCCTGTCGTTCCGATGAAGAGATATTGTCTGTAGGTGTTTGGCGTTATTGATGATGAAAATGGATTCAATGCAGAGTAGGTTTGCCTCTTGGGTAGGAAGAAAGGAGGTAGCTTTTTCTATTTTAGTAAGTAATAATTCCTTTGGAATAGATCTAGGAGATAAAACAAAATTTAGGCCTTTACTGAGGATACTTTTCTCTGCATCAGAAAGATTATAAGTTAATTTGTTAATCACAACTTTGTCAGGATAGAGGTGTGGTTTCAAAGAAGTCAAATTACTTTGTATTTGTTTAAGGGCTTTGAATTTTCTAATAAGTTTCAATTTATTGTCATTTTGAATTTTGGGAGCTTGAGATTGACTTCTTACTCTAATAAGATTCCAACTGTCACTACCTAGATATTGTTTAATTTCCTGAGATAACATTGTTTTTTTTGCTAAATAATACAAATTATGAAGTTACAAAACAACATCAAGGATGAAGGCAATGCCACAGTTATTATTAACATTGATGAATATCGAAATAAGATGATGGAATTGTCATGGAGTGACACTTACTCAATCCTCGAGAGAGATTCCAGTTGTGAACTCCACAACCAGACCAATAATTTACTGAGAACTACCTCTGAACTGCCTAGAAACATTCGCCTTTCTCTTTTCTCTCAATCTGCTTATTCCACAATTATATGGACTTCCTAAAATTCACAAGGTAAATACCCCACTTCGACCTATCATAGAAGGAATTGACTCTCCAACATACAACTTTTCCAAATATCTGGCAAAATCTCTCAAATGTTTAAGTTAAGGGATATTAGATCCCATATCATTTCTTAGCCGAATAAGAAACTCAAAGAGTTTCGTGCCGAATATAGTAGAAACTATATAAAGTTCGGCGATTCCAAGTGGAAGCAAATACCTGGATACTGCAGCAACTGACCCTTAAGGTAGTGCAAGCTGAGGCAACTCATGTCAAAGGTGGAGCAAGCTTCGATCACTATTCTTGATATTTACCCAATAATGTGAACTTAGCTCCTAGGAGCTGTATTACTGTTCTACATTATGAGAGAAGGTCACTACCCAGACCGGTTTCAACCTTTATTGAGGTCTCATCAGTGAGTAGGTAGACTTAGTTAATATCAATTTTGTAGTGAACAGATCTTACAACCCTTCTATGAGTATTGCCGAGAGGTGTCCTAATAAATCTCGGCAATACTCATAGAAGGGTTGTAAGTTCTGTTCGCTACAAACTTGATATTAACTAGGTCTACCTACTCACTAATGAGACCTCAATAAAGGTTGAAACCGGTCTGGGTAGTGACCTTCTCTCATAATGTGCAACAGTAATACAGCTCCTAGGAGCTAAGTTCACATTATGGGTAAATATCAAGAATAGTGATCGGAGCTTGCTCCACCTTTGACATGAGTTGCCTCAGCTTGCACTACCTTAAGGGTTAGTTGCTGCAGTATCCAGATATTTGCTTACGCTTGGAATTGCCGAACCTTATATAGTTTCTACTATATTCGGCAGGAAAACTCTTTGAGTTTCTTATTCGGCTAAGAAACGATATGGGATGTAATATCCCTTAACTTAAACAAGTCATATGTCACCGAATTGAAGCCTTTGGCTCTTCATATATCTAATAATCTCTCAAATGTTTTTCTGGTTACTCATCGTCTTTTAATAAAAACTCTGTGGATTTTGTATCATGTATACAAGATGTCATTATTAAGGAAGATGAAATCATGGCAAGCTTTGACATAGTCTCCTTATTCACCAATGTTCCTACAGACGAAGTTCTTGTACTACTCAAGGATAAATTATCTAAAAAGATCATCGCCTTACTTACTCATTGCATCAACTCAGGATACTTCAAATTTCAAATACCATCTATAAACAAAATGATGGTCTGGCAATGGGTAATCTGTTGTCTCCTATACTTTCCAGCATCTATCTGGAAGTTAAAGCCATCTCTTCCCGTCCTTTAAAACCAAGAATTTGGAGAAGATATATTGACGACATTTTCCTGATTTGGAGCCATGGCCGTGAATCTCTGCTAAACTTCCTTGAACATCTAAATAGTCAACACCAAAACATAAAATTCACGGCTGAGTTTGAAGCTAATGGTTCTCTTCCTTTTTTTGGACATCAAACTGACCTGTTCCTCAGAAAAACTTACAGAAAAAATCGATTTACAGAAAACCTACCCACACCAACAGATATCTCCACGGTCAATCCCATCATTATCCTCCTCAAAAGTTTGGAATCATTTCTACTCTAGGACATTGTGCTTGCTTGATGATGAGATAGAACTTAATAAGGAACTCAATTTTCTCAGGTCTACTTTTCAACTAAATGATTATTCCCAAAAAACTACTGATAAATTCCTATTAAATCCTCCCGGTTGCCATAATGAAGAGACCAATAGTGTAAAAGGTAATATTTCTATACCATACATAAGCTCTGTCTCACCCAAATTAGCCCAGGTTCTTAGGAAATACAACATAAGAACGTTATTTACTCCTCTTCCAAAAATCAGCTCCCTAGTGAGCCATCCGAAACCTAGACATCATAATCTTAAATATCATGGTGTTTACCAGATCTGGTGCAACTGTGACATATCTTACTTTGGCCAAACAGAGAAGTCAATCGAGTTAAGCATTGAGGAGCACAAGAGAGACATCACTTATAAGAGAACGCGAGCCAGTGCTTTGTCTAGTCATGCTCTATTCTTGGCCAATTCTAATGAAGAAAATCCTAGCCACACAGTCCTATGGGACAAGTCCATTTTCCATTGCCACAATGAATTAGAAAGAAAGCTAATAGAACCAAAGGAAATCATTCTCAACTCTCTACATCTGAACAACTACCTGAGTTACAACCTTTCAGACTGTCATTGTGCTGTGGTCAAATACTGTCATTCACAAGATGCTATACGCATACATACACCCAACAATGAAGCCAACGAGGGAACAGTTTTGAATACGCAGACTTCAACGTTTCAACGTTGAAATATATATACACTAACTTTCCATGTTGTTTACAGATATTTCCTTCATGTTTTTATTGGTTATTTCTTCTTTTTTAATGTGCACCTGACAAAGGCTGATACAAGCTGAAACTAGTTGTGCTAGTACTAATAAACTTTGTTTTCATTTCTCTCAGTTCTAGTCATTCAATCTTTTAATTAAAAAAAAAAAATATATATATATATATATATATACAGTCATACCCCGAAGTTACGCGGTAGGTGTGACCACCTACCATGTAACTTTGCATAACTCGGGTATAATTTCGCATATAAACATACAAAATATTAGTTAATTGGGACCAAAGGTCCCAATTAACTAATATTTTGTATGTTTATATGCAAAATCTTTCTTTGCAAAATTCTTTTCAAAAACACCTATATTTTTTAAGAAATTAATCATAATTGTAGTTTTTCGTACATAAAAAAAAAAAAAAAGTTATTTCGATGTCAATGGATTCATAAAATCTAATAGATTTGTCTGATGGCATAATGTCTTTTTCTTGTCATGCAAAATTTCTTCATAGCAAGCTAATGATTTTTTATTCCTTACCTTGTGGCTACAATTCATTCCTCATTAGAATCTATGTACTCCAAAATCTGTAAACCTTTCTTTTATGATTGTTCTTACTGTGGATTCCTGTAGATCAAACTTCTTTGCTAGCTCAGAAATTTTCATTCCGCCTTCAAAATCCTTAATAATGTTGAGTTTTGTTTCCAAAGTCAATGTTTTTCTTTTCTTGGTAGCTGTAGAAGAATCGGACTTGCTTCCTTTGGACGACATTATTCTTTTTTATGTGATAAAATTTTTATCCAGAACATAACATTAAACAATCGCAAGGTTTGTAAACTATAAAAATCGTGTATGAATGGAGACTGCGCGAAACACATCGGTGCTTGTTCACAGCATGTGCGACACTTGCGAATGCGGCCGGCGCTGGAAAGATACGACTAGTGGTGAGGCGTGAAGCTGGACAGGAATACGTACATATATGAAACTGCGTAACTCCGGATTCGTGTAAGTCGGGGTATGACTGTGTGTATGTATATATATATATATATTCATTTTTCTAAATTAACTGACGTAAACCAGAGAATTATAACACAATGACATTTATTTGAAAAAAAACGCAACATGTTTCGTCAAGAATGACTTCTTCAGGCGATAAGAACATAGAAAGATAATAAAAGACACTTAAATTAACATTGACACACTCTAAAGCTATACAATTATAAAGCCATAATATTCGACTGTAAATTACAGTTATTATGAGCTTGTTGTACACCTGTGCGTGTGTGGAATCACGCGATCTCCAGTATCTAATAGTAGAGTTGAAAGAGTCTGCCAAATTATAGCTAACATTATTATTCAAATGAAAAGGGTCTAAGGTGATTTCCCTTGACTCGACAATGCGGCGCTCTATTTCATCATGGCTGATGTGTAGGTTTGAAGTCAATGTCCAATTTATTTCATGTTGGTGGCCTTCGTTGTTCGTGTTTATTGAAAGCAGGACATGGCCCGACAGAGCAGTTGCTCTGGTTCTCTTATAAGCAATGTCTCTCTGATGCTCTTCGAGACGTAGTAAGATAGATTTCTCTGTCTGCCCACAGTAAGGCTTTCCGCATTCACAAGTGACCTTGTATACACCTGGGAATTGTAGAAGGTTGTGAGGTTGTTTATAGTTGTTGAAGCGTGATATTATTTTTGGCAGAGTCGAGAAGCACGTTTTTATGTTAAACTTCTTTAGAATTCTGCTCAGCTTTTTGGATAGTGTGCTGATATATGGCAAGACGATATGACCTTTGGAGTCGTCCTGTGTCTCTACGTTGTTACTTTGATGGCGTGATAATTGGTTGTTAATACTTTTTAGAGAGTAGCCATTGTTTTTAAAGGTCCATTTAAGATGTTGTAGTTCCTTTTTCAGTTCTTCTTCATCTGACAGTATAGATCTTGCACGATTCGCTAGAGTTGATATAATACCCAACTTTTGCGCTGGATGGTGATGGGAGGACGCATGCAAATATCTGTCTGTGTGTGTTGGCTTTCTAAAAATAGAGACTTTAATTGATTCAGGCATCTTGGTGAGTTTAACATCTAGGAAGCAGATGGAACTATTTTCTTCAATCTCCATAGTCAATTTTATATCTTGATGGCGGTTGTTTAAGTGGTCGAGAAACTTATGAAGATTCTCAGTACCATGCTCCCATATGAGGAATATATCATCCACATATCTAAGCCAAATTTTTGGTTTTAAAGTAAAAGAGGAGATCGCCTTTTCTTCAAAGTCCTCGAAAAAATGTTGGCTAACACAGGAGAGAGAGGGCTTCCCATAGCTAATCCTTTGACCTGTTTGTATAGTTTACCTTCGAATTCAAAATAGCCAGAGTTTACACAGTGAGATAACAGAGAGAACATTTTATTTGAAATCTTGTTTTTTAAAATATGGAGAACGTCCTGTGTCGGAACGTTGGTAAAGAGTGCTACCATGTCAAAGCTCACCATGATATCAGAAGATTTTAGTTTTAGGTCCTTTATTTTAGAGACAAAATCTGTTGAGTTTTTAATATAAGAAGAAGATTTTCCCGCATAAGCTTTTAACGATGACGCCAAATATTTGGATAACCTGTATGTGGGTGAGTCAATGCTGTCTACTATAGGTCTCAGTGGATAGTTTTCTTTGTGTACTTTCGGGAGCCATATAACCTTGGAATGAGGGGGTGTAAAGAGCGGATGGAGAGCCATGTATTCCGTGGAATTTCTGTGGTCTTTTGTAGGAGATTATTTGTTCTATTGTGTATTTCTCTTGTTGGGTCTCTCTCAATTTCCAAATAACTATCTGAATTTAACAGTGCTAAGATTTTTTTTTTTTTTCTTTAGAAAACCAATTAGCAGCCTGCTTAGATCTGGATTCTTGGAATCACATTAGAGATTTAAGTACACACCATGCATTACATTACCAAAACTTAAACAAACAAAAGCTAATCAGAAAATTCAACTTTCTCAAGTCAAAACAAGAAAGATCTACCTTAAATAATTGTCATAGCAGTCTTAAGAATTTGGTGATTAACAAATCGTCATACGTGCTAAGTCCCGATGAAGAGAAAATTCTCGAAAAAGGCCTAAACTTTGTGTTGGCACCAAAATGCATCCCTAAAGAATTACTTTTAACTAAGATGGAGAAGGCAGCTTCGCTACTTCCTACCGCAGACGCGAGTTTACTTCGCATCGAAGCAATTCTTGCAATCAACGACGCAAAACCTCCTTCTGATAATATATCCCCTAGTGAGAGATTTGCAATTAAAAATCTACGGATTAACAAGGACATTGTCATCTTAAAGGCTGATAAGGGGAATGCAACTGTAGTTCTAGATAAAATAGACTACCGAGAAAAAATCAGAGAGACATTGCTTATAAGAGAACCAGAGCAACTGCTCTGTCGGGCCATGTCCTGCTTTCAATAAACACGAATAACGAAGGCCACCAACATGAAATAAATTGGACATTGACTTCAAACCTACACATCAGCCATGATGAAATAGAGCGCCGCATTGTCGAGTCAAGGGAAATCACCTTAGACCCTTTTCATTTGAATAATAATCTTAGCTATAATTTGTCAGACTCTTTCAACTCTACTATTAGATACTGGAGATCGCGTGATTCCACACACGCACAGGTGTACAACA